>NC_134590.1:8809500-9169000 GCF_037038515.1 Microtus pennsylvanicus | reverse complement strand
TTTTTAACCTTGCTCCCCACTAGTGTATTTTAGCACATTCTGTTAGCAAGTTCCACATTTTCCTGGGTTTCAGCTTTGCCCTTGATGGCTGGCCACCTCCTTGGCTTGGCAGACCAGCCCATCCTGAGCAGAAGCGCTCACCTGCTCTCCAGGGTGTGACAAAAAGCTGAGGCGTGGGGGGAAAGAGAAGGAGGTGATTTAATGGGGGGTGCATACATTCATAAAATTTTCAAACAATAAACTAAAACAACAAAACCCCGGACACCACCTGAGGACCCACGCCTTTCTTTTGCCACTCGGCCTGTTGTTTTTTATTGTTTGGTTTGAGATGGGTGCTTTGTATTGTTGTTCTGCTTTCTCTGACCCCTGTGGTCTTCCACCCACTGAGGAGACAATGAATATGCTTAATCAACAGGTCCCAGGTAACACAGCTGGAATCTGCACTTCCTAGAAATTCAGTGACAGATTTGCTGCTTACTTGTTGCAAGGTTGATGAGAGAGAACACTGGATAAGGAAGATGCTGAGCTGTCAGAGGAGGACTCATCAGTGGAAGTGTAGGGACACCTTAGGACAGGCATGAGCTTAGTGGTGCCCTATAGGAACTCGTTTGACAACTCCGGCACATCCATGAACAGCTCTATGCAAATTCCAATTAAAGAGCACCGGTGAAGTTTAGTCTTTACAGGGAGCTAGCATTTGTGCCCTTGGATTTAAACGGGATGAAAATGAAAACATCAAAAAGATAAAACTGGGGACTCGGGTGCAGATTGACTAATGAGGCAAGAGGGAAAAAAATAGTTACAAGGTCCCTCTAGAGAAAATATAGTAAATGAGAAGGAACAAATGCCACATGAAGAAGCCTTTGTTAATTGAGTATCATAAACCTGCTGAAAAATCCTGTTTATGTGAAAGACAGCCAAACCTTGGGGGAACGAGATCCACAATTGAGACCATACACATTCTCTTACTATGTTTGGGCGTTAGGGGACTGAAACGTGTGCTTACTATCAAGATAATCTCAGGAGAGCTTTCTCTGCTAGCTAACACAAAGCAGTTCTGTGTCTTCTATAGATGAAGCTGTGTTTTGTTTGTTGTTAAACTTAGGCAGAGAGAAGTCCATGCTAACTTCATAGCTTTGACTCCATGTGTGTGTTCACAAGTACACTTGGGCACACCCAGGTTGAGTCAGTCTCTCAGAACACGCAAAAGGTACTCCAGGAGTATTGCCCATACCCTGAAGCAGGGGCTCTGCCCCTACCCTGGAGACGCTTAGGGGTTTGATAAGTTATTGTTTGCCATGTAGTATGGTAATATTTGAAGACGCTACGCAGCTAGACAAACCATACTGTTGCACGCCCAGTGACATCAATATTTCCAGTGGAAGGAGAACGGGAGCCATGAGCACTAAGAGAAGGAAACACTGAGATTCACCTGTTGAACCCTGGGGCGGAAAACACAGTTACCTAACTGTGTCACACCAAGTATGACCAGGAGAGCATTTCTAGCTGCCCCAGGGGAAAAGAGCTCCTGCTGTCGAGAATGATGGAGATGGATTGTGTGCATCACGTTCTTTCTGTATTCATCAGCGCATTAGCGGATGTCAATCAGAAAGAAAACCCTTGAACTTGGTTTAGCCGCTATACTTCTACTGAACACCTACCCCAGTGTGTGTATGTGGGGTCTCTCGTGAAAGGGTTTCGTTTCTGTGCAGCACTCATGTTCTGAGCAACAAGTTGAGGAACACCATGGTAATTGTCCTCTGCACTTAGACAGGCCGGGTTTATGAGTTCTGGCCACAGCTCACCATCGATACACCCAAAGGCCAGATTTGTCCCGCAGCGGAAGTATCCAGAAGGGTTCATGAACTTGTTGATAGTAAGACCAAGAAAAGCCCTCAAACAATTTCTATAAATTTCAAAAAGAAAAAATAACTTGCTTTGGGTTTTTGTGTATTTTATTTTGTTTTGGTTTTTTTTTCCTCCACTGGGGATGGAGTCCAACGCCTTACACATGTCAGGCAAGAATTCTACTATTGAAGTACACTTCCATCCCTCAGACAGCAAACATCTTTGAGACATTGTCTATGTAATTTATCATCTCTGTTGATGCAGCATAGAAGTAGCCATATATATCCTATGAATATATAAATGTTTCAATAAAATGCTATTTACAAAACTGGGCAAATGGCATTAGACTCATGGGTTGTAGTTTGTAGTTTTTTTAATCAAAAACTTAAAAACAAACAAAACAAACCATCCTATGTCTTGTGAAAACAAAAACAACCAAGAAAAAAATGAAAGCTAGGCCCCAGAAGTCAATGAACTGGAATTTGAAAATTAATAGAAATAAGTAAATGGGCCCTGTCACTCTCCAAACCTATGAAAAAGAAATGGAACTGAGGCAGAGAGGAGGAGAAAATTCCTCACCGCAGTGGAAAGTTGCAGCAGGAACACAGGGGGAGGAACTTGCCCTGCGTGCCCGAGACATTTAAAATTAGCCTTGCTTCAGCTACTGCCCCGAGACCACTGGGGACCGAAAGCCTGAAGACAATTGTTTGGCTGAGAATCAAGTAGCTGTCACTTCGGTGACCCTGCTGCTCGCTACTATTTTTATTTGATAAGCAGAACCTTCTACTTGGGTCCAGATTTGAGGCAAGATCATCAATGATTCATGGTTTGGGGACCAAAGCCCCCCCCCCATCTCTACATTGGCTGTGTTTGGGATTCCTTGGCTCGAGTATTGTAGATGTTTTCAATTAGGTGAAAAGTGAAACCTCAAGAGAGTATGGCTTTAACCCAAATAAAACCTCCCCTTGAATATAATTTTTCTCTCTCCTTCTGAAGGTGAATGCTAGTGTGTATGTGTGTGTAAATGGTTGAGACAGCTGCATCACACAGGTGGCATCCCAAGCAATAAATAATACAGATTTTATAGATGGCTTGAGGCGCACGGTCTCAAAACAATTAATTTTACCACTACACATTCGACCTAAGAGCACTTTTATCACAGCAGGAATTCCTTATCAAATTCTCAGGTGCAGGTGCCCCATAAACACTTTGGAGTCACGGCCGAGGTGGCTTAGTAACTTGAGAAAGAATAAGAAGTCATTAGAAGAAAGAGAAATAGAAAAGACTGACCTGCACTCAAGAAGGCAAAGCCAATGCTCAACTCTGCAAAGAAAGATAAATATAAAACACTGGCCCTTGCTCAAAAAAACAAACCCAAAATTTCATCCCTTCCCTTGTGGAGGTGTTTGCTTATCAGTCAGCCATATGAGGTACTGGGAGACCCAGGGAACTCAGAAGTCAGCAGTCCAGACAAGGAGTTGTTTTGTAGCATGTAGTTGTTATGAAGCATGCTCATAGTTACAAGAATCTTATTTCACTTAGAAAGCATGTATAAAAATGGTCAAATGGGGGACAAAGGAGTTACCCTCCTTACACATCAGGGCTACGGAATACCCTCTAGAGGTGACTCCCCAAAACAAGAATATTTCAGAGGAAAAACACACAGGAAGAAGAGAGTATATTCAAATGTACTTTCAAGTTATGTGTGCATATCTGATGCTAGAGACAGGTTTTATTCATTCATAAATTATTACATTTCTGAATATTCCTTATCCTATTGTCTCCATTTGATTAAGCAATGATTTGTGCTACAGATTCACATGATCTCCAAATTAGAGATTCTGCCAGGATTTGTTCTTCAGTTACCAAATTTCAGTTTGGCTGTTTGGTTGGTTGGTTGGCATTCATTTTTTTCCCTCACTTTACGTCTGCTTGACCTTCATGTCTTTGTTTAATAGCAACAAGGGGCGAAGGAACTACTACAATTATTTTTGAGATCCTTCAGAGTCCTTACACTGTCTCAAGTTCAACAAGTATTTTTGCAGACTGTAGCCTGGAGTGACAGTTGGGTACACAAATCACCATGGCTACTGAGCATACATTGAAAGAGCGTCCATATGCTTCTATCCACCAGGCTCCCCTGAGATGCAGCTTGTAGGCCCTAGAACAGAGCAGGGGCACTGGGGAAAGAGGAGGGCATTACAGAAAAGTCTGGCTCTCTTGGTGTGAGCTTTATGTGCAACCATAAACCTACAGACTTAAAATCCCTGTAGTGCATACGAAACATCATATTTGCCTTCCTGGCCTCTCCCACTTAAACTCAAGTCTTGTTGCGTTTCTTACCCCCATTCCACTGTCAAAATAAAATTGTTCTGGTGTCTTCCTAGGTACAAGATTCTGATGCTTGATGACTGGGACCTAATCTCCTGGAAGCTGTGGTTAGCATGGGACACACATAGCACAAACACATAACCAGTTAGAAACCAACAAAATCCCCAAAGCACCCTGTGATCCAGGTCTCTTTCCAGAAAAAAAAAAACGCGCTCATTTGTTTAAGCCTGAAATGTCTGGCTCAAGTATTATTTCACTATTTTCCTCAAATGTCTAAAATGTTTAACACCTCGTGAGTCTCAAGTGGTTTCCACTCTTTCAAAGGGAAACTGTTACACATTCTCTGTTAAGAAAAAAGTGTTAGTAAGACAAGAATGACAGGATATTTGTTCGTCGGGTTTAACTGTATTTGGGCATTTGTCTGTTCTCTAGAGATGTGTGTGTGTGTGTGTGTGTGTGTGTGTGTGTGTGTGTGTGCAAGCATGCACGTGAGTGCATGTGTGTGCTTGTGTGTTCAACAAAATCATTATTATGAGAACCATTTAATGTATTTAATCAAAAGCCAAAATTACTTGTCTGTCATCCACGGAGAGAGAGATCACTGAACACCCTGAAACACAGATTTACACCTGAACTCTACAGATGTTAGTTGGAGGGGGGAAAAAACCCACTCTCCATTGAACTGTGAAGTCAAAGAGCAACCTATAAATATCTTTAATTTAAAAATTGAAGAATAGTAGAGCTACAGCCCCGTGTGCACTAGGAAAGTGGGACCACAGCCCCATGTGCACTAGGAAGGGGGAACACAGTTAATAAAGTGCAGCATAAACAAAAGAAACACACCTGAAAATAATATTCCCCAATTCTTTCTAAGCAAAAATAAAAAGTTTTAACTTTAGCATAATAAGTCTGTATACAATATGAACAATTTTTAAGTGAAGATTATATTCACAATGTACTGAATTCCAATTCACTTGTGTCTGGTAAATTTAAAGAAAATACTCTATACTCTATTCTATCTTAGTAATCCAAAATTTTATACCTAACTTACTTGCTATCATATCTAAGAATAACTGCAACTACAGCTATCTAGTCTTCAACTCCATCGAAGAAACCAGAAGGATATAATATTATTTAAATAAACAAAAAGCTCTTTGCATATGACTTCTAAAAACTCTAGAAATGACAGAGACATCTGATTGCCTGGATAGTCACCCAAAGTTCCTTTACAATGTTGGGGCATCCATCTTCAGCCTATTGGCAGACTTTTCAGTAAAGCAGGAAATTTGAAAGACTTTCCTCCTATATTGGTTTGTCAGTCACTTTCTTCTGTGTCTGGCAGAATGTCTGGTAATTTCTTCTGTGAAGCAGGAATCCTGAATGACCACCCTGCCTTGTTTTGGCAAAGTTTGCAACAGTCACTTTCCTGTGGTCCTCATGTCTAGTCTGCACAGCAATAGCCAGCAGTCAAAGGCAAGAGCAGTTTCGTGGCTCAGTGGCTAACCTTGCCACAATAAACAAAACTCCATAAGGAGCTTCTTCAATGTCCATATCTTCTCTGAAGTAAATTTTTGGTGCTCCCAGGAGCCAATGTGTCTCGTTGTCATGAAAAACTTTAAATTAACAAATCATTTTAAATGCCATTTCCTATAGGTCTTTGAAGTATGTGAAGATGATCCATCTATCTAAAATATATCTCTATGTGATATGGAAAACTTACCTAGCATGTCTACAAATTTTACTATTATAAATGATTAACAACTGACCTGTTTCTTGATTATCCTAAATAATTCATAATAATAGTTTTTCAAAAACAAGAATTTTACCTTACATTTTTAAATGAACTGCATAGGTACAATACCTCAAACACAAGCAAAAACATGTAATATATTATAACAAAAATAACCTTAAATTGATATCAATATACAAAATCCTTTAAACAAGAGTAGAAACATACATACAATACATAAATTTGTATCAATATGCAAATTTCCTCTAAACAATAGTAGAAACATATGCAGCCTAACAAAACTGACTTTGAATTTGTACCCATATACCAAAATCTATGCCAATGCAAAATATCTGAGAAAAGTGGTTGTCTTTTTGTCCTATAGTCCCCTAAATATAACAAACATCCATGACCCACAAAATATTCAAAGACCACCCACACCCCCTTTTCTCCTGGGATTGTGTACATTGTGTTCTCTAGACTACTTCCTGCTGAATGTGGGCAAAGTATTTTCAGGGTCCCAGAGGAAAAAAAAATTGAGATAACAGCCACATCCTGGAGAGACCACTTAGAACCTTTGTTGGTAGACATCACCTGTCAAGTTTTAGGAGGTCTCCCCTGATCAAACCAGATCTCAATCAACCTGGACTGAATCCATAGCCTCTTGCTTCTTATGGAAACAAAAGCAAAACCTCTTCTCCAAAACATTTTTGATTTCCCTTTGACAAACACTTTTTTTTTTTTACTTTTTTAAAGTTAAAGCATTCTTAAAATATCTAGGCTGGTTTATTTTCACAGTCCCTCCTTCAATTCTAGGTCTCTTATCAACTGTCCTTTGCTCTTCAGCAATCAAAAAATTCAAAATCAACACAATACTCCCTGTGTGTTTTCCATCTTTATGCTGCTTTTTTCTTTTACTTTCCTTTTACTGTCTCTTTAAAGACTTTATTATTTTTAATCTATTTATTTATTTCTATTACTGCCTATACCCATTTTCTTTCTCTCTTAAGCCTACACACATTGTAAAACACGCTGGAACCTGTTTAGAGGGTTTTTTTCCACCTGGACCTCCTATCTTTTAGCCTTTTTTGACCACACGAGTGCACTTTAAGACTGTTAAGCTACACCTGGCTCCTCTGCATGCTCTAGCAGCTAGTTCTGCCCACTCTCAGGTCAGGTTGTGAAAACCAAGCCCCAATTTGCACCCTGGTCAGAGGTTCATGGCTGAGAACTACATTAAACCTTCCTAGCTGTGAAAGTCGGTACTTGTGTTGCCACAACCGGTTTTTGCTTAGCTTGCTGGTTCTAGTTCTTAGCACTGCCAGCTCAACAGTGAAGTCAGAAGTGATAGATGTTGTGAATAAGTTTTTATTGTCATTGGTTAATAAAGAAACTGCTTTCAGCCAATGGCTTAACAGAGTAAAGCTAGGTGGGAAAACTAAACTGAATGCTAAGAGAAAGTAGGCAGAGTCAGAGAGAAACAATGTAGCTGCCACAGGAAACAGATACCTCTGCTGAAACTTTGCCGGTAGGCCACAACCTAGTGGTGATACCCAGATTAATGGAGATGGGTTAGTTTACTATATAAGAGCTAGTTAGAAATATGTTTAAGCTATTGGCCAAACAGTATTGCAAATAATATGGTTTCTTGAGTGCCCCAATCATCAGGCAGTGGCCTGTAACCACGTTCACATTCCCAAAATAATGGATTACGGATGTTTGTCTTTGTTTAGAGTATTGGTTACAGGTTGTTATGGATAATGGTCAAAAAGAAAACTAAACAAAGGAAATTAGATTCAGAGTTTTTGTTTTTGAAAAAAGGGGGGTACTGTGGATCAATGGTCTTGTACCCTGTAAAGATTTGTCAATTGTGGGGCTGGAGAGATGGCTCAGAAGTTAAGAGCACTGGCTGCTCTTCCAAAGGTCCTGAGTTCAATTCCCAGCAACCACATGGTGGCTCACAACCATCTGTAATGGGGTCTGGTGCCCTCTTCTGGACTGCAGGCATATACAGACAGAATGTTGTATACATAATAAATATTTTTTAAAAGATTTGTCACTTGTATTGATTTAATAAAATGCTGATTGGCCAGTATCCAGGCAGGAAGCATAGGCAGGGCATCCAGAATAGGAGAATTCTGGGAAGAGAAAAGAGTCAGGCTGTAGACATCACCCAGACACAGAGGAAGAAGGTGAGAACGCCTCACTGATAAAGGTACCAAGCCATGTGGCTAACACAGACAAGAATTATGGGCTAATTTAAGATGTAAGAATTAATTAATAAGAAGCTTGAGCTAATAGGCCAACCAGTTTATAATTAATGTAGACCTCTGTGTGTTTCTTTGGGACTGAATGACAGTGGGACCTAGTGGGACAGAAACCTCTGTCAACAGAACAGAACTTTTTTTTTCTCTTTTCTTTTAGGTTTCTCAGGCGCTAGGTGGATATTCAAGCCCCAAGTTGGTATGCCAGAATATTGTATGATGTTTTACTCTTTTGGACAGTTCCCAAATAACTCACATATGAAGACCTATTCTTAGTTATAAATGCCCAGCCTTAGCTTGGCTTGTTTTTAGATATCTTTTCTTATCTTAAATCATCCCCACTACCTTTTGCCTTTGGGTTTTTAATCATTCTTACTTCTGTATGTCTTATTTTTCTTCTTCCTTCATGACTGGCTGGGTGACTGGGTGGCTAGGTGGCTAGCCCCTAGTTTCCCCCTCTCCTTGTTCTCTTGTTCCTCCTGTTTCTTTTGTCCCCTGCTATTTATACTCTCTGTCTGCCAGCCCTGCCTATCCTTGCTCCTGCATGGCTATTGGCCGGTCAGCTCTTTATTAGGACCATCAGGTGTTTTAGACAGGCAAAGAATCACAGCTTCACAGTTAATCAAATACAGCATAAACAAAAGTACCACACCTGAAAATAACATTCTCCAACAAAATATGGCTCTGATCTCTCATGGTTTTAGGCTTCAGCTCCTCAGGCCTAGAGTGGATGGCTCCTCTCCCATGTGTTTGCCTTGTCTTGCAAGTAAAGATAAATTACACAATAAAATCACATGAAAAGCTTCGCCCTGATTAAATTAAATCTATTTCTTTATTAAAATTAATCCTCCAAACATGGACAGTGGTGAGTGCACACCTTTAATCCAAGCACTCAGGAGGCAGGATGCTGGCAGATCTCTGTGAGTTCAAGGCCACCATGGTCTACAGAACCAATTCCAGGACAGCCAGGCTACACAGAGGAAACACTGACTCAAAAAAAAAAAGAGGGGCTGGAGAGATGGCTCAGAGGTTAAGAGCATTGCCTGCTCTTCCAAAAGTCCCAAAGGTCCTGAGTTCAATTCCCAGCAACCATATGGTGGCTCACAGCCATCTGTAATGGGGTTTGGTGCCCTCTTCTGGCCTGCAGGCATACACACAGACAGAATATTGTGTACATAATAAATAAATAAATATTTTTTAAAAAAAAAAGAAAAAAGAAACAGAGAGAGGGGGGAGAAAGAGGGGGGAGAGAGAGAGAGAATTTACAGCTGTCTTTTTTATCTTTTTTTAAAGTTCAGAATCTCATCCTATGTGTCATATAATTTTGATTCACCTTGATTATTTTACACTAACTATTGTAGACATTAGTTAATTGTTGAGGACTGGACTCAACAAAATCACTTGTCGCATTTTGTCTAGCAATCACCTTGGTTACCGCTGAGATTGTGGCAGTCCACTTATAAGCATTGCAGCTAGCTGAATCTGAACCACGCTGTGCTGTAGAGCCAGGAAAGGCAGGAAACAAAGTTCAAAGGGCTCTACCTCCCACAGTCAGTGCCCAGAGCTGGTCAATAGAAATGCCTAGACGCTACTTGACCTATGAGCCAAGGAGTCTGTATGTATAATTCTATGGTTTTTAACAGAGGAGAGGATTCAAGAATTTTCCTAGTTAGATGATTACAAGATTTAAAATAAAAAAAGGAAGGACAGTAAGAATCAGCACGGCTGTGCCCGCCTAAGCTTGTGGTCTCATGCTGCAGTCTCAGAGCCGCTGCAACGGCGGACACCTGAGAGCCTGTAAATTTATCAGCACCTCTAACCCTGGCCTCTGATGGGACTGTTGAACATAACAGGCAGGCATGGCCTGTGCCCTGCCTGGGAAGAACAGGCAACAAGGGACTGACTGCCTGGTCCCAAGTACCCTCAGGACGGCCAAGCCACTGAGGGAGTCTGGCTTGGCCTGCACTGTGCAGTCCAGCTTTAGCTAGGAGCCTAGCCTGACCTGAAATGCAAGCTACAAACAAGTACCCTCGGGGAACTGCAGCTTCAGGCCAGTCTGTGAAAGTCAAAATAAGAAGGTGAAATATGCTTTCTTTTTTCCATTTCCCATTTCTTGCTTCTTTGTCAAAAATCTGGTGTCAGTCGGTGTACAGATTGATACCTAGGTCTTCACTATTGGTTCCACTGGTCCTCAACAGTTAGTATTTCTGAAATTAATAATTCTTCATCTTTTAAGTGTTGTTTGGTTCAAACGTCTTAGAAACATTTGAACATCTTATTTTATGAGCCTCTAATTTACATATGAAATAACTTTGGATTTATAAGCTAATGCCATAAGAATATCATAAAATCTCTTCATTCTGAAACCAAATTTTATTCTAGTATGCTGACAATAAACACAGTTGGTTGGAGACAAAGACTTTAGTCACGACTTTTTTTTCTCTAGCTGGGATATCCACTAATCAGTCTGTCAGTACTTATTAGCCCATAAAGGCTCTAAACATAGCTTTCCAAAACCCAATTTTCCCTTCATTTTTTTTCTCCCTCCTTCTGACAGAATCGAGTGTCTAACTTGTAGTGTCCGAGCGACTACTCATACTACGGTCCTGTAGCGCCCGTACTACGTGTATTAAGGTCCTCTGCCTGTAGGCGGCGCCTGCACTGCGGACCGTTGGCAAGTCTCCACCTAGGGCCCTGGAGATTTAAACAAACAAACACACCGAGACCGGACACGGGTCATCCTTGAAACAAGAATGCCAACAATGCCCACTTTATTTTGTGCAGGGGCAGCTTATATAGTGCTCTGGCCACGCCCCAGCTCTCCGGATCTTTCAGCTGCAGCCACCAAAAGCCACTCCCCTATCTCATGCTCAGAGCAGCTGCAAGCAAGTTGTTTACAGGAAATTCGGGGTCTGAGGGTCCATAGCCCCCAGCATCTCCTTACTTCTAGCACCAGCTTCCAACACGTGTGACTTTCTGGGGCTGTTGTTAGTGGAAGTGGATGGAAACAGGGCCTGGTCACACTAAGGAAGGTACCAAAGGGTAACTTTGGAAGTAGTTTCTCAGCCTCCCCCTCCAGAGAGTGGCAAAGATGGGTGCAGCCTTGACTACCCCTGGCCAGTCTGCAATCAGGGACCAACTTGAACATGAAATCAATACAGCCGAGCTGAGCTGAGCAGAGCTCACAGTGGTATCAACCTGGGCCCTGAGGGCATCATTGATTTCAAGTTCCCGGAGTTTGTAAGTTTCCCTTGAAAGCGGTGTGTCTCTCTGATTTTTCTGGTTAAAACCATTGGGGTTCTGCTTGCTTCTTCCCTGCAAATCACACCGGTATCTCATCTCTATTTGGGGCTGGAGGCTGGTGGGCCAGACTGGGATAGGATGACATTTTTAGTACTGTCTGACTACTTGAATTTTAGAACATAAAATGACTTAGGTGAGAGAGAAAATGGATGGGGGACTTGGAGCTGTAGAAAGGCCAGTTGGACCCCATAAATTCTATTTATTGACTTTGCCAATTAGTTATTGCACACCCCCAAGTCCTCAATTGAAGGACAAGTTCATTATTAATTGAAAGCACTGAACCAGCTATCCACAAATTCCTTTCGTAAAGAGCCAGATCATGAATATTTTATACTGGCAGACCACACTGTCTCTATCACAAATATAAAACTCGGCCATTATCGTACAAAGTAGTCGTTGGCAATATAAGTACAGCTATTCCAGGAATGGCTTATTTATACAAATAGAAGGCAGACTGGATTTCGTATGTGGTTTGAAACACCTGAGTTAGATTATAGGGAGGCTGTAACCTGACAGTCAACGAATCCTGACTGAGACAGTGTAGTACATGGCATCATTCATGAGGTCGTTTGATTTCAGCTTTGACAGTGCCAGAGGATGGGAGAGGGTTCCACCCACACTAGGCAAGTACCAGGATTTTCCCCCAGCCCTCTCTTTCAAAGATTTTCTTTTACTTTTTTATGTTATGTATATGGGTGTTTTGCCTACATGTCTCTCTAGGTATCGGGTATATTCAGTGCCCGCAGAGGCCAGAAGAAGGCATCTGATCCCTTGGATCTGGACATACAGGCAGCTGTAAGCAGTCAAGTGAAGGCTGGGACCCTAACCCAGGTCACCTGAAAGAGCAGTCAGTGCTCTGACCAGCTGAGCCATCTCTCCAATCCCTCCCTCCAGTCTTCTTTTTACTTTTTATTCTTTGAGACAGTTGCACGGGGTTTAGCTGACTTTGAACTCCTTCTGTAGCCAAGGTGGACCTTAAATCTGTGACTTCCTTCCCTGTGCAGCAGCTGGAATTCCAGGACCGCACCTTCATGCCTGCCTCTATAAAGCATTTTTGTACCTATTCAACCACCAGAGACATTGAACTTAATGTAATTAAAACTAAAACGCAGTTAACAGGGAGAAAAGGAAACGTGTTAGATGTTACAATGAGAAAACACACAAGACACGTCCAGAACCTTGGACAGTCATAGTAGGCAAGTCCCTGCTCCAGAGTAAAATAAATTATCAAATGTGGTGTATGGGTTTTGTTTGAACCCTAACAACTAACCTTTTAAAAACTATAAAATATGGGTGTAATTTTCAAATATCTTCAGTATTGAGACCAAGAAATTATTGGCTATGTTGGGAATGTAGTGACATTGGAATCATTTAAGGAGACATTTATGCCGGTGTAGTGGTGGCACACACATTAAATGCAGCATTCAGGTTTCAAACTTCCAGGGAGCCCTTGTTTGCCCCCCTCGCAGGGATGGGTGTAGGCAGAGTGGTGGAGCAGGCAAAGAAGAACAAAGGGGCCTTAACACAGAATTCATTTTCATACGTAAGGATGAGAAGATGTGAGGTCTGAATTTACATAGAGCATTTGGGAAAGAATTTAAGACAATCAAGTCTTAGCCCAACCTTACTTTCTTTATCTTAGGTTAACTGTCCCTTTCCTTAAACAATCTAACTTTTAGTTGAAGAAATTGCAGTGACTTTTCAGATGATAATTCCCTGGAAAGTTACTTGTTTTTATTTTGAGCAGTTGCCTTCATTGTTTTTCCATGAAAATATCCCTAACTGACCTGAGAACGGTGATGTATATACTGCTTGACTGTGCATGCACAGTGGGCCGAGGAAATGGCCAAAACTGACTGGAAATGTGTCATCTCTGAGTTCAAAAACCAGGCAACCAAGGAAGTAATGTGACATTTTACTGTCTCCATTCCTCCTTGATGACTTGCTGCTACTATGTGTATGGGTGTTTTGCCTGCATGTGTGTGTCTGTGTAACAAATTGACACCCAGTGCCTGCAGAGGTCAGCGGAGGGCCTTCAGTCTCCTGAAACTGCAGTTACAGAGGGTTGTGAGCTGCCATGTGGGAGCTGGAAACAGAACCTAGGTCCTCTGGAAAAGCAGCCAATGCTTGTAATCACTGAACCATCCTTCCAGACTCTCTCTGTTGACCTTTAAACCCATGGATATAATCCTTAAAATACAAACAAAGACAAATTCAATACAATAAAGACAAATAGGGTCACTTTGTACACAGATTGGCGCACCGATTGGCAATCCGATTCTATATAGTTGTCTATGTCTCAAGTTAGGGAGTCCTTCAGCATCCAGTAAGCTTGTGATGGCCAAGAAGGGTGTATTAAGCTCATTTGGAAAATAACTTATTTTTTTAGTGCCTGGGACCCTGTGTCTCTTACCTATACAGAGCAGCTTTTCTTGAGTCTACTCAACAAAACTGAAGTGTGAGTCTCATGGAAAACCCAAAGTATCAATCATGGGTGGATATGTACATTGGATGGAGAAAAAAACCTCTCCAGAGAACTACATAGGATGAATGTGTTCCTCCTTCCTCTGTCCTCTTTTGCTTTTTCTCTGCATGAGGAACACTTCATGCTTTGGCTCCTACAATGGTTTTCTTTGTAGCACTAAGCCTAAGGACATCTTATGACCAGAGATTCCCTGAACTGAGACGGGAGCTCTACGTGAATCCCGTCAGAAGGTACCATGAGGAGGATCGCTAGAGCAAACCTCTCCTGTGTCCCTTCCCTAACCCTAGGCTTAGAAAATCTGCACTTTGACAGTGAGGACAAGGACGTGAGCCTAAGAAGAACAGTCAGCTCATCTCCCACCAACAACTAGCTTGGTTTAGTCTTTATGATGGTGGGCAGAAATAGGTGCCTAGGAGTCTCAAACAACCCAACCCATTTTTCCACATCAAATAACCAGAGAGTGTGTTCACGGAAGTACAGTACATTTCTACATTGTAGTTAAGTTGTTTCCAACCAGAAATAACTGCTAGAACTTCACAATCACTGAGGGCAAGTTCACTCCCCTTTGGTCACCTTCACACAGTGTTAGCCAGAGGGGAGCTCCCATCCCTACTAACAGCCCTCAGCAATAAGTTTTCTTTGGGATGCTATGTGTACCATTGGCCACTGATATCCTCAACCTAGAATCTACTCCTTGTTTCTGGTTGCCTACTGTTGTGAAAAACTGTCCCTTCTGGGAGAATCACCTCAGGGATTCGACAACATTGTGACTGTATGGGCAGATCTTCACCGAAGCTTCATAATAATACAGTAAATAAATATGACGCGCCTACGACATTTCAGTGCTATAGAAAACCCTGGTGCTGAAGTCACTGGCTCGTGGTGTAGATAAGAAAAAACTTCTGATTACATAAAGAGTCACTGTGGGAGAATCACACAAAGATGAGAAGGAGGGGCACAATGACATCATCTGTCCCAGCAGAAGAGAGCAAGGTGACAGGCCTCAATGCAGTGGCTGTCCAACCAGGCAGAAAGACAGAAAGGTGTCCCAGAGAACAAAGTCAATAAATGCCTTTCAGAGATGTCTGAGGAACGTCTTTGGTGGCAGGAGGAAAGACAGTGGATTTAGGCCATCCTATAGAAGGTTCTGGATTCCTTGATGAGTTTGAACTTTACTCAGTAGGAAAGAGGCTTTATAAGGGGAATGACAGGAACAGGCAACTGTATTCAAGGACCAGCCCCATCTTTATTGTTAATTCCTGTAAGTGATCCTGCCCACCAATAAATCCCATTTATTCAGCATTCCCAGAACGGCCCTTTCACTTTCTCGCTTTTCCAGCTTTGTTTACTTTTTATCATTACCCCCACCTGAAATAAGTTCTCAATTTCCTGTTTAACAGAAGTCTACCCATCGTTCTGAGCCTAAGCCAAATCCTCTCCTGTCCAAAAGGCCTGTATAGCACCTCCCATGATACCGTGAAAAGATTAGGCTCCGGACTAGGGCAGCTGCTTTTTCACAGCAGGCTGTAGCTTAGCCTGTCTCCTCCCTCTCCTGGCTCTGTGGCTAAAGTCAGCAGCAAATGGAGAAAGAAGGGGGAAAATAGTGAAATAGATCACTTCTGAAGTCCATATTGGACTCTCAAAATCTCTCCTTGCTTTAAATTTATAGACTGCATCGTTGATTTCATTTCCATCATTTTTTCCTGTTTTTTGAGACAGGGTTTCTCTGTAGCTTTGGAGCCTGTCCTGGAACTCGCTCTTGTAGACCAGGCTGGTCTCGAACTCACAGAGATCCACCTGCCTCTGCCTCCCAAGTGCTGGCACCATCAGCACCCAGCAACTTACATATTGATAGTTCTTACATATAGAAAACAATAGTTGTTGATTGGGTAGTGAATGGAATTGTCTGAGGAAAGTACCACATAGGCGAATTCTTTTCTCCATTTTAATTCTGCTGTGGGTTTCTTTGTGAACTGTGGAGTCTACCTACAAAGTAATTTCACAAATTTTGAGTCATTTATTTTACTAGTTGGGAGCTGAATGAAAAGCACAAAGGAAGCAGACACAGTGGGTCAGGATGACGGTTCTACGTGACCCACCTGGTGCTATGGTCATCATCCTCATGTAACTAGGCCTGGCATCCCTTCACTTTCCAGCTGTTCAGAGGGATACACAGAATACAGGCAGCATGCAAAATGCCCCCGGTGGTCATGCTTCCTCATACTGAATCTGCTTTGTTTCCTCTGTGAACAATATAAACATATCAAAACTTGATAACTCATGAATCACCTGTGAGCTTGTTTAGTGGAGCAAGTGACAGTGACTCATAACTCTGGACTGATCTTGAAAGGGTCTAAAACAATCCAGTAAATTCTCCTATCACTAGTGTCTTCGTTAGGGTTTCTATGGCTGTGAATGGCCCACAGAACAAGCTGGGGAGGAAAGGGTTTACTTGGCTGCCGCTTCCACATCAACATTCATCACTGCAGGAAGTCATAACGGGAACTCAAACAGGGCAGGGACCTGGAGGCAGGAGCTGATGCAGAGGCTATGGGGTGCAGGTGCTGTTTACTGACTTCTTGTCCTGGCTTGTTCATCATGTTTTTTATAAAACTCAGGACCAACTGCTCAGGGATGGCACCACCCACCATGGGCTGGGCCCTCCACCATTGATCAGTAATTAAGAAAATGCCTCACAGCCGGATTCCATGGAGGCATTTCCTCAGCTGAGGCACCTTCCTCTCTGAGGATCCTCTCTCTCTCTCTCTCTCTCTCTCTCTCTCTCTCTCTCTCTCTCTCTCTCTCTCTCTCTCACACACACACACACACACACACACACACACATACACACACACACACACACACACACACACACACACACACATGACTCTAGCTTGTGACAAGTTGACACACAAAATCAGCCAGTACGGTTGACCTCTCATCAACATGACATACAAATGTATCACTATTAACCCACAACCCTTCCTTTCTTTTTTTTAATCCTTCCTTTCTTATTCATCGCCAAGATCTCACACTAAAATCATAATTTTAGAAGTCCTACAGTCTTTACAAATCCAAACACATTAAAATTACAGTCTCTTTAAAATATCTAATCTTGTTTAAAAGTTCAAGACTTTCATTTGTGGGACCCATTTTGAAAAATCAAAATTAAGTTCAATACCTTAAGAGGGAGGAACCTGGGCAACATCACAATCTGAAACGAGCAAAACCAAATTCCAACAGTATAAATAACTCAAAATCCAATGATCTGGGAGTCACTCACCATCTCGGCTCCTCCAAAGGACTTGAGTCACTTCTCTGGCTCCACCCTCTGCCCAGCTTGTCTTCTAGGCTCTGGCTGGCTCCACTCCACTGCTGCTGCTGTCCTTGGTGGTCATCCCATGGTGCTGGCATCTCCAAAACACTGGGGTCTTCTGCTGTAACCAGGCTGTTCTTTTACCAATAGCCTCTCCTAGGCTCTCTTTATGGTACCAAGCCTTAACTTTGACTGACTCTTCAGTCCTTGGCCTTCAACTGCCACTGAGGCTGTGCCTTCACCAACGGAGTCTCCTGGCCTCTCACAGCCACGACCCAGCTGGCCTCTATGACCCCTGCATGCCTTCAGAACCAGTACCCCCTGGGTGCCTATTACACATGACCAGGTCCTGCTGCCAGCAGAAGGTACAACCTTGGCCGCCTCTGGAACACAGCTTCTCTGTGTTCTCAGAAATCAGTTTCCAGACGATTTCCTCTCAGTGATGCTGGGCTCCTCTTACTCATTGCTAATGTCTTAGCTCCACGTAGCCAGCACTGATTGTCCCAGTAACTTAAAGATTTCACTTCAGTAGTTCGGGTGTCCTCAGCCTCAGCTAACCAGAACCACAGGATCTTAATTCAAAATAACAAATGGCCTGTTAGAGTCCTTAAACTTCCCTCTGAAACTTTACAAGCCAGACACTCCAGCTTTGGCACTGTCTCAACGTTCTTGTCTTCTAAGTTCCCACAGAACATCCCACAGAGCTCTTAACAAACGGTGGCTCTTCTAGGCCAAAGTTCCAAAGTCCTTCCACTATCCTCCCCAAAGCATGCTCCTGCCGCAGCAACACCCCACTGCACTGGGACTAATTCGTCTTCGTTAGGGTTTCTACTGCTGTGACAAAACACCATGACCATAAAGCAAGCTAGGGAGGAAAGGGTTTATTTGGCTTCCACTTCCACATCAACATTCATCACTGTATGAAGTCAGGACAGAAACTCAAACTGGGCAGGATCCTGGCAGGAACAACTGATACAGAGGCCATGGAGGGGTGCTGCTTACTGGCTTGCTTCCCATGGCTTACTCAGCCTGCTTTCTCACAGAACCCAGGACCACCATTCCAGGGATGGCACCATTCTTTATGGGCTGGACCTTCCCCCACTGATCACTAATTGAGAAATTATCTTACCCCTGGATATTTCATGGAGGCATTTCCTCAACTGAGGTCTCTCTCTCTCTCTCTCTCTCTCTCTCTCTCTCTCTCTCTCTCTCTCTCTCTCTCTCGACTCTACCTTGTGTCAAGTTGACACACAAAACCTGCCTGCATGTGCACTTAGAAAATTCAAATAAACACGATGAACAATTAGTACATATCACTGATAGACCAGGGGTTCTGAACAGGTCTTTCCATTTATGAGTTTCCAGCATGTGACCCTATCCACTAGGGATCTGGATAGCCATTACCTTCCTTATGTCACCTAATCATGATGTCATTTCTCTAGTGACTTGCCACTAGGAAAACTAAAATGAGGGCGAAGGCTTTTCCAGAGCTGTAGTTACTAAAGCTGTCCGACCCTGAGTGTCTGACAGTGGAAAGCTGGCTAGCTCGTGTGTCGATGTCTTATCAAGCTCAGATTCTGATTCCGTCCTCCAACCTGGTCAGAAACAGGCCTGGGACACAGTATTCAGCCACAGTGATGCAGATTTGGGACCAGTGTTAGGCAAGTTTTCTGTACCCGAGAAGGCAATATCTTAAAAGCAGTTGGGCCTCCAGAAGCTCTATATAAACAGGTTTTGTTGTTTTGGATATGTGGGCTTTCCTGTTATTTTTGTCTTTATTGGGGTGCACACATGCTCCTGCAGTATATCCCCAGGAAGTCATCCTGACATGGAGGCATTAATTCGGGTTTCCCCCAACCCTCATCCTGAAGCAGTCTGTCTATGCTCGCTCCTGGTGTGATGGGTTTACGTCATTCCTTCTTCCTTCGGGATCTACTGCTCTCTCCTACTTACCCAACTGCTCTCTGCTCCTCACTGCACCCTGTTGGAGAACAGAAGGAGCCAAAGTCAAGGGCTTCTCCCAGATCCTCCCATATCCATGTCCTGGTGAGGCTCAAAGGTGACCCCAACCATCAGCAAACAAAAGCATTATAAGCCGGAATAGAGCGTCCTGTGATGTCTCCACAGGAACAGTCAGCGACGTGACCATTTCTAACAAGCGCAGTACAAGAGATGAAAACAACACAGTTTCTGTGTGAGAGGAGACTCCAAGCATATCAAGGGTCATCAATAGCCTTGCCATTTAGTCTCCTTTTTCTGGGATAATCATCAAAGACATTTTTCGGGTGGCCCTCTAGACAGTGGTGTGCTGATGCATTTTCCTTTCTTTTCTGGTGTTTAGTGGTACTATGAATGAAATCCAGGGCCTCATGAACAATAAGAAAAGACTCGATCACTGAGCTCAAAATCCCTGAAGCAGACTGGAGTGTAGCACAAATTCTAGTTGGTCTTACTAATAAAAACTCGGAGTCAGATATTAGGGGGTGGAAGCTAAGAGACCAGAGAAGCCATGTAGCCAGCCACCAGAGAGACCTTTCACCTCGACCGAATCCTCAGACTGAAGGGGTGATCCTGTCTCTACCAATCCTCAGACTGAAGGGGCGATCCTGTCTCTACCAATCCTCAGACTGCATTCTCAGATTCTCAGACTGCATTTCCAGACAGCGCTGAGTTCCTGTCTCCTCCCACCTTATACTCCTCTCTCCACCCAGCCATATCACTCCTGTCTCCACCTCCCTACTGCTGGGATTGAAGGTGTGGGAGCTCAAGTGCTGGAATCACCTTTGTGTGAGCTCTGTTTCTCTTAAAGACTAGACCTATTTTGTGTAGCCCAGGGTGGTCCAAGTCCTGGGATTAAAGGTGTGTGCCACCACTGCCTGGCCTCTAGTGGCTTAGCTCATCACTCTGATCCCCAGGCAAGCTTTATTTGTTAAAACACAAACAAAATATCACTATACTGAGCACACGCTGCTTCTACAGAAAACCAGGATCTGATTCCTAGTGGCCATATGAAGACTCAGAACCATCTATAACTCCAGTTCCTGAGAATCCAATGCCCTCCTCCACCATCCTCGGGCATACATTTGTTGTACAGACATACAGGCAGGCCTTTTAATGATGTATAAAAACATTAAGGGCATTTAAAAGGGCTAATCTACACAAGCTGCAGTACAAACACCATAATTTCTAAGAGAAGGTCAGCTCTCCCCCATGCAATATGTGAGACTAATCCAACCTAGAACAGAAATATTTGCATAACTTCTAGATAGGTAGCATCAGGACAGTCATTCAGCACCTACAACAAGGTAGACAGTTCATAGTTCTGAGCACCTACAACAGGGTAGACAGTTCGTAATCCTGAGTACCTACAACAGGGTAGACCATTCTTAGTCCTGAGCACCTACAACAGGGTAGACAGTTCGTAATCCTGAGCACCTACAAGAGCGTAGACAGTGCGTATTCCTGAGTACCTACAACAAGGTAGACAGTTTGTAGTCCTGAGCACCTACAACAGGGTAGACAGTTCGTAATCCTGAGCACCTACAAGAGCGTAAACAGTGCGTATTCCTGAGTACCTACAACAAGGTAGACAGTTCGTAGTCCTGAGCACCTACAACAAGGTAGACAGTTCATAGTCCTGAGTACCTACAACAGGGTAGACAGTTCATAGTCCTGAGCACCTACAACAGGGTAGACAGTTTGTAGTCCTGAGTACCTACAAGAGGGTAGACAGTGCGTAGTCCTGAGTATCTACAGCAGGGTAGACAGTTTGTAGTCCTGAGAACCTACAACAGGGTGGTCATTCAGCTATGCTGAGCACCTAACTGCCTGCTGGACACTTCACAGGTAGCAGTGAAATCAGTTGATAATCCCAGATCCAGTAGTTACAAAACAATGTCTCAGTTTCACTTGCTTCACTGCGTCTAGCTTTTTTTCTGCTTCTAGGAGCAAAGACGGGTGGGTAGTTTTTACAAATAAACTAGTTGACCTCAGAAGTGTTTCTACCTCATTTCAGGTCTGTCCTGGAAAAAAATAAAGCTGGTCTTTCCCTAAGGTAACTTCTGTCCTTCAGTGATAATGAGGCAGAAAGCACCGGGAACAGTTTGAAATGATCTTGTTCTCAACCTTTAGAAGAGTGGAAATGCTCAGCTGGAAGTCTCCTCCCCCAAGGGTTTCCTCCTACACTGTCTCAGAAAGAAGAGACTGGGGAGTTGGCCTGAGTCAGGCAGCAGAGGGACTCTTATTAGAAATGACTTGGGGGAGGGGGCATCACTTTACTAAGCAAATATTCGGTGCTGTGTGGGCTGAGGGCCATTAGTTAGAGAGTTGTGAGGGAAAGTGGAGCAGGAGAATGCCTACGAGTGTCCGGGGATGGGCTCCCAGCAGACACCGATTTAAACAGTGACTCAGGAGTCAACACATCTTCACACAGCTGAGGAAACCAGGTTTGAGGCCATGAAACCTGGCTGAGTAAAATCATAAGGGATGCCATTTTGAAAAAGCAGGACAGTAAGAGTTGTTTATGTTAGCAACTCCAAGTAGTTCAGTGAGGAGGGAGAAGAAATTACATCTATGCCTTAGAACTGAAAACCAGTACCAGGCCCACCCCTGAGAAGCCCCGTGCTCCCTGTTCCCAGCCTGTTAAAACAGACCAATAAATATAAATAAACATATCTCGGAAGAAGACATACAAAATTGTTAACAGGTATGATGACAAGAGTTCAGTTCAAAAACCATTAGGTGAATTAAAATCAAAATGAGATATTCCCTCACTCTAGTAAGACTGGTGGTGATCAAAAAGGTTAGCATGAGCCAGCAAGGATGCAGAAATAGAGACCCCTTACAGTTCATCAGGAACACAGATTAGTGCTGCAACCAGCCTGCTGGAAGAGAAGATGGCCTGAAGGATACTTGTGTCTCTCAATCTCACTGTGAGTCTATTCAAAGGCCTGGAAGAAGGCAGAAGAAGGGCCAGGATGACCAACTCAGCTGCCATACTGGCTCAGATTTAGTACTCATAGTCAGTGAACCCCAACATCCTCTCCATCTACAGAACAAGTGGAGGAGTCGGTCCTATGAAACCAGATGGAGAGCACGTCATGGCCATCCAAGATGAAAACCTGAAGTAAAGCTGTAATCAAAGATGGTGGCAGCTGCAGGCACCTGCCACAGGACTGTGGAGCAGCTCTGAGGTGCGTGAGAGAGCCTTGGAGGAGGAGCCTGCAGAGCCCACAGTGTCCCTGGGACGCCTAGGGAAGTGTAGGTCCTCCAGGAAGATGCTTAGTAAAAGTGGACTCATGAAATCGGGAGGAAAGATAGCAGAAGAGAGCTGCATGCACAGGAGAGAGTGGCAAGACAACAGAAGCTACAATATAGGATCTGGGAGGGAGACGGGTGCACAGCTCCAGCAGAGAAAGAACACGGGTAGTGAGTAGAACTGATATTCTCAGGGAAGAGGAAAGAAGCAGCCAATCGTCACCCAGACACAGAGGAAACAAGATGAGAATGCCTCACTGGTAGAGGTACCAAACCACGTGGCTAAACAGATGAGAATTAAGTGTTAAGATGTAGAAATTGGTTAATAAGAAGCCTGAGTTATTAGGCCAACCAGTTTATAATTAATGTAGGCCTCTGTGTGTTTCTTTGGGACTGAACAGCTGCAGGACCGGGTGGGACAGAAAAACAATGTCAATAGAAAACCTAAAAATGTGGGCTTCATGGAATTTGAGACTGGGATGCTGGTTGCTAAAAGCTTTGGAGAGAAGGAGGAAGAGAGGGGAGGGCTGGAGAAGTGTTGAGCAGCGAGCACCAAGTTAGACATGAACCAGAAGTTCTGCTCTGCCTCTACAGCCTGCAGAGATTGGCCTGACAATAATGTGTATTCCAGAAAGCTACAGGGAAAGAATTTAATTGTTTCACCACAAAGAAATGATAAAAACTTGAGGGGATAGACAAGTTTAATCTGACTTATTAGTTATGTAATAGAAACATAGCATGGTACCCCATAAATATGTGCAATTTTTATATTCTTATGTATACATTTTACAAATAAATTTAATTTAAATGTAAAAATAAGAAAAGAAAGTATTTACTTCACAGGCCACAATCAGGGCTCAAAGTTTCCTGGCATGGGTTTGAAGCACTCAATTTGCTGCATTTGTGGAATCAGTTTCAAGTTGCCTTCTCCCCAAAGGAAGGTCAGAGAGAGGCCATGTGTCTGGGCCACACTTGAAGGCTAAGAGATGGTCCCTACAGCCTTTCAGGGCCACTTGCTCACTATGATTATGCCGCATCCATGAAGTCTCATCCGTCCCCCTAAACGTTTTCCAATGAAAAAACTGTTTTTAATAAAAATTAATCAAGCTGTCATGGCCGCTCACGGTGTCACCTGCGTCCGTGTACAGTCTAGGTTTTTCACGTTTATGTTGAAGATCCGCGTTTTCAAAATTGACCCACTTGGGAATATGCTAGATCCCTGTCTGGGGACCGTGGTACGTGGTTATAAAAGCAGCTGTGCAGGCGCTTACATTGTTTTGCACACTCAGCTGTGCAGGTGCTTACATTGTTTTGCACATTCAGTTGTGCAGCGCTTACGTTGTTTTGCACACTCAGCTGTGCAGGCGCTTGCATTGTTTTGCACACTCAGTTGTGCAGCACTTACATTATTTTGCACACTCAGCTGTGCAGGCGCTTGCATTGTTTTGCACACTCAGCTGTGCAGGCACTTACATTGTTTTGCACACTCAGTTGGCTCTGGGTGGCAGAAAAGCTGTTTCTACTTTGCTTGATGAGCAGATGAAGCCTGGAAGAATGCGATTCAAGCCAGGGGGTCCCTTCCCTCCACACAGCTAAATTTCATTCCTGAAATGCAGATGTCTGGCAGCTTCTATCCCCTCAGCAAGTGCTTCTTAATTGCCAACGGAGAACCACAGGTGCTTCTCCCTGAGCATCCTTCCAGGCAGCCAAGACTCGGTGGTTCTGAACCTGAGAACGACCCATCTGATCAAATGGATGTTTCCTTTGGAGTCTGGCAGTCACAATGGTCACTAGACTGCACATTGAGCATGGGATGCCTTAGTTGAAAGTTACAAGCAGACTGTGTAACAAAGCTATAAATTGTTGCCTTTTTGTTGGGCGAGAGTCTGTCTTGGAATGAAGTAATGATTCCTTTCATGGAGCTCCAGAGACGTCAGATCTGGCATCTGGCCTGGGGTTAAACATTTGCTGAGGAGGACCATTTGTTTCCTTCAACGTACTGCGATGGGATTTCCGGAAGTCTTCACAGTTGGGAGTGTCCCCTTGCCTTAGGTGGCAGCTGTTGTACAACCTTGAAGGGGCACTGATGCCACAAGAAGTAGGCTATGCCACCGGGCCACAGAGAAGCTAAATCAGATCCGCAGTCTGGTGTGGGGGAGTGGCATGGAACTGACGGGCTAAGCCAATGCCATGAACGCCCGTTTCTCAGAGCTGTGGGAAAGATTGCTTTCCTGAATATCTTTGACACCCGTATGTGCTGCCATCTTAATTCAGAAAATTGAGAGAGGTTCAGGCTGTAACTGTGGTAACAGCATCACCAATAGCAAAGGCCCAAACATAACGAGGTCCTCCTACAGCCTGGTACTTTTGTCAAGTACTCAGAATTTGCAGACATTTTTTAGTCGAGGTCACTATATGCATACTGTCACTTGTCCTGGCGGAGAGCTCCTAGGATAGAGAAACCAGACTCCAGTTACTCTTGTAGCAGACTTCGGGTAATCAGAACATAGCCTTTGGAGTCCAACTGACCTGTTTTGAGTGCCAGACTTTCAGATATTCTTGACCTTGTGAGGTTACTTAGCTCCTCAAGCCTCAGTTTAGACATGAGCTAAATGGGCACAGCAGCTTCAGTGCCAGCTTTTTGTCCTTACCTTGACTATGAAAGTCCTGACTATCGTGCTTGACATATACACAGGAGACATTGGAGCAAATTTTCCTAAAGTAAGCAGCTAACATTTTCAAAACTGAAATATATATATATATACATCTTTATTAGACCAATCAGGTGCCTTGGGCAGGCAAAGTGAAACAAATGCAACACATCTTTACATAATTAAACAAATGCAGCTCAAACATATTTAATACACCTTTACACAGTAAAGTAATATTCCACAACAGACATCTTTAGACTGCTGGCTTTGAAAACAGAAAGCAAGGGTTTTGCTTCTTATTCCTATTTTAAAATATTATTTCACCTAGTATGTTTCCAGTTTCTCTATTTTCCCCCCTTGTGCTCAGTGTAAAAAAAGTGGAAGAAATGCAATGGAGCGAGAGGTCCAGGTCTATCAATAGATAAAACGTGGACCATGGTCTTTAGCTCTTTCTGGAAATCCTGGTATTATGTGTCTTATGGACTCTTCTGAACCCAGCACGTGCCTGTACAAAGGAAGGGGGGTCTGCCAGTGAGGTCAGCAGCAGAAGTGGTGGCTTCAAATGGGAACCGAGTGAAAGGTGTTCAGCTTGACTGAACTTCTGAGTTACACACTAAAAAAAAAACCAGAATACTAAAAATTGACCAAAAAATATAATTTAAAGTCACAGTATTGTACTCTGTAGTCAAAATGTACTTTGTACCACTGATTTATTTTTGAGTGGCCATTTTTTTGTTTGTTCCTCTTTCTTTTATTGAATATAGCTTTTTTATTCCACAAAGTATTTCCTGATTATGGTTTCCCTACCCTCCACTACCTCCAGTTCCTCCCAGCTCCCCTTCCATCCAATCTGTCTCTAATTAGAAGACAAACAGGATTCTAAGTTATAATAATATAATATAATACTGTAATAAGGTAAAACAAAAACTAACACATTGGAATACACAAACAAACAAAAGGAAAAGAATACAAGAAACAGAGATGCAAGATTCACTCATTTGCACTAAGGAATCCCATAAAAACACAAGTCTGGAAGTCATAATACATATGCAAAGGACCTGTAGAGTTTAAACGGGGGGGGGGGAGAATAATTAGCTAAATAAATAAATGAATGAATAAGTAGATTAAATACATAAATGAAATAAACATTTTTAATTTTTTTTTAAAAAAGTCCTGATATTACATTATGAGACAAGGTACCTCCAAAGATGTCATTGATTGTGTCTTCCGTTGGCCGTCTACTGCTGGGGATGTGGACCACCCTAAAGAGTAGTTGTTTCCACGGTGAGACTCCCTTGGAAAACACTAAGCTTTCATTTGCAAGTGACCATCAGTTGGTGGTAACATCTGAGTTAGTAATGGGTGCAGGTATCCGCTTCTCCTTTCAGCTCTAGGGCCCCATCTAGTGGAGACCCTGCAGGCCCTTGTGCTTGCTGCCACAGTTTGGTGAGTTCGTGTGAGCATCAACCCTGCTGATACAGAAGGCCTTGTTTCCTTAACATCCTCCCTCCCCTCTGTTACACTCTTTCTCCCTTTTCCACGGGATTCCCTCAGCACTGAGAGGAGAGATTTGATGGAAACATCCCATTTAGGCCCGAGTGTTCCCGGTCTCTCATCCTCTGCAGTCTGGCCGTGGGTCTCTGTATTTGTTCCTGTTTGCTGCAAGAAGAAGCCTCTCTGAGGATGGCTGAGCAAGCCACTGTTCTATGAGTACAGCAAAATGTCATTAAAAGTCATCTCATTGCTGTAGGATTTTGTTTGTTTGTTTTTCCTGACAGGGTTTCTCTGTGAAACAATCATAGCTGTGTCCTCTTGTAGACCAGGCTGGCCTCGAACTCACAGAGATCCGCCTGCCTCTGCCTCCAGAGGGCTGGGATTAAAGGTGTGCGCCACCACCACTGCCCAGCCTTGTATCTGGTTTTATGTTAAGGTCTTTAAAGTTGAGTTGTGTGGAGGATGGAAAGTATGGCTCCGGGTACACTCTTCTGCATGCATCCATGCAGTCTGACAGCACTGTTTGTTGAAGCTTCTATCTTCTTCTTTCCAGTGTATATTTCTGCCTTCTTTACCAAAATTCATTTGTTCATAGGTGTATGGACTTATGTTTAGGTCTTTAATTCAATATGTCTGCTTTTCAATATGTCTGTTTTTCAATATGTCTGTTTTTGAGCCAATACCATGCTGGTTTTTTTTATTGTGATAGCTCTATAGTATAATTTGAGATGAGGGATGGTGATACTTCCACAAGTTCTTTGATTATTCAGGATTGTTTTTGGCTATCCTGGGTTTTTCATGTTTCCGTATGAAATTGAGAATTGTCCTTTAATGATGTGTGAAAATCTGTGTTGGAATTTAGAGAGGGATTACAATGAGTCTATAGATTGCCTTTGGTAGGATGGACATTTTTACTATGTTGAACTTACTGATTCTTGAGCACGGGAGACTTCCCATCTTCTGATATCTTCTTTCAAGTTCAAAGACTTGAAGTTCTTGTCATACAGATCTTTACTTCCTTGGCTAGTTTTTCCAGATACTTTCTATTGTTTGAGGCTATTTAAGGGCGATGTTTCCCAGATTCTTTCCTCGGTCTTTTGTCATTTATTTATAGGAGGGTTACTGATTTTTGTGAGTTTATTTTGTATCCAGCTATTTTCCCGATAGTGTTTACCATCTGTAGGAGTTCCCTGGTAGAATTTTTAGGGTCACTCATATATACTATTATATCATCTACAAAGATACTTTTATTTATTTATTTCCAATTTGTATCCCCTTGATCTCCTTCATTGCCCTAGCTACTACTTCAAGTGCTATTTTTGAGTAGTTATGGAGCAAGTAGACAGCTTTGCCTTGTTCCTGGCTTTAGTGAAATTGCTTTCTCTGTAGTAAGGAGCGGCAGGCTGCGTTCCCACCCAGCTCCTTCAGGGCTAGCTTTACCCAAAATAATTACATGGAAACTGTATTCTTTTAAACACTGCTTGGCCAATTAGCTCTAGCCTCTTACTGGCTAACTCTCACATCTTGATTAACCCATATCTAATAATCTGTGTAGCACCACGAGGTGGTGGCTTACCAGTAAGATCTTAACCTGCATCCATATTGGAAAGGAGAGCAACTGCCTGACTCGGCTTCTTTCTCCCAGAATTCTGTTCTGTCTACTCCGCCTATCTAAGCTGCTGTCCTATCAAAAGGGCCAAGGCAATTTCTTTATTAATTAACCAATGAAAGCAACAGATAGATACAAGACCCACCTCCATCATTTCTCCCCACTTCAGTTGATGTTGGCTGTGACCTTGCTGTAAAATATCTTTGATAAGATTAGGTATGTCTCTTGTATCCCTAATCTCTCCAGGTTTTTTTTTTTTATCATGAAGGGTGTTGGATTTTGTCAAAGGCCTTTTCTGCATCTAATAAAATGACAACCATGTGGTTTTTTTCTTTCAGTTTGCTTTTATGGTGGATTATGTTTATTGATTTACATATTTTGAATAATTCCTGCATCTCTGAGATGAAGACTACTTTAATCATGGGGGGTGATCTTACTGATGTGTTTTTACATTCAGTTTGCCAGTATTTTATTGAAAATTTTTGCATCTATGTTGATAAGGAAAACTGGTCTGTAATTCTCTTTCTTTGTTGGGTCTTTATTTAGTTTGGGTACCAGGGTAATTGTGTCCTCAAAAGATGGGCATTATTTCTTCTGTTTCTATTTTGTGAGATAATTTGAAAAGTATTGGCATTAACTCTTCTTCAAATATCTGTTAGAATTCTGTGCTAAAACCATCTCACACTGGGCTTGCTGTTGTTGATGATGATGATTTTAATGACTGATTCTATTTTACCAGGGTTTATAGGTCTCTTTAAATTGCTTACCTGATCTTGATTTAGCTTTTATAAGTGGTATGTATTGAGAAAATTATCCATTTTTTTTAGATTTTTCAAATTGGTAGACTATGTCTTGATGGGAGTTCCCTTGGTGTCTCTTATTATGTCCCTTCTTTTCATCTCTAATATTTTTAACTTGGATTTTCTCTCTCTACCTCTTACTTAATTTGGAGAAGAGTTTGTCAATCTAGTTGGTTTTCTCAAAAAACTAACTTTGTTTTATTGTTTCTTTGTAATTTTTGTTTGTTTTTATTTTATTGAATTCAACCCTGAGTTTATTTCTTGCCATTTACTCCTTTGGGTGTGATTCTACTTTTTGTTCTAGAGTTTTCAGGTGTAATGTTAAGTTACTAGTATGAGATTCAGAACCACTTTTATGGTGTCCCATGGGTTTGGGTATGTCATGTTTTCATTTTCATTCAACTCTAGAAAGTCTTTAATTTCTGTCTTATTTCTGTCTTGACCCATTTTTCATTTTCAAAGTTTTCATTGCCAGATTTCCCTCAGTTTGAGATTTCTTTTTTTTTTAAGATTCATTTATTTATTTATTATGTATACACTATTCTGCCTATGTGCATACCTGCACCCCAGAAGAGGGCACCAAATCTCATTACAGATGGTTGTGAGCCACCATGTGGTTGCTGAGAATTGAACTCAAGACCTCTGGAAGAACAGTCAGTGTTCTTAACTGCTGAGCCATCTCTCCAGCCCCCAGTTTGAGATTTCTTTATCGATTCTATTTCCACTTTTGTGCCTTGAGCTGTTTTATTTACTTCCCTCCACTATTTGTGTTTTCATAGATTCCTGTGATTTATTCATTTCATCCTTGAAGGCCTCTAGAATATTCATAAAAGTTATTTGAAGGTCCTTGTCTTGTACTTCAGCTATGTGGCAAACCTCAGGACCTGCTGTGGTAGGGTTTCTGGGCTCTAATGGAGACATATTTTCTTGGCAGTTATCAACTTTTTTATGCTGGCATCTAGGCCCTTAGACTTCAGATGATTGTAACTCTAGGTGCTAATACCTGGTCTCGTTTTCATTGGATGGCGTTTTATTCCTTGGTCTGTTGTCCTCTGTGGTTCTTAGGAGGGCGTGGTCTCTGTGTCTCTGTGTGTTGTCTGGTAGGGAATTCTTCTGGGTTCCTGCCAGGTGAGGCCACTGAGGGTTCTGGGTAAAATGTGTTTCTAGGTATTGGGATCCGACATTTAGGGACGGGGATGTGAGCTGGTCCCCGGGGGAAGGAGGGGGACAGGACTGACTACCAGATGTGGTTAGGCCCCTGGGAAGGGGGTCAGAGTGTGATGCCACAACAGGTAGTGTGCTACCAAGATCTGGGGATGAGACTGGGGGATTGGATTTGGAGAGGAAGAGGGAGACTGGAGACCTGAAGCCTGCCTGCTTGCCTCATTGGCCTACTTGTTTCTCTGCAGGCTTGACTGGCGGGTTCCCAGGGAGAGTCTGCTGGGGCTGGGGCTGGGGCTGGGGCTGGGGCTAGAACAACAGGATGAGTGGGGGGGGTTGGAGGGGAAGACCTGAGTAATGCTGGAGTTGGGACAAGAGAGGACTTGCCATTTTTGAAATGGCCAGCACTTCAGTGTGAATTCAAGTGTGGTGAACACTTTTTTTTTCTCTTGAGGGGATGAAAAAGTACTAAAAGCTTTGGTGAGAAAGGGGGCATAACTCTCTCTCTCTCTCTCTCTCTCTCTCTCTCTCTCTCTCTCTCTCTCTGTGTGTGTGTGTGTGTGTGTGTGTGTGTGTGTGTGTGTGTGTGTGTGCGCGCGCGCGCATGGGCTTCTGTGTGTTCTGTTTATTTTGCTGATATGGATGAGGCTGAGAAATTTATACATTCACACAGAAGTGGCCAGAACTACAATTCAAAAGTCACATATTCCATTTCTGTATAAAAGAAAGATATCAGTGCCAAAGTTTATTTGACTGAAGTCACAGTTTTGCCTAAGGATGAATGCTGACTTCAAGGGTCCCGCATCTCACAAAGCTGACAATACACGCTTGGAAATGCCACAGTTCTTCTCACAATTCCCACAAGATGGCAGCATTTCACCAAAGATGTCCCTTTCATAAGAGCCAGAAGTAGAAATTAAGTAACCCACAGGTTGAAAATTCATAAAAACAGAGAAAGTTCAAAAAGTTCCAAATCCTGATCATCACCAATTAAATAAAGACCTTTAACCCGAGAGTTTACTTTCAAATATAAGGACTTCCAGCCTCCTACAAATTAGAACAAGCCCCCTTCAGTTCCTTCAGCACTGCCCTGTGTTTACCACATGGGGGCAGTAAAGGCCCTTTCACATCAGAGTCGTTTTGTTTTTTAGGAGTTGATGGTTCTGGATCCATCCTTTTAGGTTCTTGTGGAGAAGAATGTACAGTTATCTCTTGGGGATACTACCCCTCCCTGAGCTGTGGCTTGCACATCCGAGCAAGGGCAGGGTCACAGGCGGACTCACTCTTTCTCCATCATCGGCCTAATGAATTCAGGAATTTTCGTCCTTCAATCCCCAAGGCTCCACAGTTGTCCAAGTCTTCTTGAACTTTTCTTAAACATCTCCTGAGCTCCCGGTCCAACCTAACTTGATCCTATTTGGCTTCTTGAAAAGAAAGACTATGTTCAGCATTTGCGGGAGGTAGACCACATTCCCTGGGGATCCACAAAGATGATAACAAGCCGGGTATTGGAGACGAAAGATCATGTGAGGACAGTCACAAAGGACTATCCAGAACCATCTTCACTCTCTGAGTACCTTCAGTATAATATCAAGGCTGCTGTGGATCCCTCTCACCCCGACCCCACCCAGCATGTGTTAGCTAACTTACACGCTTACAAGGTAACATGGTTCGGTTCTACTTAGATGAACATTGCTGCAAAGAAATCATGGAGAGAATTCAGGAAGGTCGGTAGGAGATGAAGAAAAGCCAGAAAAGAGACTTCTGTTGGGTAGCTTAAAGTTTACTGGAGGGGGGGGGATAAGTAGGTGGGTGGGTGGATAGAAGGGCAGAAAGGAAGTGGACTTTGTAAAATCACTTCAGTCTCTATTGCCCCGCCCCTGTAATTGAGGATGATCCGTCTGCATCTCTGTCTGCCTTGCTACTACTCAGATTGTATCTGTGCTGAGTGAGGCAATGCCTTCTTGGCACTCCCATCACACACACTCGGTGTTTGTAGACAGTTTGTATCATTAGTCATTGCCCAGCCAGCTCTGCTCCTATGTTTCCACACAGACGAGTCCCTCCCGCCCCCTCAGCCATGTCTGCCCCGCTCTCTGATCTCCTTCCAGCCCTTCGCTCTTCCTCAGGCCCCAGAGCTCTTCACTAACAACTTACTGTCTCAGGTAAAAGATCAAAGTTATCCGGGGAGGATGTGGGGGCAGGACGGGGGATGTTGTGTAGACTTGGGGGTGGGGGAGGAGTGGGGGGAAGTAACACTTTTCACACCATTCTAAAGCCAGAAGCAGAGACCAAACGACTTCATTACTGGCCACAACTATATTTAAAGTGCTTGACTATTGCACGCCAGACACTTACACTTGGAAGCATACCTGCAAAATGTATTGAAGACATTTAGTGCTTTTCTTTCTCTTCATCAGAGAAAATCTATTACAGAAACCATAAACTTTTGCAGAACAAAGAACAGACCCAAGACAAGAGGAATGAGGACCACAGAAAGAGGCCTCATCCTTGAGCCAGAAGAGTCTGCATGCTCCAAAGCCTCCCACAAGCAGTCATACCAGGGGCAAGCATGAGCCAGTTGGAAAAGAAGATGGGGAGGTGGCACAGGAAGGTGGAAGTTGAGCTGATTTATGTCTGCTGGCCTTGACTATCTTGATGAAGCAGGAGGCGAGGGTGAATGGCAATGAAGTAGTTCTGAAGAAAGTCAGACCAGAGCAGCCTGGAAAAGAGAAGCGTTTAGTCTCAGCAGAAAGTGGACACCCCCACCCTGCTGGGCTTTCAATCTGAGAGTTCGGTGCCCTCCACCCCAATATACCAGAACTATCATGAGTACTCGTTCCTTCTGACGGTCCCTGTTCTTGGTTCTGTACTCTTTCCCCCATCCTGACAACCATTCTCTCAGTAGGGGTCCGTTGTTGTCTCGTCACCTGCACAGTCATTTGGTCAATCTTTCTCCTCTGTGCTCCCCACCCCCACCCCACAGGCCTCTACCAAACCTCACCACATAGCTCTAAGACTGAAAAGTCTTCAGGGACTGTGAGACAGAAGTCAAGCTTCTTTCTTTGATGCATAAGACTTGATAAACTGAAAAATGGTAACAAAATGTATCAATTATATGAATATATTTTTGAATAATGTGGTGGTTTGAATAAAAATGCCCCCTTCTCGCCCCCCCCCAGATTTATAGATTTGAATGTTGGTTATTAGGGAGTGGCACTACTTGGCAGGGATTAGGATGTATGGCCTTGGTGGAAGAATTGTGTAACTTGGTTTGAGTTTGCAAATGTTTGCAAATGTTCAAAGCTTCCTGCTGTCTGCAGATCAGGATATAGAACTTGCAGCTACTTCTCTATCATCATGTCTGCCTGAGTGCCACCATGTTCCCTGTCATGACAATAATGGAATAAACTTCTAAACTGTAATTCAATTATAGTCTTCCTTTGTAAGAGTTGCTGTGATCGTGGTGTTTCTTCACAGCAATAGAACATTGACTAAGACATATAGTAATTCTGCATCTCTTCTTTTTTGAAAGATGGAGTCCATCCTGATTTAGGCTTAAATACATGACCTGAAGGCAGCTAAAAATGTCACAGAGAGAGGTGGGGTGGAAAAGCTTGAAAGCATGTGTGTTCTTCTTGATCTTCTCTCACAACACCTGGAGAAGTCCATGTGAAGAAGCTCACCTCAATAAATTAGGACACCTCACAAAGAGACTGAACATCCTCTATATTGCAGACAAGGCCATCATCACCCAGACAACTCCAACTGACCACAGAAAAAGGATCCGGTGAACTCACCCCAAAGTATTGACCCACTGATTAATAAACTAAACTACCAAGGATTGAGAAGTCTAGAGGCCAGGCCTTCCATGGAGTAACTGAAAACCCTCGGGTACAGATTCCAAAGCAGTCCTCTCAACTGTGACCATGAATGCTCCTTAGAGCTCCTATTGCTGAGTCTGCCATCCATTGGTTATATGGTCATGGAAAATGGACACAAGGATCCTCTTCATCAGGTTCCTGGGAAGTTTGTCCCAGCCAGTCGGCAACTGGACCATGGCCCTTACTCCCCTTCACATCCTGTCTTACACCATAGGATGCTGCACTCCTCGGGTAGGCATTGTGATCAGACACCTGCCTCGGACTTCCCACTAAGGTAAGAAACATGCATTCGGGTTGTAGAATCCCTGGGAACACAAGACCAGCCTTGTCTGTATGTTGAGTTCCAGGTCAACCAGGACTACTTAGTGAGAGGAGAGAGAGAAGCAGACAGAGAGAGAAAAAGACAGACAGACAGATAAAGAGAGAGATCAACCAGATTCTTGGCCTTGAAATGTGAGCAAGGAAAAGTAAAGAAGATCTACCATAGATTGATCAGTAGCATCCTTCTGCCTATGAAATGCCCAGTTCGCCAGAACACCAAATTGCATTCCGGAATTTGCCTTCTGGAAGCATCATAGTACTGTCTTCTCCCTAACAAGATTTCCAGGATATTGCTGCCTCCCTTGAACTAGCTTGTTTCCACCAGTTAGCTCTTGGCCTTTTTCCTGCTTTGGTGCTGTTCATCCTTTGGGTTCCTGAGAAGCTGCATCTATCCCACTGAGTATGCATTCTCTCTGTATCTCTGCATGGTTAGTTGTTTTGATGGAAGCCTCTCTCTTTCATGCTGGTTAGAAAAGATGCCATTGATGCTCCTACTAGAAGATATTATGGTCTTCTATGTCATATACCCATCCTCCAAGCTCCTTCTGCATACCTCGATGCCAATGGCTCATACCCTATATCAGGAATTCCATCACCTGATATGCAAGAAGTTTTTTATCTTCATCCTCCCTCCACCAAGGTAACTAACTCATAACCAACCAATGGGAGTTCAGGTACACAAGCCAAGTAAAGTCTGGCGTGTACCACGAGTATCAGAGTTCCCTTGGGAATCAAGATGCACCTGGAACTTTACTTACGATACTCCCTTGCTTGGCTTTTTCAAATTTTTATACGATGCTCTTAGCTCACTTGTGGTTCCTTTTAGAAGCAATTTTGTAGTATTTATTCCCTAGAGACACTCTTACCATGTTAGTAAATTATACTTAGTTTTTCTTTCTATCAAGTGCCACTGACCACCTTGAAAGACAACGAATCGCCTTTCCTCCGGCCCACTATGATGTTCATTCAGAGCAATGCCAATGATCACAATTAAGCAAATCAACATCCATAACTGAACAAATCCCTCCATATGTCAATGATTATTAGGGAGAAGGGTGTGGTTGCTGCTATCTACTGGTCTATCTTCCATCATTAGGGACGAAGAATATATCTGTTGATTAGGAAACTTTTGGCATTGCCCTGAAATCTGCCTCTTTCTAATTTGTTTACTGGTACCCATCTTGCTTTTTTTTTAATATTTATTTATTACGTATACAATATTCTGTCTGTGTGTATGTCTGCAGGCCAGAAGAGGGCACCAGACCTCATTACAGATGGTTGTGAGCCACCATGTGGTTGCTGGGAATTGAACTCAGGACCTTTGGAAGAGCAGGCAATGCTCTTAACCACTGAGCCATCTCTCCAGCCCCCCATCTTGCTTTTCACACAGCAGAGTTAACAGCCCACCAAGCTGTGAGTCTCGACAACTCTGCGTCTAGAATCTCTCACATGCTTTTGAGTCACATGACTTACCATCTTCTCGCTACTCTAAAATCTGTCAGTGTCCTCTCAGAACCTGATACTCAAAACTGAAAACAGGAGGCTGCCACAAGACAGACATGTGTCAACTGACCTTCTCCTCAAGCCGAGTCAGGCTTTGTCTGTCTGTTTTCCTTACTGAGACTGAAATGTTTGCAGGAAACGCAGGTGTGGTGTCATCCGAGGGTCCACATGAAGAAAGCAATCAGTTAAAACAACCAGGCTCCCTTACGTGGAGATTTGGAGCCCGGTTTTTCTCCTCTTGAATTAACAGCATTGGATTTTGAGCCTAACCTGAAGTTTTAACTTCTATCTATCAGGCATAAGCTCTTGATCTTGTTTTGTCCATTATTGTCCCCAAAGGAAACTTTTTCCCCAATATTGATATATCAGTTTGTGACCTGTCTAATCCTTTTCCTGATTAATAAGAGAGAAAAATGAGAGCAAGGCAAGGGCAGAGCCAGAAGCCTGTCCCCTCGTTAAACATCCTTATGCAGGGGACACGAACTCATTAGTATCCCCCCAGCGGAGACTGTCGCCAGCAAGCTTACAACTCTCCTAACTACTATGACGCCATCGGAATTTATTTGCTCATGGAGTGATGTAAATACTTCTTTTTAAAATTGCCAAAATCAATTTTCAGCGTGCACTTGAAATGTTCCTAATGGAGAGAAAATTATATAGCAACAAAATCATGATTTCAGGGGTCAGAGTCAGATAAATCTGAGTTCTGCCACTTACCAGATTTGTGACCTTAAGCAAATATTAATATATCTAAGCCATCATTTCTTTATTTCTTAAGTAAAGATAATTATGGTTTCCATTTCGTAGGAAAGTTGAAGTAAATAAAATTAATCAGAAATTTAAGAGTCTGGATGTCCATCCATAAATCAAAGGACAAAAAAAGTGTGGTATATAGGTAATAAAATTTTTTTCTGTAATGAAATCACTTTGATAAAATAAGCCAGAATTAAAAAATATGTTAAAATAAGAAATCATTATTTTAAAATAACACAAATTTAGAAAAATATTACGAAGAATATGTCTTTAAACTTGTACAGATATAAGCATGTAAATGCATACTGTATAGACATGTATATGACATGGAAACAGAAAGATGGTTATTAAAGAGGTTGTGAGGGGAGGGAGAGAGGAGGGAGATCTAATGGAGAGGGCAGAGAGAGAGGAGAGCAATTCACTGAGGGAGGGAATAGAGAGATCTATGGGAAGGGGGAAAGGAAGGAGGGAGGAGGGAAAAGATCTAATGTGGAGGGAAGGCAGAGAAGAGAGAGATCTAATGTGGAGGGAAGGCAGAGAGGAGAGAGATCTAATGTGGAAGGGAGGGAGAGATGAGAGAGGGGGATCTAATCGGGAGGAAAGGATCTAATGAAGAGGGCTGGGAGACAGAGGAATCAGTCACTGGCACTCTGTGTCAAGGAGAGAGAGCAGGACTATTTAGGAGGGAGAGGGGTCCGGCAAGAAGACAAGATGGTGCAGGAGAGACAGCACTTTGGCGGCTAATAATCACAAAATATAATTACACATGTGTATGAAAACGTACATAAGGAAACCTATTTCATTGCAGCTGAACCCAAAATAATAATTTCTAAAATACCTTCATTAAACAGAATTTAGTAGAGAACAGAATCATGCAGCCGTAACAGTTCATCTTCTTACGCTAAAGCAACACAGATGCTAAGGAGATACCAGCTGATGGAGAAGGAACCAGAAGGCTGCATGGAGGAGACTTTTGAGCAGAGAGCTGATGGCAGAAGGAAAACAGGCAAGATGCTGCCCTGGGAAGAGTGTCTCAAGCCTAGGCAATGGGAAGAGCTCCCGCTAGGTGATGGGATCTGAGATATGAATGATCACAGGGTAGAACCACAAGAAAGGAGATGAGGATGGAGATGAAACAGGTTTAGACCTCATACGACCTTGTATTTCACCATGGAGGATAATAAATCATCATCAGAATATGGACAATGATATTAGCAATGCAAACGAACTCTGCTCTGATGATAACCACCGTTACGTGGTTACTAGGCCATAAGAAGTCAGAGTCTGGGCAACTGCTGTGGGAATCCAACAGAAGATGAGGGTGTCTTGACCCGATGAGAGTTGTGGATGTGGTGGGCAGTGGTCTGTTTCCAGAAAGAGTTGAAGATGCAGTCTTCAGGACAGGTGATGAGAGACCAAACAAGGATAACTTTGTGATTTGGCAGAGCAATTTAGATTATTTATTAAGATGAAAAATTCTCAGACCTGAGAGTTGTCTGTCATTAGTCTATGTTATTAGGTTAGTCTGTGGGTATTGTCTTGACTGTTTATTAATGTGGGAGGGCTGTACCAACTGTGGGCAGCACCATCCCTAGGCAAGTGGTCCTGGGATTATTAAGCGAGTTTGCTGGGAAGGAAGCCAGTAAGTAGCACTGCTCCATGGCCTCTGCGTCAGTTCCTGCCTCCAGGTTCCTGTCCTGAGTTTCTGCCTTGGTTCCCCTCAAGGATGGAGTGTAACCTATAAGCCAAGTACACCCTTTCCTTCCCAAGTTGCTTTTGGTCATGGTGTTCTATCACAGATATAGAAAGCAGTATCGGCCGAGCAGGATGCTCAGGTTATTGCTGACCATTTCTGTGGGTTGGAGCCAAGGGGGAAGACAGAAGAGAGAAAAGGGCACTGGGATGTAAGTCTTGTTTCTCTGGAGCCACAGGCCTCTGGGAGGGAAAGGTTCATTTCTTTACTAAAGGAACTTGATTTTAACTCTTAATTCTGATCTCTGTCTTTGAATCTTGCTATGGTGTCCCTAAGGCTAGTTGTTACACTTCACTGAGTCTTTTATAATTTTATCTCCCCATGTGTAACAATAAAACAGGTTTAGGACATTGACAGTGTTGTCTGAAAGAATAATGAGAAAATTAAAGAACTCTTTGCATGTGCTGGACTCTCTAAATACGGGCATTCTGTGAGGAGAGGTATTTTGGTGACAGACCTGCACTCTTCGTTATAAAACTTACTGGCAGATCTAAATGTCACACTTATTCCACTCTATAGCTGGCGATCACAACAGGATTGGATTCATCTCTGTGACTGATTGTGTAGGAATACCCTAGCAGAGTGCCCAGCCCGTTGTCATGGCAACATGATCTCTTTGTCATCTATTGAGTTTACTCTTGAAAACTACAGAACCAAATTTCAAAAAATAGAAAAACAGTAGGCTGAGGTGACAGCTCAGTCAGAAATTTGTTTGTCCTGTAAGCAAGGGATCCTTAGAACCCATGTTTAAGACAGGCACGGTGCCCACAACCGTAATCCTAGTGCGAGGGAGGTGGAAAATAAAAATCTCTGGGTATTTCTTGCAAGCTCAGGAGCTTCAGTCCAGTTGACAGACTTTTTTTCAAAAGCAATATAATAAGGGTGGTGTCTAAGGAATGACAGCCGAGGTTTCCTCTGGCCTGTATAAGCATGCGCACACCATCACCGCCACCACCGCCACAACCATCACCACCACAAATCCCATGACATTTAAAGCAAGGTTCCAGTTTTATTTTTTTTTTATTTTTTTTTTTAGTTTTTTTTTCGAGACAGGGTTTCTCTGTAGCCTTGGAGCCTGTCCTGGAACTAGCTCTTGTAGACCAGGCTGGTCTCGAACTCACAGAGATCCACCCGCCTCTGCCTCCCGAGTGCTGGGATTAAAGGCGTGCGCCACCACCGCAAGGTTCCAGTTTTATGTCAGGATACATTCACAGCTATCTGCAGTCACGTCAGGCTTGTCAACTGCATGTAGTCATGCTAGGAGGAGAGAAAACATCTCCTAGTCTGGAACTCTTGAGGATGTTAAAGGAGCATCAGAGCACAAGGGAAGCATGCAGCCTCCCAGCCAAAGGGATGGGATTTCCTTGACGGTGAGACCACCACTGTCTTCCCCTGCAGTTAATCTAGCTGTGCTGACCATCATCTAGCCTCCTTAGACCATGCTAAAGAGACCAAAGAAGTGATGAGTCCTTTACGGGGCAGCAGACTGTTCTGTCCCAGAGCCCCTGCCCACTAGCATAGTCCCCAGGAGCCTCCCTGGGGTCTGTTAGGACTGTCCCTGCCCCGTTCTGGAGTCCTGAGTCAGAAAGGCTTAACCTTCCCCTTTGTGTTTGTTCCCTTCTGTCTCTTTCAGGTGCTGCAGAGCCAAAGCATACCTCAGCTTATTCTCTGGGCTTCTTGACTCTTTCTCTGAAGCTCCCATTCCAGACAAATGGCTGCTGGTCCTCCACGTGAATCACGCCCATGCCTAACTCAAACATCACGACTCTTTCTCCCTCTTAGGCGCCCATCTATGAATCCATAACAAACTTTTCTCTAAAACTTACCTTCTCTGGTCTGCGGACTTTGGCCTTTGAATTCATGAGACAAGAACCTGAAAGTCACGAGCTTGAGCGGCCAGAGTTTCCAGGACCCTAGCTCCTGAGAATGGTGTTGTTTTCAAAGGCACCCCATAACCCATGAAAATGGGGGAGGCTGAGAACTCCCTGGGTCGTTCTGGTCCCAGCTCCTCTTTGCCCTTCACAATGGCCTTGTTAGTTTTTGAATAAGTAGAGAGCAGCAGCTGATACCTGTTTTCTAGAACTCACGGGGTCAGTTCAGTAAACTAGCACAGCTGGAAACAGGCCTCTGAGTTACCTAGGCTACTCACTCACCCAATACCTAATTTAATAGCAAATAGTTCCTGGGTTCCCCGGAGAACCGGTTTCTTGGCTTCATTGTTTTCTCATTAAGTCTGAAACTAGTTTGACTATTTCAGATGCTCAGATATCCTGAATCTGACACCTCTTCCCAAGCCCTCTTCCTCGCTCACCCAAATCTCTCTGCTCTGCTATTTCCACATCCATCTGGGGGACCGGGTTTGTCTTTCTCCACCTTCACCTATTCTCTTGTATAAGCCAATTTTCAATTGCTGGGCTGGGTAACGACCACTCTTTTCTATGAAGAGTCTTATCTTGTTTCGTGGCATGCAGCTGGAGGGGTGAAGGGAGATTCTGCCAGGCCTTTGTCTGCTACCCCAGAGTCCTAGCTAGGTTACAATTCACGGGGTACTTCCCCACAAGGAAAGGTCTTTATCCTCCAGGGATGGTGTGTCCCCTTTCCGATGTCCTTAGATAATAGGACTTTGTCTAGCATACAGGACATTTTCAACAGCCCATCTCCAACTGGACAGCCTTCAAAGGAAACCATCTCGTGTCCCCACAAGGGTGGTAACAAATTCAGGACAGGACGGGGATCATCACCTCTCTAGATCTTGGTAAGCCAAAGAAAGTCTTTCTGTAAATGACTAGGCACTTTAGGATGTCCACCTATACATCTAGATTAGCAAGCTAGCTAACAGCAGCTGTGACAAAGACGCACACATGACAACAGAGTCATTTGTGGAGTCCTTGGGCTTTCCCAGTCTAGCAGCTTGAAGTTATTATATTGGGTCTTGTATAAGCCAATTTTCAATTGCTGGGCTGGGTAACGACCACTCTTTTCTATGAAGAGTCTTATCTTGTTTCGTGGCATGCAGCTGGAGGGGTGAAGGGAGATTCGGCCAGGCCTTTGTCTGCTACCCCAGTCACAGCCTCTCTCCTTTTCCCTCTATAAACACACTTAAACAAACACAAAGGGGTCAAGCAGAGGAGAAGGTAGCAGTATACAAACAGGAAGCTGCATCTACTTGCTAATTTTCCTTTGAATTGGGCAAGCCCAGAAAGTGGGTCTAATACTAAAAACCTTTAGGCCCTCAACAGTCCATTCTGCTTCCCTTAGTCCAGACCCATGACTCACAAAGAAGATCCTGAGGTTCAGAGAGGTGGAACTTCACCAGAGACCCAGAAGCCTGGCTGGAGGGGGGTCACTAATTAGTCCCCAGTCCTGCTCTGGTGCTTTCCTAGGAAGTGTTCCACACTTATCCCATGTCCCTAAGTCATTCCAATCACTTTGCTGGGTTTTTATATTACTGTTAAGGGCAGACTTAAAGTCATCTATTAATAACTACAGGGAAGGATTAACAATTTAACCATTTATGGGCTGGAGAGATGGCTCAGCAGTTAAGAGCACTGGCTGTTCTTCCAGAGGACCCAGGTTCATTTCCCAGCACCCACGTGGCAGCTCACAACTGTCTGTAACTCCAGTTGCAGGGGATCTGATACCTTCATACCAATGCACATAAAATAAAGTTAAATAAAATTAGAAAAAAAAACAATTTAACAATGTGAAAAAATACACACTAACTTGGATTTTCTTTGCTGGTCTCTGTAGAGGCAGTGCCACCCACGATAGTTATATCAGAGTCGCTTTGATTTATTTAATTTCTCAAGTGCAGATATGTTAATTATTTATCTAAAGAATATGAAATCTGCGACTTCTGGATGATAACCAGGCTACTAATCGTCTTGCTCATGAGTATGTTTACCGAGCACACGTTATCTCCTCATCACCAGCCAGCTGCACCTACGAGTCCTAATCACCTGAGAAGAAACAAAACACGATGCCTGTCCTCCAACCACGTCGTCTCAGGTGAATTGACAACGCATTCTGCTAAACTCACTTTCCCACAGTGATTCATCAGGAGACAAATGATTTCACACTTTCATTTCCCCAAGCAGCGGGGTGGGAAGGGAAAGAAAGCAAAGCCTGGCTTAGGGAGACGGCAAGTTGGGTGTCTCATGAGGGGCACATCTTTTACAGCTCCCTCAGGATCCCCAGACTTTTCTCTACCAGTGCTGAGGGGGACAGCTCACACAGGTGACGAGACCCTAAGACTGAAGACACGCTGGCATAGAGAGAGGACAGAGGCTCGCTGAGTGCAGGAATGAGGCCTGCAATGGCTACTAGTACTAAAAGGGAATTAGCTGCCTGGGAACTTCTTCAGTGAATTAGAGGGAGGGAGGGAGGGAGGGAGGGGTAAATAATCCTCTGAAAGGCCTTGGGTCTTAAGTACAGAATTGGAGTATTGTTCTAGTTCACATCGAGGCAGTCTGCAACTTTGAGTTTCTAAACCACACGACTTGGAGACAGAAGTCTTCAGTCCCAAAATCCTTGTCATCATTGAGTAGAGTCAAGTGACCTTGACTACACGAAGCAGAGAATGGAGGCAATTCTCAGTCATCTAATCACACACACACACACACACACACACACAAACACACACACACATACACGAAACAAACAAAACACAAGCTTTGCCTTTCAACTTTCTGCAAGGCAGATAAAGTCCATGGCCTCCCCGCTTCATATCTTTGAGTTTTACGGTTAGTCAGTAGTCACTGACCGCGTTCTTATTCAGGAACTCCTCTGAACCCTCAGCTATAGCAGAAAACTGCCCTAAACTGCTTTATTCTCGGTCTGGCAGTCTCCTACCCTTAGACTAGAGAGGCGAGTGTTGTTTTGTGTTGAGAATCACGGGTGAAACAAAAACCACCCGTGAATGGTGGTGGCCACTCATAGTCTTCAGCTCCATATCTACGGATGGAGTCCTCACACAAGGAGCAGGGCAGCAGCAGAAATGTGCCCAAAGAGAAAGGGTGCTAGGAGAGGGGTAGACTTGGAAGGAGCCGAGGTTCCAAGACAAAGGCCACAACAGGTTTAATTGCAGTATCTTTGTTAGACATGGGCCACCCCCTGGCGCACTGAGCTGGGTCCTCAAAAGCAAGGGGTTATTTCAAGTAGGGATACACTCTCCTGTTATCTACCCACATCCATCTTCGGTCAGACCCCAGCCAGGCCCCAGCTCAAAGCCCTGTAGGTTTGGAATGTGTGGTGGGCATGCCTCAACACAACTACTGATGCCGCCTGGTGCTGTTCACGCTTGCCTGTACGTGGGCTTCCAGCCAGCCATACAGGTCATACATGTGTCTACTGAACTCCTGTGAAGGCCACACACACACACACACGTGGCACAAAAGGGAGAAATACTCAGTAGAGTCCAGGAAAGTTTCCACATGGTTTAAACCTCTGGCTCACTCGGATAGTAAAACAGAACGGGAAACCTTCTCTTTAAACTGCCTTAGAATCACTAGTCATAAGACCGCATTAGAAAAAAAACAAGATCAGTGGCCATATTTAGGTATCTCATGTCACAAGGGTAGCGGTTTTGAAAACCTGAGCGAAAAGAACTACTTAGATAAACTATACTTTCCATACAGGGACAGAGAGTAAACACGTGGCTTTGGAGTCATCTGGTCTCTGCCCCAACTATAACACTGCGATTGCGGCAGGGAACAACCACAAGAGACACGCGTAAGTGGCTAGCATGACCATGGTCCCTTAAAGCTTTATTTACGGACACGGAAATTTAAAATTCCCATCGTTTCCATACAGCATAAAATGTAATTCCTTTTTCGAGTTTTTCAACCTGTTACCTGTATAGGCCATTGAGAACAAGTAACTGGCTAGAGGGGACGACCCCTGACCATAGACAGATGGAATATAAACATTGCTACTGTCAGCTACGGTTACGGCAGCCAGGGGAAGACAGCGCTAAGGGAATGGGACAGTATTGCAGAGGTATAGTCATCACATTTTAACGTTTTCTGTAAGATGTTTTAGCATCCTAAGAACTTGGCTGGCTGGTGAGAGGCAAGTCCTCCCAAAGCTAGACAGGCCTGCAGAGAGTGAAGGTGCAGGGGACTCCTTTCATACGCACCCCGACTAATTCCTAGTCTGTTCCACTGGCCCTCTCCATCGCCTGACTCCCATGTGGCATTTCTCCTGTCCTAATCATTTCAGGGCACCCGAGGACCGCCCCAGGCCCCAGGAATTAGAGATTAATGTTTGCCTTGCCATGCCTTTCCCAAAGAAGCCTTCCTATAAGGCAGGGCCTCTGTTTCTCTGCCTCCTGCACCTACTGATTCCCCTCCGGTCCTCATGGCTATGTCCTGTCCACTTCTCTGAGAAATGTAAGATCTCTTTCAACAGTGCTGGCTCTCCTGTGTAACTCTCAGTCACTTCCACCAATGTAAATCTAAGACCAGGATGCGTGGAGTCTAAAATGGATCCAGGACCCCAGCATCACAGAGGCCCCACGCCAGTCTTGCAGGTTGAAAATCTTCAGGGAAACAAGATTCCCCAAGCTATCTGCAAGGGTACAAAAGCCTGGAATACCCTGATGAGTTAAAGCCTGGCTCTGCATTAAAAGGCCTAGTTTAACCCTGTGCCTCTCATTAGCTCTTCAGCCTTCGACAACTTATCAGAATATTCACATTTCCTGTTGTGCACCTAAGGGTGGGAATGACGGTGGCAGAATCTGTGCTTAAACACCTTAGAAGTGTCTGAAACATGCTTGCTAGGGTTTCTTTTCAGAGCACAAATACCCATCCATGCTCATAGTCCTAAGACCCTCCTTCAGGAGTGCACACATTCTGAACCTCTAGCTATAAGCCCACCCAGCCACAGTTCTGTCCAAAACGCAAAGAAAGACGCCACACCTCTTGGCCACAGAGTGTAAAATGTATTGACGTTGTCAAGGGACGACTTGGTTCAGGCCTGTTGAGACAAGGCATGCGCAAGGCGTGCTGGTTCTCAAAACAGCATCAGAGAGGTCAATGAACACGCCTGGGGTTGGAACTTGGATTGTGCGTTTTTATTAGCCGGGCTCACTACTCTAAAGTTTCTCCTAGAGCATGTCTGAGGGCTGCTTTCAGAGCAACTACAGGCCTATTAGATGTTAACAAGGTGAACTGGTTCACAGTGAGACTGACCATTGCGCTACCAGCAACCTGGTTCTCATTAGCTTTGTTCACTGGGGGAGGAGGCCACTTTTCCAATTTCCTCCTCATTTACACATGTAATCACCAACAGGCTCCAGAAAATAATGAACAATAAGTTAGTTAAAAACAAATATGGTTATGTCATAGATTTTTTTTCCCCCAAGACCCTTAATGTCAGACCATTTACATTTACGGGGATGGGTGGGGCGTTATGGGAAACTAATAACAATAAAAACAAAAACTACTGAAAAATACATCTATAGAACACAGGGGTCAGTTGTAAACAGCTCAGAGGGGCGAAGAAGACACCGTCCGTCCTTCCGGCAGGATGGGCAGGCCAGCGGGCCAAACTCTGCTTCGTTTGTCTGTTTCCCTAGTGGCTATTTTCCTACCACAGTGTTGCGCTTCATTATTATATTAAATAACTTATACGGGCAAGGAGGAGTGTGCTAACCAGCAGCCAACTCAAAACCTCCGGGGAAGAGGGAGAAGAGACGTTGACCACACTGCACACACTATGGGAACAAGGTCCCCGGGCAGCGGACATCCACCCAGTCTTCATCCTCACCAGGACACTGCTGGCTCAAGCAGAGGTCTGGGATCCAAACTGAGGTGTGTGTGTGGGTTCTCCTCCCTCCTCTCCCTTTTTCATTTAAATTAACAAAGAAACATGGACTTCCATAGAGCCAGCACTTGGCTGGGTAAGTTCCATTAGCAGCAAATGTTCAAGCCAAAAAAAAAAAAAAAACAACCAACCACACACACACAAAAGAAAACTCCATCCAGGTGCAGAGCTGTGATTCACGTGGAAATTCCAGGAGATGAATCATGGGCAGAGCCGGGACTTTTAGAGGATTCTTTCTCAAGTGTCTTCAATGAGCATTTTGGTCTCCACGCTCTGAGTGCGTCTGTTGGCTGTAGGAAATGAGTTCTCCATCTGCTCTGCAGTTGGGCTTGCTTGCAGGGTCTGCACTGATTGTTCCTAGTACTAGATGCCAGAAAACAAAGGCCAGGCCCTCCAGGGTCTGTTTGATGCAGCAGCAGCAACAACAACAGCAACAGCAGGTCCCATATGTTAAACTCTGCCCAGCAGGCTGGACCTGTAAGGCAGAAGGCAGAGGATACTTGTATTGGCTCAGATCGCCTTGGTTAATGCTCATCTCTCCTATATTTTCAATGTCTTTTCACATAGTGAAACGATGGGTAGAAATCAAGATCTGCAGGAAAACTGCTACACCCTTAAACAGTTATTAATGGAGACAGCCAAAGCACTGCTATTGTTTGGTTGAGTGGTTTGATATTAAAACAAAAGGTGAACACCATTAATGATAACATGTGCCTGATAGCCAGGCTTATGCCTTAGGCTTCAGTTGCTGTGATAAAACACAAGGATCGGAAGCATCCTGGGAAGAAAGGGTTTATTTGGCTGACACCTTCCACATCACAAGCATCGTCAAAGGAAGTCAGGGCAGGCACCTAGAGGTCAGACTTCGAACCAGAGGCAACAGAGAAGTAAGTGTTGCTTACAGGCTGACTCCTGATGGCTTGCACTCAGGACCACCAGTCCATGGCTGGCTCCGCCCACAATGGGCTGGCCTTCTCCTGTCAGTCATCAATTAAGAGACCGCCTAACAGGCCAAGCAGGTGGGGGCATTTTCTCAATTAAGTTTCCTCTTCCAAAATTATTCTAGTTTGTGTCAAACTGACATAAAACTTGCCAGCACAGTTTACTTAGTAGGATAAAGGCAACTTCCACCGTGTTTTCTATGATCACTGAAGGGAAACAGCAGGTGATAAGGTAGGTGTCTGCCCTCTGCTGGGGGCTCAAGTTTGCACTGGTGTTCTGAATGTAGGAACATCAGGAAAAGCATCTATGGACAGCAGCTCACTGCTTCAAAGCTAACGGGTACATGAGGTTTCAGGCAGGAACTGCCATTCTAAAGAGTTTACTGACATTTTTATCCTTTCTGTGGTTGCTAGGCCTTGGCCAGCACCTGCCATGTCCTAGCGTCATTCTGGTGATGCGGATGGGCATTATAACCCAGGCTGGCTGCAAAATCACTGTGTAGGCCAGGCTAGCCTCAAACTCGCAATTCTATTACCCCAGCCTCCCAAGAGCTAAGATTCTAGGTGTATGTCAACATGCCTGGCGTGCAATCCTCAAAATCATTTGGACCAGATAAACATTATTGCTGAACATTTCTGAATTTACACAACTGTAAAGAGATCCCCACATCCATGCCTGAATTCAGCTAGCACACGGCTCTCTCACCGCACATTTTCGGTTTCACCCACTGAAGTCTTTGGTTACGTCAAATTTTTTGGTTACCATATACTGTGTGTAGAGTCTACAGAGCCATGGGAAAAGCATGCAATCCATTCTTTCCTGTCAAGCCTTCTATTTGCAACCTAACAACTGATTGCCACAGAACAGAGTAAAAGAAAAGAATTATGGGTAGGTTTTGGGTTTTTAAAATATATCTGCATTTCACGTGTAATTCAGATACTGAGTTGCAAAACTGATCTGTCTACTTCTTCAAATTCACACACACACACATAGGAGCTGGTATCTGGCTGGTAACCGACTGTGAAATGATACCCTACCTTCAACTGACCTTAATTTTAACCAGCATTTTTGTTGTTGCTTTGCCCAAAAAGAGTTTTAAGATTAGAACTAGTCAACAATAAAGTCTGGACTTACAATGATAGAAAAATGGTATTTTAAAATTATTTATTTTAGTATACCATGGGGTAATCTCAGTTTCACATTCTATTACATAATAGGGGAAAAACTGAAGTCATGGTATTAGCTGCCAGTGCAAGAAAAAAAAAAGGAAAACCAATAAAACTGAGTGATGGGTTGGCTGGGCGATGGTGGCGCACGCCTTTAATCCCAGCACTCGGGAGGCAGAGGTAGGCGGATCTCTGTGAGTTCGAGACCAGCCTGGTCTACAGAGCTAGTTCCAGGACAGGCTCCAAAGCCACAGAGAAACCCTGTCTCGAAAAACCAAAAAAAAAAAAAAAAAAACTGAGTGATGGCAATGAGAATCCTAGGCCAGAGAGATTCTCTGAACTGAAGCTAAGACTCTGCCAACATGACGAGGTAGGCAGGGCCCGCCCACAAGGTACATACATGGCTTTCCTGCGGGGACATTGACGCTGCCTTCAGACTAGTACAAGAAGCACCGAGACTCACCTTAAAGACTTCCATCTGTCCTTCTCTATGTTATTTTCAGGTCCTTCACTCTCGTAGGATGCCAGGTAGAGAGCTACAATCAACCAAAGGAAAGAAGAGTACGGCGTGAGTGAAGCCTTCTGATACCTGACCCCACGGCTAGGAAGACCTGCCTGCCTTAAGCCTGACTTCCAGAACACCCTTCAGATACGCTGGAAAAACACAAAACGAACAGCACTTCTCATTGACCAGCTCAGCAAAACCTGCTTCTGATTGGCCACTTCAACAAAACCCCTGCTTCTGATTGGCCATCTCGACAAAACCCCAGGGCTCTAAACGGAAAAAGTACTTCATCACCCAAGAATTTATGAGGCAAAAAACTTTGAAAATGCAAGCCATACAGTGCTGTTGAAGTACTCGGGTTTATTTTATTCCTTACAAAGGAAAGGGTCATGGCTCTTTCCTGGAGCCTCAGAACTTTAATAAAGGCCACGTGCATGTTGTTTAAATCAGAAAGAGCAACATCTCAAAACTGTATTGATCTTACTTATAGAGATGAAAACAATCAAGTTCCCGCCCCCGCCCCAAAACAGGCGACAGGAATTCAAAATGGCGGTTGGACAGACACCATCAACACACCATGAGGGTACAACAGTGCAGCAGAATAAGTTCTCAGGTCTTCTGCAGAAGACTCGCCTGGTGAATCTTCCTATGCAGAAGCAATCCTTTTTTCCTGCCCCCACTGCCCAATGCTTTCACAGTCAAGGCTTCCCATAGCTTTCTGAAATATTCCTTAATAGCTTTCTACTTAAGCTCATCACTGCAGAACAGGCATTAGGAAGGATGCTTAAATGCATTGTGTTTGGCTGATTAAAAACATTTTAGGGGTGAATTGCAAGAAAGAAAAGGGTGGATCAGCTCAGAGGCCTGGTTTCGGAAGTGAGAGCCAACCAAGTAGAGACATTTAAAGACAGGATCTGGGGGTGTTCAGGGCAGGAACGCCCTAAAGGCCTCACCGTCTTCACTGAACACGGGCACTGAGAGCAGGTACTGTAGGACCTTCCGGTCATGCTCAAACGGACACTCCACCTGCTTCCACGTCATGAACTCGCTCACTTGTTTGGCCAGTTCCCAAAATTTCTGAAAGAGAATTAAAAAATTGTAGGGCAATTGTCAAGAATGAATGGGCTTGCAAGACACAACTCAGTTTGCAATGTACCCAGTTTTGGAACTCTGGGATCAACTCTTCTTCGCTTAAATTAACATTATATTTGCTAAGTAGGGAGGGTGAGATCTAGTCACGTTCCGTCAGGTGACAGCACTGATGGGTGACAAGGTTACTAAGCTACTTGGTGGTGTTCATTTCTCACAGGCAGTAGGGGAATAGCAAGCTTGTTCCAAGCTGTGGCTCTGCCTTGCTACTGACTGGGACACTTAGAAACAAACCATTCCCACTCCTATCCTCTGGCATTAATTTTAATATTTTTAGGTTTTTGAGACAGGCTCTCACTATGTAATACTGGAAGGCCTGAAATTCACTATGAAGATCAAATTGGCCTCAGACTTGTGGTGGTAATCCTCCTGCTTCTGCCTCATAAATGTTGAGATTGCGAGCCTGTACCACCATCCTCCCTGATCCCTCCTCTAGATAGCCGTACCCTACGTCATTACACTCACCTCAAAGTTGACATGGCCGTTAGGAAGACGGTTGGCACAGCCCTCGTTGAGGAAATAAATATCTTTGATTAGGAGACTGAAGAATGGTATCACAATCTAGAAAGAAACAGATCAGGGTTGCCTCGGTAAATAAGACATTTAACCTCTTCTTACAGACAGAAGTGATTAAGGAACAATGTGGATTAAGGATTATGTGGAAGGCCACAATGAACAAGTGTACACTGCACGTCCGCAAGACAAAACTCGCTTCCTTACACGGCATAGCCCAAGATGCAAGTGTCATCAAGACCCAAGCACAGTAGGGACTAGCACTATTGATAAGTGGATGGATACTTTTTGTACAGTTTTTCCGATTTTCTTCAATGTTTAACTTGATAAAATCGAAAGGTTCTGACCAAAATGAAAGTATATAAAAGGACGCTATTCATTTAGTGACCCCTGATTCTAGCAAAGACCTAAAGGCACATGGCCTATCTCCTGGTTGTGCTCCAGAATGCTCCATCACCACTTAGACATCTACAGTTTAGTTGACGTTTTCTTTCTTTCTCCTTGTTTTTAGTTGTCGTTTTGTGTTTTATCCTTGAAGCCTTTGCTCAAGATAATGTGACAGCTGAAGGTTTTAAGCAACAGTTGCTACATTTCCTGTTGAAGGAACCTGGCCGTGTCAGAGAACATGTACGTGCCTGCTGTCTAGGAAAAACCCCTTGGGAGGACCTGGCACCGTCTGCGGCAAGACAGATGCTCCTCAAGAAAGGGAGGGAGAGAAATGTAGGAAATAAAATTAAAGACTGTCCAGAGGACAGTATGCGTCTCTGATGATACCTTCTTGGCCCTGATTCCTTGGTCTGAGGAGGTGGTACTCAGCCTAAAGGAGCAACCTTTAAAGGGACCCTAAGTCTGACCTCGTCCATCACAAACAGAGATCAAAGTGCAGATACAGTAACTTTTATTTTTTCCCCTCAAAGGCAACATATTCGAATCAAAACGTTCTGCAATGTAAATAATGCATCAAACAGATTATTTGGGAAATTCTGAAAACCCCAAGATCAGGTCTTTGAAGTCTCCTAAGCTCATGACTCATGGTGTGAAAACGAAGTTTTGGCTCACACACAAACAGTAAGTAACAATCCACTTCTAGAGAGAAACTCCGACCGTTTCCCCCTGAAGTCATTTTCAAAAGGATAAAACACCTTTCAAATTTTCGTTTCATTGATCTCTGAGGATAATCAAATTTATCCTCAACTTTACTAGTACCCTTGACTACATAGTATTTGTTCTTGTCTGTGGAGCCCCTAAAGCAGAATTAGCAGGGAGTGTGGGTACTTTCTTCCCCTCTGACATTATGGGCACAGGGCTGGAACTAAGAGCAAGACAGATCTGAACTCCACCTCTTCCAAGGAAGCCTTAGGCTGGGAGGTGCTGGGCTATGGACTCCTAAAACACTGGCTCTACAACTGGCTAGTAATAAAAGCCAGGGGCTGGAAAAATGCAAGGATTTTGTTTGTAGGTTTTGTTCTGTTTTAAATGTATGTGTTGTTATTTCTGGTATGGCCTAGGAGACATACGCCTTACATTTTTAAGTCGCTGGGGGAGGGCCTCAAAAGAATAATGGCTTCAGGGTGCATGAAAAATCATGTGAAATTTCAATGACAGTGACCACAGGATTTCTCTGGAGGATGACCATGCTCATTCATCTAGACACCGGCTTTCCGCTACTATCCAAGTAGAGTTTACTCTTAGAAGGCAATAAACACCCATCATCCCGGGATAGCTTCAGGGAAACGGAGACAATGAAAATCAAGGGGTAGTAGTTGACAGGGCAGCAGCTTTGAAGAAAGAAGTTCCTGGGCTACCCCAGTTCTTGGGGCTGGACTGTGAGCCTCAGGTACTGTCTTTGATTGGTACTTAGACTCAGTTCTTGTCACAGCCTATAAACTGCAGGAGGCAGAAGGGTTCCTTCTGTGAATTTTGCCTTCAGTCAGTGTCCCTACACGATGCCCTACTACCAACAGAGTTATTCTTCCAGGAACTAGGCAACACAGCCAGCCTCCCTTGGGGCACTTGACTGCTGTGTCTCATGCCCATGAGAAGGAGGGAATCTCAAACTTCATTTCCTTCTTCACTCATGGAAGTCCCCACCAGCTCTGCACAACCAATTGAACAGTGAAGAGGAGAAGAAAATAATAACTCAGGATTGTTAACGAGAAAAGTATAGAGAACAAGTCTTGTTTCTATTAGGTCCTGCCAATATTATTATTGGGCAAATTTCTCAAGTAGCCATATATAAACTATTATATATATGGTAGGGTCATATATTCCTGACTGGCCTGAAGACTTACTATGTAGCCAAGGGTAACCTCGAACTCCTCTAACTCTCCTGAGTGCTGGGATTTCAGGCATGGACCACCTTGTGTGGTTTTGTGTGGTGTTGGGGACTGAACTCTACTGTTTTTGTGCATCCTAGACGAAGACTCTACCAACTGAGCTACACTGTCAATTTCCCCTTAAATAATATTCTGAATCCTGGGACTAGAGAGCTGGCTTAGCCGTAAAGAGCACCGGCTGCTTTTCTAGAGGTCCTGAGTTCAATACTACATGGTGGCTCACAACCACCTGTAGTGAGACCTGATGCCCTTTTCTAAAGTGCAGGCACGCATACAGACAGAGCACTCATAGACAAACACATAGAATACATATATCCATTCTGAATTCATTTGGGGCTGGTAATCTCAGCTACCAGGGCGGCTAGGCTGGATGATTACAGGCTGAAGACTGTCCGGAATTCCTTCTCAAAAACAAAACAGTGAAATGATGGCTGGACATACAGTATAGTTGAATAGCAGAGTGCTCCCTGGTAGGGGTAAAACCCTGGGTTCACTCCCTAGCACCGTAAAAGCAAAACATTGGTAATTCAGAGTCAGCCTTTGTACTTGAAGGTATTATCAGTTCCATGTCTAGAAGGAGATGCTAATGAGGAGGGCCAAGTCTACAGAAACAAACAGAATAGCAAAAAGATGGAAAACCACATAATCACGTGAGGCATGGTTAAAAACCCAGAGCCACAAGCACTTGCAAGGAGGGAGACTGCTCAGAGAGCACCTCAGCACTCCTGTGTGGAAGAAAGATTTGATTGGCTTCCTAATAAGCACCTGGAACGTGCTTCCCCCCCACACAAACTGGAGATTTGAAAAAGATCAAAGACCATGACTCAAGATATGCTGCCCAGGAGACTGTAAAAGGGGACGTTGCTTTGGAATCCTTCTGCTCAAGATAAGAAAAATAACCTCAATGTTTAATGAAGGCTAGATTTAGCTGGACATGTTCTTATTTCTTATTTTTCTATCAGCTTGTTTGGTTTTTTTTTTATCAGCTACAAGGTAAAATCTACAAATTTATGCAGAACTGGCTTTTAAAAGCAAAGCAGGAAGAATTTACTAAGTGGCATAAACTGTAAATAACTAGGTTTGTTTTCTTTTCTGGGAACAACTGTTAGGGTTTCACAAGGGACCACTCTTGGTGGCTGATGATGGAGCGGCAGTCCTCAGACAGACTCCACAGCCTCCTCCCACCGCTCACTGAGGGCCATGTGTGAGCCTGGTATGAACCACAGGGAGATGGGGCGTGGTCTCACAGCCTCCCTGCATCCTTCACTTCAGGATGTGGAGGTCCTCCCACACATGTGTTCATCTTCAGAAAATCGACCCACTTCCGATTAGGTCGTTTCAGCAAAATAGAAACCCTAGCAAACTCTCAGGCACCTGGACGTTTCCTCGTCTAAATATCAGAGTGAATACATTGTCAGTGTTTCTCAGGAGTCACTAGAGCCGGTATTTCGTGTGTGATGACAGAAATGTCGCATGTTTAAAAGGAGATTTCGTCACAGTTCTTGAGCCTGATGATTCAGGGGGGACGTGACTTAGAAGCCGGGGAATGTTTTAATCCTGTTTTCCCAAGCTGGTTGAAAATACTACTTAACGCGGGGACAGAATTCAAATAGACAATAGCTGCCACTAAGAAATCAGCATTAGCTGTTTGTCATAATTGGACATTAATTCTCAAATAGCACGACAGACAATCTGTCCTTCCTCCACGAGGAACTGAGACAGAAATGGGCCAGTGGGACCAACAGAATCCAGAACTCCATAGATCCAGGGTGCACTAATGGGTAGGGGACAGACGACAGGATCATTCTTTTTTTTTTTTAGAAATTGCCCCTGTATTTTTCATTCCACCTACATATCCAATTAGTAACAGCAAGCCTAATGTTAGAGCAACTACCCTACTTTCTGAGAATAAATGACTGAACTGTAGGAGGTAAGCTAATTCTTCTGAAAGAAAAGGTTACATTAAGCGAGCTCCTTTATGCAGAACTTAAATGTCTTTTCCCCATTAAACCAAATTACTCTCTGGTGCTATTAGTCACCTATCACATGATTTAATTCACTGCCTTAAACACAGAGAAGACACTACAGAACACACCAAAAGCACAACAATGCAAGTCATATCCAATATCCAATGCAAAATTAGATTCCAAGTCACTCCTCTTTGTCCACAGCTCAACACGGCTCTATGGTCGCCTTCCTCGTGTGCCAAGGGATACGATGTGTATAAATGCACTTCTCTTAGATCTGAGCTGGCAACAAAACAGCCCCAGGGAGTGGTTCACGTGTCAGTATAAAACATGGCAACTCCCCAACAGGTAATCCACACTTTTCAGAGCATACCTTCTCTCTGCTGCTGTGAGCAGTCAGGGACCTTTGCGCTGCTCCTCGGAGAGCCGTTCTGTAGTTATAGAAATTGCTTGAAGGGTCCATCTGGTGCTGTAGAAAGGCAATGTTATTAACCACTCATTCTTTACTGTAGCTGTTTACAAGATCATGTCTTTAACTATACATACAAATTCAAAGTTAGTTAGGGAATTCATAGAGGTATGATTTACCCATCACATACACTCCACACACACACAACCCCTCAGGGTTATACAGGAAGGGCTGTTGGTATTAACCAAATTTGCACAGTGGTGAATAACTATTCTCAGGCTAAGGATGCTACACAGAAGTGTGCAAGGCAAACTGGGATGTTGACCTCTCTACTGTTCGGGATTCTGGGTCTATTCTGGCATACACAATCATGTGATTGGGAAGTCAGCATCTTCCATCAATCACTCCAAAATGCCCGCCTCTATTTTATAAAAGGATCAACCTTAAACCCAGTTTGTGTTGCCCTATTCCAGCCAGATCCCTCTCCTACCTCTGGGTCTGAAAGTCTTTTCCTTTGATAGTCCTACCTAATCAAGAGGCAGCACCACAGAGTGGTGCCTTGCTGTTCTGCCCAGGCTGTCCTGAAACTCAAAATCCTCCTGCCTCAGCCTCCTGAATGCTGAGATCACAGGCACGCTCTCTCCATTCAACTCTGAAACATGACTTTCACATACCTCAAGAATGTCAAACTTGGCAGTCTTCACTTTGGCCCAAGTTTTTTTTAGTCTCGAGACTGGGCTCATGTTCATACCAGCTTCCCGTTTAAAATGCACATGGAGAGAAGAAAATCAAAGTAGAAATGTAAGAAGTCACTCTAGCTTGGACTCCAAAAAAAGCATACGTTGCTAAGCATTAATAACTGAGTTCTGCACGTGTGGTAACAGCCTCGAGTTTTACACCATTTCCTTGCAAGCTCATCCTCAGTTAGGGCTGAGCACATTCTTAGGATAAAAACAGTAAACATTTTAGGGTATGCAGCCCATGTGTGGGGCATGACACTGCCACGTTGTACCACGTGAGCAGCCACAGACACACAGAAACAACAGGCCGTGGCTGCCGTCCTCCACACGTTACGCATAGATTCCAGGGCTTATGCTTTGCTGACATAGGGTCTCAAGAGGCTCAGACTGGCTGGACTTGGCTTTGAAGTCAAGACTTGAATTCCAAACCCTTCTCCTTCATCTCCTACGTGTTAGGATGAAAGGCGGAAGACTTCATACCTGACTAGATGAAGTTTGAATTTAGATTATATTTGTATGTGAGAAATTCTTTTTTTCCCCAATTTTTCTCAATCACTTCAAAAAATGAGAACTCTAGTTAAGTAAACGAAACAAGACAGTAGGTGACTGGGCCACAGGCTGTCCTTTGATGACCTGTTTCTCTTAATACGAAAGTTGATGCTGCTGACTGATGCTGTACTCACTTGTCTCCAGGATTCAGCTGGAGCGAGTGACAAACACAGACTTTTTTATTATTGATTTTTATTGGGCTCTATATTTTTCTCTGCTCTCCTCCCTACCTCTTCACTCCCCCTTCAATCCTCCCCCAAGGTCCCCATGCTCCCAATTTACTCAAGGGATCTTGTCTTTTTCTATTTCCCATGTAGATTAGATCTATGTATGTTTCTCTTAGGGTCCTCATTGTTGTCTAGGTTCTCTGGAATTGTGGTTTGTGGGCTGGTTTTCTTTGCTTTATGTTTAAAAACCAATTATGAGTGAGTACATGTGATAATTGTCTTTCTGGGTCTGGGTTACCTCACTCATTAGATTTTTAACAGAGGATAAATGAACAAAAGCTATTCAATAAATTCAAGGTTACTAAGGAAAGAATATGCATCTTTGCACCAATTTGGTTCCATAAAACATTCTGAATGCTCTGAATTACTCCAGATTAAAAAGAACACAGTTTTCAGAAAAGAAAGATTTCCTTTTCTTTCCTCCTTTTTTTCTTGTTTTTGTTTTCTTCAGGACAGTGTTTCTCTGGAAAGAAATTTTTCAATGGATACATTTTGAAAGCCCCATAAAATCAGTGTTCTCACAAAAATACTCACAGATTATTGCCATCAAGGAATTGAAGTTCCCGATGTTGAAACACTCTCGAGCCACGTCGATGAAGTATTCGATCATTCTCGCTCTATGTTTCTTCTTCACGGGCTGTAAGGAAAATGACAATGAGCGGACAGGAACCCAATACGTGGGCCCAACAGCTCAAAAGTAAGCAGGAAAAAATGCACTGTCTCACCATGCAGATTTCTGTAGCGACCAGGTAGCTTAGGCGATTGAACCACTCTACGTAAGCTTCTAAGTTTCTCGTTTTCTTCCGCTCACTGTAGCAAGTCTGTGGAGAGCAATACGGGCAGATGAGGTCTGGAATACACAACACGCTGATGCACTATGTTCCTCTGGGGTCATGAGTTCTCTCAGACCCTCAACTCCAAAGAAGGATTTGCTGGTTCGTTTTAACCCCCAGCTTGCCACAAACGAGAATCCGATGGAGGAGACTCTTAGTGGGGAATTATCTAGATCTGGCTGGCCTGCCAGTGTGTGGGAGACTGTCTTGACTGTTAATGGAAGTAGGGAAGAGAGCCCACTGAAGGTGGCACCATTTTCTTGAGGCAGGGGTGCTAAACAGTATGAGGAGCGAAAGCTACTGGGCACAGCAAGGGAAGCGAGGAAGGGCACAGGCCGGGCTGTACTTAACTTCTTTCTACTCCATTTTTTTCCTTTAAAGATAAAAGTCTTATTTTTGAGAAACTTGTTGCCATATATTTTTTAGAGAAAACAACATAAGAAAACAAAAATGTTACCCTTCCTTCATCCAAGGAATAAATAAGGGCATAAAACCTCTCCTTAAATGGTGGCAAATCTCTCTGCTCTTGACTGTGTGGTATGACTAGCTGCTTGAATTCCAGCCTTGATTTCCCCTCTGTAGTGTTCTGGAATCTGGAAGTGTGAGGTAAATAAGCCCCTTCTCCCTAAGTTACTTACTGTCTGGATACTATATCCCAGCAATAGAGATGTCACTAGAACAAGGGTTGCAGGCTCAAACAGGATGCAAATGCCAATTGCTATCAACACAGCAAGGAGTGGCTGAGCGTGCGGGGCTAGAAACCCTCTCTCACATTTAGATGGGAGGCAAGATGTCGGAGCACCATTTACCCAAAGATAAATGGAATTCTACGCTATTACTCTCTTGCTTAGGGTGAACAGGGTGAACGGCACACTGTTCAAAAGCAGAAGCTCATCTTATCTTGGAGTTCAAGGCCACGCTTGAAGAGGTTCATTAATCCCTCTTTCCTTCCTTTCAGAAGACACAAACAAAAAAAAGTCCACTGGCCTCCTACTGAAAATCATGTCTTCACTTCCCATGCGGAGTGAAACTAGTCTAAGGCCGGAAACAGCTGTGGCCTTGTCTCCCCGAGAGACTTCAGCAGTAGGCGAAGCAGCCACAGACCGCCTAACAATTCAAAATGCTTCTAGAGGTCCCACTCTAGAAAGAAAAAAAAACCTGTGCATGTGTTCATGAAATGGACTGTGTAGGTCCAGGACCATGTTCTTTCTGTGTGTACTTTGCCATAACGCTGTCGTGAGGGATTCACTTACAGCAAGGGACCAGGCTAACTGGAGCTCTGCTGGGCAGGCTGGATGTACATCCTGTCTCCTGCCCCTGCTGCTGAATCACAGGCAGACTATTCTCTTTGATTTTCTTTCTGGCTTAATCTGCTAAAACCATTAGATGCTTTTTATCATCTACCTTCAGCACCACAAACACTTGGACCTTGCCAGGAAGGGCTTCTTAAATTCCTAAATAAGGAGGAAGTGATGGGGTAAACTATTGTACAGGCACTTAAGAGACCCAGCCCAAGAAAACAACAGTGAATCACACACAGCTAATGAAAAACACAAAAACAAACAACTTGATACTAATTACCTTATCATTGTCCAAGGGGTCCTTCTGCACGAATGCCTGAACAAATTCTTCTGGACCAATGTAATTGAGTCTCTCCTGAAACAAAAGCCAACAATATTAAATAAACAATATTAAAGAAAATGAAAAGAAACAGATGGCCACATTTCCCCTTATTAATTTTGGCAGCACCCCCAAATTTCTTAGATTATAAAATAAGCCTTTAGCCCTAAATACTTTCTTCATCTTCAAGAGGTGAAAGGAGATGTTTCATAAGACAGCTGAAGAATGAACAGTTATAGGAAAATAATTAGAGGCAGAAGATAAAGAAGGTCAATAAACCTTGCTTTCCCTCATCTTGTTTAGTATGTGTTTATGAGTAAATTCCCAGGATATCAGAAACATCCATATTCAAATGCCAAAAACAAAACACGCTTCAGTTTTGTGGATTGCTTCCCTTTTGAGTTATTCTGACCTTTATCAGCAAACAGTCTCGTTGCCAAAACAAACAATTCTGGGGCCACAAAGGGCAAAGAAGATAGGGCCTTACCAGCTCGATGTGAGTCAGCTGCTGGGCCAATGTGTAAGGGTCGCTGCAGACCGTCATGATGTCGCGCTGTATGGATTGGGGCTTGGTCTTCAGGACCGTGAGCCGGTCAGTGGCTGTGGAGCTGAGCTTCGCCAGGACTTCCTCGTACTGGCTGAGGGCGGCGAGTTTTCGGATGAGACACTGCATCATCTGCTGGACGTTCTTTCGGTACGTCTGCTAGGAAGCAAGGGGAGGATGACACTCTTGACCTGCCTGTCCTTTGCCAACCTCAGACACCCTGCCTTCAAACGCTTTGAGCTCCACCGGCTTCCAGTGTAATGGATACTACACACAAGGAAGTGCTCTCTAGTGAGAGTGTGCCTGTTCACTTCTGTTAGACGAAACCAACGTGTATCTCAAAGCAGATCATCCTCTCCGTGTTCCTATAGCCGCCTGCATGACTTCTCCATTCCTATCACTTTGCCTCATTCTTCTGAGGGCGTGGAAGCTACGTGGGGAGAGCGCACCTTACTTTCCACTCCCCTGTCATTCACTTTCCTAACATCTACAATGGAACTGGATACCCATTTTTGTTATCTGACCTATTCTTGATTCATGTCCATTTTTTTCCCATTCATGAGTTGATATTGATGTCCACACACACTCTGACACGTGGCAGTCAATCCATTCATCATCCATCCATCCATCATCCATCATCCATCCATCATCCATCCATCATCCATCCATTCATCCAACATCCATCATCCATCCATTCATCCATTCTCCATCCATCATCAATGCATCCATCATCCATCATCCATTCATCCATCATCCATCCATCCACCCATCATCCATTCATCCATCCCTAACCCCTTCCTCTATCCTTTCTTTGCGTATACTTATTTAATACGGTGTTGCTCTTGTCTTTCTTTTCTGGCCCCAAACTGCTAACAGCAACTATCCTTCTAGGTAAATGATGATGCCTACGTAGACGAGAGGAATGCAGGCTGACACAGTGCCAGCTGGTCACTTAGGCTGACAGTCCCAGGGAGTCTACCAAGGCAGGCAGGCCCGTGCTTATGCCTCACTGGCTTTTTAAAAGGTGCCTGATACCATCTGCCAGAATTGGCAATTTGGAAATTATAAATCTAAAAGGCATAAAAAGTATCTTTTTTTCTAATTTGGCTTAGAGTGTGTTTAAACACACACACACACACACACACACACACACACACCTGTAGCTGTTCACAATAAAGAAATTACAAATCTGAAATTGGCTACATCTCATGTAGGCAGAGGTTCAAAGCAACCACTGCCTTCTCCATCTTTTTTCGTCTCTACCAGGCAATGACATCAAATACGCTCTTAAGCAGGCCCACTGTATACCCTCTGTTTTTCTCTACTTTCACAGAGCAAGTGGGGCCTGAGGACTGGGAGTTCAAAGTCATCCTAGGGATAAGCCTGAGATACATAGGAACCAGTCCCCACCCCACCCCACCCCCCAAAAAAAACCCTCACCTTTAAACAACCTATCACCCTTCTAGGACTAGAGGTGGAAGCTGGTAGTCTAACACTCAAAGAAAATGTGTCTTTCTTTGGTACCCAAACCAATCAAGGCTAAGGAATGTGCTTCTCCTTCCCCACCCTAACCTCACCTTTCTTTGGGAACACTGAGATACACTAAAACTAACTTGTGTTTACTTCAGTCTTCTGTACCAAATGTCCTTATAAATGAGTGCTCCTGCTACTTCTTAAAATTATGCAAAGAGTTCTTGAGACACTTCAGCTGCACCATGTACCATCCTAAGTAGAAAACATGTTATAAGGTTGCCTTTTTACAGCCATTAAAACCTACTTACAAGAGTAACCCACAACTGCCATTACTAAAATACGAAACCCAGCATGATGTGGCTAAGAGGATATTGGTCAAATTCTTCTAAGAAGAACTCAAAGGTTTCTAAACGGAAACTTACTTCCCTGAACCCACCGTTCCTCGGGTGGTATCTGAACCTGTACAGAGAGCCATACGTGCCCAGGGGGCGCTCTGGGAGGATGCACACAAAACTGACAACAGCTGGCGCTGTGCAGAGAGGAGGGATTGGTATTTTTACTTTGATTTGGTGCAAATACAGTGGAAGCCCACCTGGTGGTATTTCTCGGACACCATACATATGAGACATGTGTAGGAAAGTTCTTTTTCACTTGGAAAAGTGAAAAACTAATCTTCAAAATGTCCATTATTTACATCCCACACGGGTTGTCTGGGCACCTCACACCTCACCTCTTCCCTCTCAGGGTCCCTCACACAAAAGACTTCGGGTAGAAACAGCCCATTTTTCTTCAGGTCACCACCTGAAGGTCCCAGCAGAATAGCAAGGGCAAAAGAAAGGGCTGAGTAGGAACAGTCTGCAGCCTGAGTCCCATGCGGAGGATTCCCACTGAGCAGGGGTGAGTACTGGGAGAAAGATGGGGGAGGGGGTACTGGGAGAAAGATGGAGGGAGGAGGTACTGAGAAAAAGATGGGGGAGGGGGTGCTGAGAGAAAGATGGGAGAGGGGGTACTGGGAGAAAGATGGAGGGAGGGGGTACTGGGAGAAAGATGGGGGAGGGGGTACTGGCAGAATAATGGGGGAGGGAGTACTGGCAGAAAGATGGGGGAGGGGGTACTGGCAGAAAGATGGGGGAGGGGGTACTGGCAGAAAGATGGTGGAGGGGGTACTGGGACCCTTTTCAGTCTCTTGCTTTCATCTGATCCCTTTGAGGAGTGAGGCCCTGCGTGGTTAAGCATGCTTCCTCACTGAGTCACGAACTGCTAAATGTGTACTTATTCTTTTTTATGACCTCAGTTGCCAGAGACAGTAATTACCTGGCAAATAAAGACAGAAGTCCTCATAGAGACCAGCCCCTTAAGGAAGAGAAAATCGCGTTCTATCCACTCCAGCCATTTGTCATGGAATTCAATCATTAGATTCATTTCATGATTCTTCCCGGCGAGCACCAATAAACCACCCCATTTGGGGCAAATCCCCAGGGGAGAAGCATATTAAGCCAAATTATGTGGAACTGTCCTAGCAGATTCTAAGGAACCTGACTAAATTATATACAGGGCACACCTGGATTCACCGAGTGCCAAAAACCTTCCCTGAAGTCAGAGGCAAGAAGCAACAGGCCCTGGTTCAAACCCAAGCTTCTTCCACAGGGAGGAATGATGTCTCCCCATTCTCGCAGTTGACTTCTTTGTTAATCCGCTCAGTTTTTCTTTCTTTCTTTCTTTCTTTCTTTCTTTCTTTCTTTCTTTCTTCCTTCCTTCCTTCCTTCCTTCCTTTCATCCATTCATCCACCCATCCATCCATCCGTTCAAATATTCTGAGAACCAACTACATGCCAGGCATTCAGACAGGAGTTAAAGATGTCATGGGGAACAAAGAGAGCATCATCAAAAGTCCAGCGGAGCCACAAACAATTTAGCACAAATCCCAGAGTACTGTGAAGCAAAAAGCACAAAAGCCAAGAATGGGAGGGGCTGGGACTGGAGTTGTGAAAGGTCTCTCTGAGGAGAGAGGTTTAAACACGTGACAGGAAGGAGACCGCCAAGACAATAAATGCAGCAAGAGCCTCTACCGCACCAACATTAGCAGCCACTCAGTGCCATGGTTTCTGGAGATGGGAAGGGAGCGAGCAATTTGGTGGACGAGGCAGAGCACACTCCACTCAAGCAACGGTTATGTGTGGACCCAGTTCCTTAAGTCTGGATAAAAGCAGCCGCCCTGGCCAGTCAAGGCAGATGCAGCCTCCACTTGACGGAGTCCCTGTTTCCCTAGGAGATCTTTCTCGTGCCGTGCCACCGTCAAAGCCAGCTGACTTTTCATGGTGTGGGAAGAGTAGGCCAGTAACACAAATGCCAACAAGAAGCCAGAGTCAGAAGGCTGTCTGACCCTCTCCTCCACGTCACCCAATCCCTGGAGGCTTGACCTTGTTTATAAAGATCAGACCTCAGTTGGCAAACAGAAAGGATCAGCATCTCTGGTTTCAGATAAGAAAGACCAATAGCCATCAATAAGGCATTTTCAAATCACTGCATTTTATCTGTTAAAAAAAAAACAAAGTGTTCCTTTTGGGAAGAAACAGTTATAATCTAATTTCTCTGGCTAATAGCTCTGTACAATTGAATGGAAATGAAAATTTGATTGTGACTCCTCACCTTCATACAGAAACAGCCCTAGGATGGCACCTATCTTGGTCACAAACCAAAGCCACTGAGCCAACCCTGGCCCTGCCAAGCGGCCAGTAGCAGCCACCCATACAGAATGCCTGCAGCAATGCTACCCTGGCGGACTTTCCCTTTTGTGGGGGTTCATTCACAGCAGCATGAACCTAAGGCGGGAAAACTGACTAGAACACTGTGCGCTCACCACCAGCTGGGAGTTCCACATGATGCTTAAAGCAACAGCGAAAGCCCCTGAGTTGAATGCCACACAAGACAACCAAGCACAGAGCTCTCAACAGCCGGGTTTTCCTAACTTCACTGATCTCGGCTTAGGAAAATGGCAGCGTGAGCATTCCCGTGAATCAGGACAAGTGTCTTGAGCTCTTATCTGTGCAGCACGGAGCTGAGAGATCGGCTTCTTCAGGGAGCTGTCATGGAGGGGGCAGTGTGTCAATGAAAAGGACATCCCTGCCCTGTCAGGTACTCCAGCTACTTCTCTCTAGGTGACAGAGTTACACCGTGCCAAACTTACTCCCAGACGCTTATCTGCCGCACGGAAACTACAAACATATTCTTGCCCAGCAAGCCTCAACACACAAAGTTAGCCCTCCAGGCCTGCTTCAAATACCTCGGCTCTGTTGAAGCTGCTTAGCACCTGCTATCAAAGGCTGAGTTGGCAGAGGTGATATTTATGGAAGATGACCTAAGAGACCTGCTTTGAACCTCCACTTATTCCAGGTCCTAGCCTTGAATCTACTTCCGGCACCAGAATACTTGGATCGTTTCCTGCACGCCACCCCCAGCCTGACACCCCAGTTCCACGAATTACCTTTGTTAATTATACAACACTTTGTGCTCTCCCTTTGATCAAAGTGTGCGCTGTGAACACCATAAAAGAGCAAGCGAGGCCTCCTATGTGAAACCCACCTAAGAAGACTTTGTTTTCTCTTGTTTTCATTGCATTCACCATCACACCGGCTCGTGTATGCCACACGAATGTTCTACCAGCCCCAGATTTCTACGTTTTCCATCTAATGCCCGGAATCCCTAGGATGCTTTTTCCTTCCCCTGTAAATTATGTAACCAACTGTATTTCCCTTTTATCTGGAACGGACCAATCACAGCCGTCCTTTCCAGATGCACTCGCTCTCAACACCGGCATATGTGCGTTCCCCCTCCATAGTCTGGACTGTCTATTTCTAATGAGTTATTAATATGCTATTTAGTTATATCTACTGTAAGTGTAGGTAGACACACAGAGAGAAGAATTAACATGTGAGCTGGGTCAAACCTTTGAAGAACACAGACCAAAGTGGAATAAAAACAAAACGCGCCTGGCCACACGAATTAGCATGAACACAGCTGGGAACAACAGCCTAAGACTCCAGATCACACTCATTTAAGGGCATGGAATAATCATTCACCATGTGACACACCAAAAAGGCCAACATATGCTATGCTGAGGGCTGGCTGAAGGCAAAAGAAAAAGGCAGCGCTGAGTTCTGGGTCAGTTCAGCCCCGCTTCCCTCCCAGTTTCCACCTGGAAACCCCATTGGCTCCACTACATTCCCGTGACCAACCTCCTCGCCGCTGGCCATCCTGTGTGCCAGGTCCTTTAGGTTTCTCATCATTCTCTCGTCCCGGAAGTCATAGGGAAACGTTTCCGTCCACTCTGTCAGGAGTTGAAGAATTTTAGGTGCAATTTTTCTCATCTGGTTCTAGGGAGAAAAAGAAATCTACATCAGGGATATCCACCACCAGGGTCTGCGTTAAATAAATAACGAAATAACTGTGTCACTGACTAACTTCTGGTGCCGCACGTTCTCTGGGGAAGAAGCAACAGCTATAGCCCCCTTCATAGCAATGCCAAGTATAGTTAACAACGGCAGGACAGTCCTCTGTGACTTTTTTTTTTTTTTTTTGGTTTTTCGAGACAGGGTTTCTCCGTAGCTTTTGGTTCCTGTCCTGGAACTCACTCTTGTAGACCAGGCTGGCCTCGAACTCACAGAGATCCGCCTGCCTCTGCCTCCTGAGTGCTGGGATTAAAGGCGTGCACCACCACTGCCTTGCTTTTTCTGTGACTTTAATACGGCTCCTTGTTTTATTGTATTTTGTTTTATTTTGCAGTGCTAGGGAGCTAACCTAGGGCTGTACACAAAGGAGGTAAGTGTTCCATCACTGGCCCACTTCTGCAGCCCTACCCCACAATTCCTTCACACCAGCCACTGTGCCAGTTAGGGCTACGCAGGGGTCACTTTTGGAAACCATCACCATGAAATCTAAGCCAGAGTTAGCAGATCCAAAAAAAACCCCAAAACAACAACAATAACAACAAAACCCATAAAACTCAAATGCTGTGTTACCTTATCACTGTCCCCTTCACTGAGTCGCTGGTGCTCAACACACAGGTGGCAAACCTTGGCCATCAGCTCGTACGGATGCATGAATAACCGAGAGCTGAGCAGGAAGGTGAATATGTACGTTCTCTGCAGCAAGAGAGAGAGAGTCGTCTTCGTCACCACCTCTCTGAGTTTGCGCCATCCCAGCACACTATAATCTCCTCATACATTGGAGCTAAGAGGCTGTGGGTTCTGGTAAATGCCAAGTCCCCTCCACCGCCACTTTATCTTTCCCCTTGAAACATACTAAAAATCACAGGATAAATTCGACTCCCGAAATGGCCCAGAGGACATTTTCTTATCTGTTATCAGGGAGCCAGGATGTATTTGTTTTCCAGTGTAATCAAGAAGAATGAAATTCAGCCCAGCGAGAATCAAGGCTGGCTTAAATAGGTTACCCACATTAAAGAAGGTCACATGTCCACATACTATTTTAACCAATAAATAACAACGGAAAAACAGAAACCCTACCCTACCCGCATTCAGTCAAGAACTGCCCAGTGTGTTCCGTGCAGCACACACGGTGTTTGTGTTACAACGTTCGAAGGCTGACTTTCAACTGACCTCCTGGCTTGCTCAAGACTAAGCAATCTGATAAAGCACAATATAGCACTATATACTTTTCTCAAGCAACCACTGATGAAGTGGTGATTATTTATGCTAACAGTTTCAGGTTCTCCATCAAAAGAGGAATTCCATGGGTTGTTGGCTCCCCCGGCCCTCCTTCGGCACCTTTAGTGCTTCATAAACACTTACAGTACTGAACAAGGGATTCCTTATACTCTCGATAACAAGTTTGCTATCTCTGGGAACATATTTGAAAAGGCTATGTAATGAATCACGCAGAGATAACTCAGTTAAGGACATTACGGTGAATTACCATTGGCAAGCGCACGCTCTCCTCTGCAACACGAGGTTATGATTGTATTTATAAAAACTAATAAATGTGGTCTCTAGGCATTTCCAGGAACTCATCATCAATAAACGGCTGCCTGTTAAACTCAACCTTCTTGTCCTTCTAAATCCCCCTCAACAGACACAAGAGGGGAGGGGCGCTCACGTGGCCCAGAAAGACCACCTGGCTTGACTGCTGATACTGAGAGGAACCAGTGAGTAGATACGTCTCCCCTTTTGCCTCTCGGAACAACCAAGACTGAGCTAGAATACAGCAGCCCTCCCAGGTTAGAAAGTGCTGTCTATGCATGTCAAGAGAAAGCAAAAGTGAGGCCCACACCACCCGATGTCTGATCTGTAAATTACTGCATCTGTGTGTAACTTATCTCTCTCTATGGACTTTCCCTAGGTACATTAAAGTCACATGACAGAAGCACCCAATGCTATCCTTAATTGCATTTTCACAGAGCAAGACATCAGCATGGATCAAGTCTACAGATATCTTTTCATTTAGACTGCCTAATGTGGTGGACAACCTAAAAAAAAAAATCAGATGTGGAGACTTTGCCTATCTGACCCATCCCCAGGCTCAATGTGGTCTCAGAACTTTCAATAATTACTGTATAATTTCTTCTTAGAAAAAATTCTTAGCGACCAAAGTAATTTCCCAGCAAAGATAGTATGCCCGTATACCATACTGTAATTTCTTTCTTTCTTTGTTTGTTGAGACAGGGTTTCTCTGTAGCTTTGGAGCCTGTCCTGGAACTAGCTCTTCTAGATCAGCCTGACCTCGAACTCACAGAGATCCACCTGCCTCTGCCTCCTGAGCGCTGGGATTAAAGGCGTGGGCCACCACCACCCGGCTCATACTGCAATTTCTAAGCCATACCAAAAATGGGTTTCAGAGGAACACTGATACCTACATCTGGATAGTAATCCACGTTGGGTACTAAGTGTTGGATAAGTGCCTCCAAAGATCCAGAAAGGAGGTTGTTGTCATGGTAACACAAGCCCCCGCAGCTGTCCTCTGCAGACTGGTAGAGGTTTCGATTGTAACCACTGCTGTCAAACATTGCTGAAAAGGGAGGTGTCTGAGGCATACTTTCCTAAAAAGAATGAAACACAAGAAAACACAATCATCAGTGACATGTGATACGAAAAGTAAGATTTCATCAGTAATTCTCATAACAGCGGAAAACACGCAGCTTGAGGAAATAGCTGTGACACACTGTCAGAACCAGGAAGAGCCCAAGTGCTCTGAGTTCACACGTACACACACACACATGCAATCAAATATTACAAACTGCTTAGATCCAGTCTGGACTGGAATCCGCATGGTGTCGTTTTTACACACGTTCCTTTACAGTCACTTGTGAACAGGTGTAGAGGAACCTGGCTCCAGCTGCTTAACCTCACTGAGCCAAGAATTTTCAAGTCAAGACATCACCAGGACGAATCAGATAAAACTGAAGGAACCTGACAGGCACTGGACATGTGGACGAGCACCAGGGCTGAAGTTGAAAAGATCTTCATTTGCAAGAGGCCTGGAATTAAAGGGCACCGATTGCATCTTTGCCTGTGTGTGTCTAACGTGTGTGTCTGTGTTTGCTCATGTCAAGAGACATCATGCTGGCTCCCCAGCGTGTTATCTGGCCTTTGCTCCTCTCGTCAGCTCTCAGGTTTGGGATGCTGTGTGTGTACTGTGTGCAGAGCCTGTCTCAGTCAACGGGCAGGATGAGAAGGCACTTTATATTTGGGAACAGGGAGTACTGCCTCAGTCTAGAGAAGTTGCTCTTGACCCTCTGTATTTTGCTACTCAAAAAGCCCATGTCAAACAGTGTTCAGTGCAGGCCGAAGGTCATTAGGTTATTATTGGGATTCCTGGGGACCTAGTGCAGGGCCCTGAGAGCAGACTCAGATTTCTGGCCGCGTGTCTAGACACTGGAGGCATTCAGAATTCATGGAGTCTGGGGATTCAGAGCTGAGGGAAACTCAAAAGGACTGATGAGGAGCAGCCATGGAGGTTGCAGGAGGACACAACCTGAGCTAATCCTTCTTTTTAATAGGCTGAAAGGTAATTGCATCTAAATGAGGGGGCTAAGCTCAGCCCCCCAGCAGCATCTGTTCCACCTGTGGAGGTGGGGGATAAGATTGGGGCTAAGAACCTCGTAACCAGGTGGTGTGTGGCTGCGGTAGGCGGTGCCCACGGAGAGGGTGTTAGAACAAAAAAAAGTCTATAATGTCAGTGTGTCAAATGAAAGCAGCATTTAGGAAGAGCGTATCAAGAGAGACATGGAGATACAGGAGTCCTGGAAATGGTGGCGCACGCCTTTGATCTGAGCACTCCAGAGGCAGAGGCAAGCAGGTCTCTCTGAGTTCAATGCTAGCCTGGTCTACATTGTGAATCCCAGGACATCCAGGGCTATGTAGAGAGACCTTGTCTCAGAAAGAAAGAGAGACATAGAGAAAAATAGCTTCATGTTCTGACCTCTATCCAACCAAAAACCAGGACAGAGATAGAATTTCTAAAAGTTCCATTAAAAAAAAAACAAAATTGGCCAGGCAGTGGTGGCACACGCCTTTAATCCCAGCACTTAGGAGGCAGAGACAGGTGGATCTCTGTGAGTTCGAGGCCAGCCAGGACTACAAGAGCTAGTTCCAGGACAGGTTCCAAAGCTACAGAGAAACCCTGTCTCAAAAAACCAAATATATATATCTAGAAATGGGAGGAAAATTATCCTTGAAAACTCCTCCACTGGGATTTTCAACACCTGGGTTATCAGTGTTGTGCTTCTATTAGGGAGGACATGGTCATAGCATCCAAAGGCTAGACTGTCAAGTCCCTTGGCAAATGGTTAAACAGGACAGCCACTCAGATGATAATATCTGAAATCCAGAAACTGTAGGTAAACTAAAAAACAAACAAATAAAAACAACAAAAAAAACCTCAGTGTTATTCCCTTATATGGCATAGACTGAAGTGACTTTCTTTCCTCTTCAAATCGCCACTTTTCCTGAAGATAATTCAGGTATAATTCACTTGTTACAAATCACTGGTCCCTGACGAGACAAACGGTGGAGAAAACCTTCACCTGCGTTACTTGTCACAGCCCGGGAGGAACCCTGTCTCCATCTGGTTGTGGCTCTCTTAGAGCAGCCTCCAACAGTGGCAGCCACACAACATCCTTCACATACAGGATGAAGGCTAGGACTCCCGAGATGGGAAGCTTTGATACCCAGAACTGTGACTTTTCCTTGACATCTCTACTCACCTGTCACTGAATCCAATCAAGTGTCTTTGAAGATGGTTGGCCAGGACTTGAGAACTCCAGAAAAATCAATAAATGATAAACCTCCAAAAGGGCCCCAGAAACTGTTTCAAGAGGTAGAAACTACATTTCTAAGTACACTCGATGAGAAGTGGCTGGTCAAAGGACCAAGGACGGCCTGGAGGATGGGGGTGGGGGGCTGGAACTCAGTGGAAAGGTTGTTCTGAGTGATTAGCACAGATGGTGAGAGGCTAGAGAATAAGCCGCCCAAACTCTTGTTTCTAAAAATGTGGGACCTGGAGCTAAGGAAGGTGAATTGGGGTGACCAGGATAACATACACAGCCACATAACTGCAGGACAATGTGGCTCCCCAAGGAATCTGTGCCCCAGTGCCAGGAGCCTATCAGCAGTAAACAGCTTACCAGATAGTCCCAGCTCACCCCAGTTCCCTTTTAAGAGCTTATCCCCCAAATTACCAGTATTTATTATCACTCTTATTTACTCTTCTGTAAAGTAGATAAGAACTTGGATTCCACCCCCACACCTATCCCCCAAATTCGGACTCAGTGCTGGAGAGACAGCTCAGCAAAGAACGCTCGCTGTTCTTGTACAGGATTTGGATTCAACTCATAGCACCCACATGGAGGCTCACACCAGCCTCTAACCCCAAAACCTACTTCTGGCCTCTACAGACTCCTGCATGCATGTGCTGCATGTATGTACACTCATGCAGGCTCACACACATACACACAAATATAAATCTTTTTTTTTTAAGAAAAAAAAAATCAAACATATTGAAATAGCCCTTGATAGTTGTGAAGTCTTAGAAAGTCATCTGTCCCACATCCAGGTACATTTCACACCTGTCACTTTCGGGATTGCTCAACTTTTCCCAAACCCTAATGGCACACACATACACACAAACACACACAAAACACACACACATACACACACATGTCTGTGTCAACATCTTGTCAGCCTAGCGGAGCTCTTCTTAGAACACTGTTTTGAGGGTGGTAGCAAAAGCCTTTAGGGATCATACCACTCCAATCGCAATGGTAGCACTCAGAAAATGACCCCCCCCACACACACACAAAAGACTCCTCAAGAAAACACTGTAAGTAGAGCTGGCAATCTAATGGAGGTAAGTTAATCAGTATTGTAGCTTAATATACCTAAAACATTAGTGGAAGGAAAGAGTGTGTCTCTGGCGGTCATCTGCCATCACACTGACGCAAAGACCTGTGGCCAGCCGCTGAGATCCAATCATGACACGAGACCTATACACAAGGGGCGTATTACTTAGTTCTCGCCTTGGGCTCAGACCCATGCCTCTGTCCGTCATCTCCAAGCCCTGTTCTCTTCACGGTGACCCTTCTGCCCTCTGTGATCTCAGACGCTAGGAAAGTCATCTACTTTCCATGGCTCATTTCCCCAGAACTTCCCCCCACCCCATGAAGTTGTCCCTCCAGAGGGACATGCAGGCAGGGCTCTGGGAACCTCACTGACTTCTCTTGTTCAGAGTTTCCTGACTACAGATGTCTTTCTGGATTGCCCTCTGGTAATTCTTATAATCCTTCTTTACATCCATTTGTGACAGACATCCTGTTTTGTTTTGTCTCTCCCACCTCCATGCCTTCCCTGCTTCCCCCCACACACATAAGAAGACTACAGTAACTTGCCTGGAATTACATACAAAGTAATAGGTAGATTAGGACTTCAAAGTTAGGTCTCCAGATCCCAGGGACAAACTTTATTATATTACTTAGATTACATTTAAAATAGTCTTTGAACTTCTAATATATAGCCATAAAGTGAAAACCCCAACATTTTGCCCCAAACTGTATGCTATTAGAATGATTTATATGTTTTACATGTTCTGCATATATTCTTATTTCTAAGATATGTTAAAATCATGAATTATTCTTATTAAAATACAATCACACTGCTAAGAGTAGCAGTTAAGCGTCTGACTCTGGTGATCAATACACATTTCCATCCAGACCGGAAGTTCAGAGGTTCCAGTATGTGCCTCAAGAAGCACACTCTCTTTACAACTGGGGGGCATGGAGAGCCAGAATAAAGGGGTTCCGTTGACTTACTTAAGCAGCATATGAAAGAGCGCAGCGTTGTAGAGTAGATGGCTCAACCTGTGCCCATGGCTCCATGAAATGCAGAGGTATTTCCCTGTATTTACTCACAGATTACCAGCCAAAGAAAACTGTAATGAGCCATTGACAATAGACCATGGGACAGAGTGTCCATCACTCATTCTAGACCGTCTCTAGCGAGCAGCCAATGCAGGAGTTTTCTGAAAGTCTCACCGCCTAGTTAGGAGATCAGTACAGAAGGTACTGTTTGGAACCTTAATTTTAAATACCTAAGAAGACAAAGGTTTGGTTTCTCGCAAGCATTCACGGTCCCATGACCCACATCTACAGCTAGGGTTCGTTCAACACCATTCACCTTCCACATCAAGGTCTCCCACTCCATTAGGCTCAGGTCTGGGACTGAAAAGTGGAGCCCAGAAGATGAAATAAGATTGTAAATCGTCAAGAAAATAAATTCAGTATCTAATGTACTAGACATAAGAATCTGAGACTGCCTGACCCCTGGGCTCCACCATCTCCAGGAACTTCTTGCCAATGACTCCTCGAGGGAGATCCAGGCAAGAAGTCGCTCTCACCCTCGGGCTCCCATCCATCTTTCCGGCTCCCTGCAGTTCTGCTGCCTCTGTTGTACGGTCATAGTGACTAATGGGTTCTGGCTCTAGGGTTCATGTGCTTACTCCTTCACACACTTTCTAACGTAAAACCAGCCCCTCCGATGTCCATTCCTTTTCCCTTTATGAAAAATCTGTCCTGTCCAGTATACTCATAAACGGGGACCTGCTAACCAAACACCTTGCTTAGGAAACAGAGATTACTTCAGAATTATAGTGTATGACAGCAGTTAGTTAAATCCTGGCTCGATTTATACCTAATAAACACATAAAAAGAGTTAATTCCCTTGAAGAGGAAATCTGTGTGAGACACACACACACAAAAAAAACCTGTTGGCGATTCAATCACTACTTAACCTACACTGCTGACTGGAAAACTGTTCTCACCTTAGAGAGTTTCATTTCTAGGTTGGTTGCTTGAAATTCAAGATACATCCTAGTCAGCTAATGGAACAGATCTTTTTGAAGAAATCCACACCTCTCTGCTGCTGTGCCCACATAAATGCGCTGACATGTCTGCATAGACACTACTGGAGCTCCTGTCCAGCACAGGGTGCTGGCCTAGCGCGAAGCCTAGAAGGCTTATATCTACTGCAAAGCAGGAGAGTGAGGTGGAACGACAGGGAACCTTTCTCCAAAGACATTCAGGACCAGCTCCTTCTAAATTAAGTGTGTGTGTGTGTGTGTGTGTGTGTGTGTGTGTGTGTGTGTGTGTCTGTATGTGCGTGTATGCATATGTGTGTATGTATGTGTATGTATGTGTGTACATGTGTGTGTATGTATATATGTATGTATGTGTGTGCATGTGTGTATGTGCATATGTATGTGTGTATAAACGTTTATGTGTGTGCATGTATATGTGCATGTGCATATGTGCGTGTGTGTGTGTGTGTGTGTGTAGTACCAATTCAGCTGAGTTAAAGAGAATACAAGAATGGCAGGTCTGAAGGGCAGAGTTCCTGAAATGGGCTCCCTGGCCCAGTGGGGCATCACTCTGGGTAGAAGGCATAGTAAGACAACAAGAAATAGATTTTTATTTTATGAAACGATAGACTAGGATGAAGAAAAAAATGCCTTTCTGAGCACAAAAGCTAGCCCACAGGTTATAAGTTACGCTGGAAACGCTTCCAGCAGGAACAAGACACACCGAAGCCAGGCAGAGTAGACAAATATTCCTTCTTAAAATTGACTTGGGAAACGGAAGTCAGTTGACAGACATCTTACAGGGGCTGCTAATTTGTGCACAAGCATAGATCATGTTCTTCCAAAGACCCTGAAGATGACCCTGACATTGATCCCAAAGCAAGGGCCTGCTGTGGGTGATTTACAGGATGAATTGATCTGAAAGGCATGTCGAATGGCTTCAGACCAACCAAAGCTCCAGATGAAAAGCCACCTTTCCTTGACCGGCAGATTGTGTCTGAATTAGCAACTGCTTTGGTAGTGGTGTTTACGATGAAGCAGGTGCACTGGGGAGGAGGTGGTGTCAGGTGAGAACTCCAACTGGGAAGGAGGCTGGGGTATGGATGGGCGTGGAGCCACATCAAAAGCCACCCCTGACTTCTGTGACAGACGCTCTGACAACCTTTCCTAGAACAGCACGTCAGTGATCCTTCCATCTCAAGAGAAAACAGAAAATGTGCAGGGCAGAGAAAAGCACTTTCCACTCACCCTGCGTCACCACAGGGCGCAGTGTTTATAAACCCAACAGCTCTGCACTGATTACAGTGTTTTAGCATCAGTTAAATGCTAGACAAGTGTCCTGACTTTAAAAAAAAAATGCAGGCAAAGCTCTCCTTATCTCAGCTGAACCTTGAAAGTGTGTTTGTTTAGTGGGAAGAGATTTCATTTAGTACCTGGAATTTGACCTTTCTCAACTCCTGTCTAGATTCCAAGGGAACTTTGAGCTTCAGGATCTGCACACTGGACAACTCTTCTTTTCTCAGTTGATGCTGCAGACGCTAGGTAAAAGTTCCTAGCACCCTCCTAGCTAATGCCTAGACCGACAGCTTCCCTTGTGTGACACAAGACTTGGGAATGCAGACAGACTGAAGGCTCCGGTGACTGTGGAGCTGAGCCTGGGTGGCATGCCAAAGGTGAGCCTCTGACGCTATCTAAAGCGTGGCTTATTCTAAGCTTGGAAATGTCAAGATGATTATCTTCTCGATTCTTTCCTTAGACTGAGAAGCCCTTTCAGCAGAGACCTCAGAGAGGATCTCTGAAAGCTGGGATGCTGCTCCTCCTCTAATCGTCTTAGGAAAAGAGGTTGTGCAGTGAGAAGACACAGGGCTGAGAGAAAGACGAGAGAAAGTTAAGAAGTTCACAGATGAGAGCAGAAAGGCAGAATACACGGAAGCAACTCCGCAGTGTGCAGATTTGAGAATTGAATTCCAACGTTCAGTACGTTTCCCAGTTAAAAGAGGGGAAAAAATAGCTTATTTAAAGTTTTATTATTAACGTGTACGTGGGGGTGGTACCTGAGGAGGCCTGAAGAGGGCATCAGATCCCTGGAGTTATAGTTGTCTGAGCCAACACAGGGGCTGAGAACCGAACCTATGTTTCCTCTGCAAAGGAATGGCGGTGTTTCCTGATTTGAGTTGCCACGTGCTCCGCACCCCCAAACACACAACTCAAATTTACATTTTGCTTTATCAGCTCTTATGCTTAACTAGGATTTTTTTTCTAACTAATCCCTAATTGGTGATGGAAAAGAATTCTGACTCAACCAGTTACAATTTTCTGTTGGAAGAACAACAAAGATAAGATTCGTGATCTTCTGTCATGGGACAGTGGCAGCAACTCTGAATAGGCCTGGGGTGTCATTGAAATCCTTCCTATTGGGTGTGTGGGAAGGCAAGCCAGGCCATGCTGACATTCTTCACGCCTAAAAAGCCTGTACCATCTACAGCATTCTTGCAATTCTCGATCTTAGCAGTAGGTGGCGCCTGGCTCCCTGTCTTTGACAGAGCGGGCGCTTCCGAGCACTAACAGCTGGGGCTGGTTTAGGAAAACAGGAGAAGGGCGGCTACGGTACTGGGGGAAAGGTGACGATCCTAGCACGTATTGAACTCGGGGAAGGGGCACCGCCCGTGCTGGACTAGCCGGCAGTGCCCAACAGATCTATTTCCTGATGTCTCAGGCGCCCATCTGTGATGAGAATCAGTTATTTCATAGTCATAGATGGGTAAAACTCATCTCCAAATCATTACTACCAGAAGGGCTGGACTCCTAGAAGACTCGCCTCCTCTTGGATCTCTGATAGCCACCACCAGCCACAGTGACCACAGCGACCGAAGGGCACTTCACACAGGCAGAGATTAGGCTAGAGAGTGACTTGGTGGCCCAGCGCTTCCACAGCATGCACAAGGCCCTGGGTTTCATCCCCAGCACAAGACGGAAAGAAACAGAGGGGGGAAAGACAGACAATCAAGAAGTATGCAATTTTGTTCAACTTAAGCATATTTCTATGTAAAGATCTATATGCAACTAGAAGCTGCCATACTAAAGAGCACAGACATGCTGGGTTTATAAGATATATGACAAATCTGAAGCTAAATCATGAAACATCACAGGGGGATAACTTTTATTAAGATATTTTACTTTTCTGTGTCCAGTTTGTTTCAACAGGGAAATGGCTTGATACTTGGTAGAGGCATTTGTAAAAAGCCAAGATTATTTTTCTTTGTATTTAATTATGTAACATGGTAACTGGGATTTTTATTTTTTTTTAGGACTCTACGTTCTTAAAATGTATGGATTTTTTCCCCTTCAATGTTTTTTTCTTTTAGATAAATTGAAAAAGGTTAACGATCTACAACACGTTTTCCGTTCCACACGACTAAATTGTTTGTGTCAAACTTTCGCATCGGGTTTCTGTAACACATTTTAAATCAAATGGATCATTCCTGGGTATATATTTACCTTAAGAGAAAAATATAAATACATAAACCTATGAAAACTGATTGGTAAAAGAAAAATTGACAATTAGTAGACAAGAATGACGAGTTAATAAGCCAAGAAAAATTTTCTGGCCCTACTTTACTGATAATTAGTAATCTTAAGTATTCCTAAAATGAAGAAGAAAAAAAGCAAAAAAGGCAATTCCAGAAAATACTAAATTTCTATGAAAATCCACCGAAAAGCAAGTGTTACTTGCCCCTTTTCGTGTCCCATGTGCTCAGGAAACACCTGCACGGCTAACAGGCATCCCACGCTGGCATGACCCTCTCTCATACGGATGGATGAAGGGCACAGAAACGAAATGAACCAGCTGCCACAGAGACACAGAGGCACCGGAGACCCATATCCTTCCAACGCCCACCCCACAGATACCACAGCTACCTAGAGAAGGTGTGGGTCTTTTGGGGCTCCCCATCTGCCCAAACCCCAACTTTTCATTTCCAGGGCAGAGCTCTGCAAAGCTACAACTGTCATTTTAGAAGGAGCACTGCCTGCCCAGGTCTAATTTTTGTAGACTTAACTAATGAATTAATAAAAAGATGGCCAACAATATAATACAATATAATACAGCGTGTTAAGTGGTTCTGGAATAATAAAAGGGGTGGAGATAGACAATACTTAAATTCAATTACTAAACCCCTCAAATCCTCAATGGTACAATTAGCCAATTTTAAGAATCCACAAAACCTCTTTAAAATCTTCTCATTTATTTTCTCAATATTTGCGCCATTAGAATTAAGATTCTCTTCAACCCTTGCCTGGGCTTCCTAAACTCTTCTCCCAGGCAAGGCCTAGAACCCTTCTTTCCCTATCTCCTTTCCAAGTATTCTCCTTGGAGGTCATCCCAATATTGCAAGTTCGGGTCTTCTAAGTAAGTAGCCTTTGGAGACTGAACAGGCTAGTCCCATGGCTTTCTGTACTAGACTGGAGACCCCCACCTAGTCTGTGTAGGTCCTCCTGGCCCCCATCTTCCTCCCTGTTTTCCTACCTATTCTCTTTCCTTTAGATGAGTGGTATTTAACCGGTTCAATTTGGCCTATTGTACTCCATTAAACAGCGAGGTCAATGTTAGATTATAAGAATGAGATGTTAATAATGGCACAAGGAATATTATGATAAACAATGAATACCTAGCAATATTTGGTTACATATACTTAAAATAGATTAGATGCTAAGGTTAGGAAAAAGACAATGCAGATACATTCTGTTGATTCTCTTTTCCACCAGGCAGGACACAGCATGTGGTTGGTACACAGACACCATGTAGAATGTAGCTCATGCTATGGGGAAAAGCTGAAATAAATTCTAAGAACCAAACAGGCCTCAAGTCCAAGGCCAGTATTCTTGGTATCCAGAAGGGCTGACACCTCTAGGAAAACAAAGGATTGACTGACACAGGGAAGTGACTTGCTCACCAGAGGTTGATGGTATCTCATGCCTGTCAGCAAGTCTACTTGAAAGGGATAAAGCAGCCAGCACTGTTTGTGACCGCTGACTTCTGTCAAAAGTGCCCTGGGTCCTCAGTGACTCAAACATTGCTCCCTGCCCCAAATAAAAATGTCATTAATGAATAATACTATTTAACTGCGGTTGTCATTTTTCTTCTATATATCCTCAACAGTCAAAAAAAAAATCCTTAAAAAAATCAGTTCTCCTTGTGCTTTGAATCCCACATTACCAGTAATCTCCTCCTGCATCCTCAAATCGGCTACACACTATCTTGGTTTTTAATCCTCTTTGCATAGGCTGACCACCCTGGTCACAACTATGCGCAGATTAAGGCACGGTCACCACAGGCTACGTTCCAGCTACTGTGCTCAGGACGAAAGAATAATTATTTACCCACCTGAGTCTGACTGGGCCAGACAACAGCCAGGAGCTCGGTACCCTGATCCCTAGCCTCTTCCCGCTTTATCCTCCTGGCTCGAGACCCGTCCTCCCTGTGAGACACCATCAGGGCTAAATATAGATCTACGCACACCAGCAGTTCCTGACCATTGTCACATGGCGCTGCTGACGAAGGACTCCTTGGAGACGCGTTCATCCAAACATACATACACAAGTATGCGTGCATATTTATTCATATGCACCAGACCCCGCAAATTCATCTGCAAAGTGGTACATTTACATTCAGAAGAGAAAACTGCAGCCTAGATGCTCTTCTGGCGCTGTTTACCACACCGGTCCACCCCCATCTCCCCGCACTATCTATCTATCGGAAGGCTTAGCCACGGTGTTTTGCTTTGCCTGAACTGCATCAATTTGAATGGTGGCAAGCAATAGTCAAATCTTTCTCACACACACAGAGGCGCGCACACCTCTGTTTTCCCATTTGCCCTTTTCTCTAGTAGAGTCCAGAAGTTGCTCTCAGGGCTCTCCAATAAAGAGGCGCCTCCCTCACGCTGTCAGCCCATGAAGCTTCCAGGTACCCTAAACCACGTTAGTATAACCCAGGCTAGTGTCCGAAGGCAACTCATCTGGTCCAAAGCAAACGCAAAACAAAACAAACAAACAAAAAACCAGGCTACTTGTTTAAGTTTGCATAAGAGTCAGGGAAACACAAGACTTCTGTTTCCCTGTCTGTTTCTACAAGTCAGACCTTAGATTATAAGGAATCAGCAACAAAAATAAACAACAGTCGGTACACTCACAAACACCCCAGGAAACTAGCCCAAAGTATATGGAAACAACCTAGATGTGCACAGGAAGCTTAGAAGGAAAGCAAAAAAGGATGAATGCGACTCCAACTCAGACAAACCCTCAAGATCTAACAAGATCTCTAAACAGAAGGCCTGGCTGGGCACTGGGGCGAGGCGCAGCACTGCGTCCACGGATCCCCGGGTCCCCGGCGCTCAGCTCCGCACCTGTTGGGACCGCGGCAGCCTCTGGCACGAAAGCAGCGGGCGCGGGAACTCCTAGGTCCCTGGCTCCGCCGGCGCTCGCTAACCGGGGACCTCGAGCCACGCCGGGTGCACTGGGCAGCTAGCTGGGTCCGGGAGCAGCATCCACGCAGCCCCGGAGCTCCGTGCAGCCCGCTCCCTCCATCCCGCCGTGGGGGCCGGCGGAGCACCTACCCGCACAACGGCCCCGGGCCTCCGCCTCCTGGCTGCTGTACCGCGGCGCCCCCAAAGGAGAACTCAGGACCAGGAAGGACCGAACGCAGAAGAAAGGAAAAACCCGCCGATCCAGTCGGGGTCCTTGTTTATACTGAAACTCCAGCCGCAGTCGCGCACACCCCCTTGCTCCTGAATGCCCGCCTCCTGCCGCCGGCGGCCCGCCCCCGCCTCTGGCCACGCCCATCCTCACTGGCCAATCGCGGCGCTGCTCTCCGCCCACGCCGCCCTGCAGCGGGCGCTCTGGGACTTGCCGGGCCCCCGCGGGTTGGGACTCCCGTGACGCTGCGGCCGCAGCCGCCCACGCCGCCCTCGGAGGCTGGGTTGCTGGCGCAGCGGCTCTCAGCAGCCAGGGCTGGCCCCACTCCGGCGTGCGCTTCCTCCTTCGTGCCGCTGCCCGCGGCTGTTTGTGCAGTCATGTGTCCCCGAGTGTGTATTCATTTGCCTGTGTGCTCTACCTGTAAATACCGGCTCGACTCGTTGTACAGTATCTATGATCATAATTATGAACTGTAGGTTACTGTCCGTGTAACTTTCCGAGCAGATCCGGAAGGAACCACAGAGTACTTGCTGGGTGCTAGATATGGTGCAAAACGCTGGGGGCGCACTGGTGGCTGCGACCTGCTGGTCCCAGACCTCTGAAGCTTACTGGCTACTGGAGGGCAAACCCTAAGTAAACTGCCCGTCACTGAAATTACAGGTGTGAGAACTTTCCTCCTCTAATACATGAGGCTAGTCCTCAGTGAAGGTTGTTTTATCATTGTAACCACATACTTAAAGCTACCATCAGATACCTGATAACTATTTTAGAAAAAAGGGGGGGGGGCTCAAAACTTCCCTTGTAGGCGCCATAGAAAGGTAAGCGAAGAAGTGAGGGGAAGAGATCCGTGGGAGGAAAATTGTATAAGATCTGAAGACTTGGCAGCGCTGTGACCCTGGGTAAGAAAAGAAGGATTTGAGAGCTTCCGTTAACGTATAAGTACTGATGGACCATCCAGTAGGGCTGCAATTGGCATTAATAGAGCCCCTGCTCTAAGGTCCCTGCCTGTCTCCTTCCCGGAGTGGAAGGCGCCACCTTGACCTAATGTTCATTGCCTGTCCTCTGGCTGGAGAATCATTAGCAGGTTCCCTTGCCTATCTCTCTAGCCTATGCTCTCCTATAGATGGGTCTCCCTGGACCAGCAGTTTATTCTCAAAACTCTGAGTCTTTTGTTTACCTCTGGCATCTCTGAGCTGTGAAGAGGACAAATGAGCAGGACTGCAGGCCCTCAGTCATGGCTGAGCTTTCCATCCTGTGTTTGCTAACAAACAGACCACAGGACACGGGGCAAACCACACTCTCATTACGGAGTCTCTCCCCTCACCTGATAAAATGTGAGCTCCATGGGAGCAGAGCTGGGCGTTTACCTGCCCTGTTTCTACCATAAGCAAACTGACCAATACATAAGCCCTTGATAAGTGTGTACTGGCTTAATAAAAGGATGATGGATGGATGGATGGATGGATGGATGGATGGATGGATGGATGGGTGGATGGATGGCTCAAAACACAGTATGTAATTTTGTTTCAACTGTGTCTTATATTTTCTATACCTCACAGTTTCCTCCAGATCTTTTGACTCCATGGGATCAATTTGTGTCCTCCTGAAAGATGTTGGAGGGCCAGTGAGATGACCCATCAGGTATAGGTGTTTGCTACCAAACCTGGCCACCTGAATTTGATCCCCAGAAGTCATGTGGTGAAAAGGGTGAACTGAATCCTTCAACTTCACACACACACACACACACACACACACACACACACACACACACACACCCTTGATTAATATAACAAAAATGTAAATATTAAAAACTCAACAATAGTAGTCAAGCTGATTGAGACAAAGCCCTGCAGAGCAGAACCTCATCATAGCACTAAAGGCTGGCGGCCCGCGTTACATTTCCACTCCACAGAGACTGCGTAGCTATGTAGGGAAGGTTGCTTTTCCTAAGCCTCCTGCACTTCAGGTACACAAAAGAAGTGCAAGTATCGTCATGAACAGTACAAGTCCAACTTCCTTTCTTTTTGCCACTTTCATTTCCAAAGAAAAATCCCAACTTACATCATACTGTATTCAGTATAGTTTTCAACCCACCTTTTGGGAACAATGATGTTATTGCTGCAGGAATCCCGTGAGAACATAGGCTGAATTGTCATTGCGCAATCCTTTCCATTCTGTTTCCTCCATTTCTGCTCACCTTCTGCCTTTTTAAATAATTTATTTCATTTCGCTTATTACTAGAGGGTGTGCGTGTATGTTTGTGAGAGCCAGTGTGTGTGTATGTGTGTGAGCCAGTGTGTGTGTGTCAGTGTGTGAGAGAGAGCCAGTGTGTGTGTATGTGTGTGAGCCAGTGTGTGTGTGTGTGTCAGTGTGTGAGAGAGAGCCAGTGTGTGTGTGTGTGTGTGTGTCAGTGTGTGTGTGTGTCAGTGTGTGAGAGAGAGCCAGTGTGTGTGTGTCAGTGTGTGTGTGTGTCAGTGTGTGTGTGTCAGTGTGTGTCAGTATGTGTGTGTGTGTGTCAGTGTGTGTGTGTGTGTGTCAGTATGTGTGTGTGTGTCAGTGTGTGTGTGTGTGTGTCAGTGTGTGTGTGTGTATGTGTGTGTGTGTGTGTCAGTGTGTGTGTGTGTGTGTGTGTGTGTCAGTGTGTGTGTGTGTGTCAGTATGTGTGTGTGTGTCAGTGTGTGTGTGTGTATGTGTGTGTGTGTGTGTCAGTGTGTGTGTGTGTGTGTGTGTGTGTGTGTGTGTGTGTGCCGCAGCATGGCTGTGGAGGCCTGAGGACAACTTTTGGAAGTTTTTCCATTCTGGATTGTAGGGATGGATCTCAAGTGTCAGGTTTCATAGCAACTGGGTTTTTTTTTGGAGGGGGGGGGGGTTTTGTTTTGTTTTTTGTTTGTTTGTTTTTTGAGACAAGGTTTCTCTGTAGCTTTGAGCCTGTCCTAAAACTAGCTCTTGTAGATCAGGCTGGCCTCAAACTCACAGAGATCCGCCTGCCTCTGCCTCCCAAGTGCTGGGATTAAAGGTGTGCGTCACGGCCACCAAGCCTCATAGCAAGTGCTTTTACCTGCTGACCTTAGGTGTAAGGATTGTGTTGCACACTCTCCAGTTGAGGCTGGGAACCTCATGATCGCTTCCTCCCCCATTTTGATTAGTTGAGTAGCATTCATCTATTATTAAAAAAAAAAGAAGTTTCTCTGATGAGGGGGTGAGAACTTGTCCTTATCCATGGTGTAAGGATAAGTATTTAGCATACAGTTGGAAGCAATATTAATTTAGCAAAATGATTGTAGTGGAATCTCCTCTAAAGTCTATGACCCCTGCAGACATGGGTTCATGGCTAGGTTTATAGCACCAGGCATAAGCCCCATCCTATTGAGAAGTCCAATTAAACAGCTGCTGGTTATGCTCATATCTTAAGTGCCACCATTGCAGAGCTGGGGCTATCTGCACTGTGGCTCACAGACTTACGACCAGGTAGCGTTGTGAACAACGCTTTCCCCCTGGTGGCTCGCACAACATCTTCTGACACTATGAGTTGTTAGGGATCTTTAAAAGCTTTATGAAACCATCATGTAAATCTTCAGAATGTGTTTATTCTACCCTCACTAATTTGTTCTCTTGGTCACTCTGGAATGCGGATCCAGGCCCTTGAAGGTGTGAACCCCGAGCTCTAGTTTGTAAATGGATAGAAACAAAGGCGCAGGCCACATTGCTAGTCTCTGGTTAGCCTGGACACTGCCTGTTCTTCCAGCTTTCAAACCAAGAAGGGTAAACCTGCTCTTAGGAAGGACGGTTTACAATGCCTGTCTTACGTCATGACGAAAGATGATGAAAATTTTGTACAGCAACGCCAGGAAGAGCGAGCACAGGAAGTGCCGATACACTGCATCTAATCATCTCTGGCTATCACTCTGCAGCTTGTTAACCTGTCGTGTATTCAAAGTGGCTTCTCAGTGACAGGCAAAAGTGATGGTTTTTCTTCAACAGGTAAAAAGTAAGAAGGGAAAAAAACCCTCTGATACCTAAAGTACTTAACAGACGAACCACTCCCCATCAAAGAAAGTCCTTTCTGTTTCACAACTAAGAGATTTCTGAGAAAGGAGGAGAATGTAACACCCACCCCTCCAGACCCCATAGAGGAGGAAACTTTGCAGCTGTGTGGCCAAGACAGTGGAGAGCACAAGGCCCGCCTCCTGGGACCTCCGCCTTTGAACTCAGCAATCTCATTCGGTTGCAATGGGAAGACCACTGTGCCAAGGCCTTAGGACAACGAGAGCACTTGGCTCCAGGCCTTAGAAAAAATCCCTTATTTCCTTCCTTGATTTTTTATGTTGTTTTCCATCACTTCCCTTTCCTGGTGGTCTGAGGACCTACAGCAGAAGGGGAAGAAGGCTGCTTGGCGTGCTTTGGTTTCGTGCCCTCTTCCTGCTTTGACCTAAGGAAAGCCTGTTGGTGACCAATCTAGCTTAGAAGATGGCCATGTTGGAATTCCTTGGAAATACAAAGGTGGGAATGGGCTCCAAACATTCACATCCCTGGACCACGGTAAGAAGAACAGGGAAGGACGGGTCTGAAAATGTATTTATTTATGATTCTGACTCCTTGCCCAGTGCCTTCAATTCTTTGATGACTGTAAGGTTAAGTCTTGCTGCTTTGGGGGAATTTCTATGATGAGACAAATGACCTTGGGATGAATATTTCAAACATTATCAACATGAGTCAGTTTACAAAACTCTTTCCCATCTATTAATTGTTTTAGGGAGGAGATCAGTGAGAAGATTCTATCCAGCCTGCTAAGACTTTACACCTAAGTGGGAGGACTTGAATACAGAAGACAACTTCCGGAAGGTTCTTTGACATACCCTCGCTTGTGCTGTGATCACTGCCACTCTTTAGCTCACAGACCCAAAACTTCCTCAAAAAATGTAACAACTGCACGGGAAATTCCACCGTACATATGATAGTTTTTCAGTTCCTTTAAGGACGTGTGAAAATTCTAAAAATTACTGAAGACAATAGCCGCCAAAAGGCAATGCTACTACTTTTGCTTTGATGAGCGTTGTTATTTTACTTACCTACCAGTTCAAATGTATTGTTAGAAAGAAGTTATGTGTGACACAGACAATGTCTCTCCTTAGACTGACTACTGACAACGAATAGCTAATATAACATGACCCGATCACAAGAGCAATGCATCTCTGTTGATAATGTAATGAACCACAGCATACTTTTCAGCACTGACAAAGAAACACCTAATAAATACGTGTCATTTGATTACAGCATATCACCACTTTGAACAGGAGTGTAACTGTGCTTGAATTTGTATGGCTATTCTTCACCGTATAAATTGTTATGGTGAAAAGCAGGTGTGTTTCTTTATTTGTGCTTTCTATGTTGCCAAGATCTGTCTGTTTTCTTCTGAATGAGTTGGTTTTAAAATGAATTAAGAATAAGATAGCTTTCTGTTGTTTTATTTTGAGACAAGGCCTCATGTGTCCTGGACTGCATCAAACACTCTACTTGGCCAAGCATGACAAGAGGGTTTTATATTTGAGATACTTACCACCTTTTATATTAAGCTCTCTTATTTTTCTAGAAGGTCCCTTCAGTTCTAACTAATTATCACTCTATGTCCTAGAACACTGAGTAAGAAGGAAGAAGGGAGAAAAATGAATAATAGAATAAGACAATTTTAGAGCTGGAAGGAATATTAATTATCAACTCTTCTAATCTTTCCGATCCTCATGCCACCAATCAAAGCATTTCTGAGATGAAGAAATTGAGTCCCAGAGCGAATAAATGATATTTCCAAGGCTAACAAGATAATAGCAAAGTTACACTTGTCCAAGCCCCGGAAATAAGTCAGGACTTCAAACAGTACCTGATTTGACTTGCTAATTATTATCCCTGCAGGGGCAATTCTGTAGGGCTACCTTTACATTGTACAAGCAAAATTTGTTATGAAACACCGAGAACAGATGTCAACACTAAGGACTCTTGTTGACATGACAACGTAGAATTCTCTAGATTCTGCTGACATAGTGAAATTCTCTAAATGTTACTAATCCTGGTCAATTATGATCTTACGTAATGTTTAAGGCAATGAAAGAATAAACACTTTAATATCTTTATCCATAAAGTAATTGTTTTCTGGTCACTCTATTAGTCAGACCTCACAAAATTATGGTGGTCAAAGGGCTTCCTCAACTAGCATATGCTGTTGTTATTATGAAAACTCATACCTGAGGATTCATCTCTCGCATAGAGTCAGGCAACCAATCAGAAGATTGTGTCATCTTTTAAATCAATTAGACCAGTGGCTCTCAACTTGGGGGTCAAACAACCTTTCAGCAGGAGTCGCGTATCAAATATTTACATTATGATTCCTAACAGTAGCAAAATTACAGTAATGAAATAACAACAAATTATTTTATGGTTGGGGTCTCCACAAGGTGAGGAACCTTACTAACGGGTCGCAGCGGTAGCAAGGTTGAGAACCACTAAAGTAGGCAATTTGTCCAAAGCAATGACTTCTGGCTGATTATGTAAAGTTAAATCAGTGACAATACCCAAAAATTCATTTTGATTTGTAGATGAACATTATCTCATCAGTAGAACCAGTATTCTAACACAATCTATCTAGATGCTGTTATGCTTGGAAAAGCATAGTGTTAAATGTATTTCACACACACTCACAAACATTCACTCAGACAGACACACAAACACACTCACTTACACGAAGTGATCATAGAAGTCAAGTTTTTCTCCAAATGAATGAGGAAATCTGTCTCTGGGACCAGTTGAGTCTGGGCATGGTGGGCCAGTGAGGCTCTAACTTACCCTGTAGAATTCAATTCCTTTCAGAAAGACTTCAGCAGATTTGACAGTGTGCTGATAATGATCATTTGAATGCAAGTAAATAGATACTTCACATTTTTATTTTGTGAAGTCCTTAAAAATGGAAGAATTTATAATCAAAATTGGATTTTTCCATATAGCTATACTATATAAACTTAAAATTCTATATTTACTTAAACACAATATATACTGATGAAGCTAAAAAAAATGTCTCTTAACTTTCTCTCCTTATGGGTTGATCACATTTATAAAGTTGAAGTACCTGTCAGTAGTCCGGGTAATTGCATCAGGTGCCACTGTGTAAAATGATAATTTATGTGACGCAAGTTTATTAAAGAATGTGATGGCCCTCACTTGTTTATCACATTAGCCGCCTCTCGTGTTCTGATGTGACTGTGTGGGGCCCACTCTGTGATGGGCGCGGTGACACATGGCTAGCCCATGGATGAGCTTGGCTTCTTGACTGAAATCTGCTTGAAAGTCAAATCTCCCACATAACAACACCATTAGCATATGATTAATGTTTCCAAGGCCTGGAATTAACTGGTGATAATTTTAGAATCTACAATTACCCACACAATTGTCTCTAATTAGCTGTCTCTGAAAGAGTGGTCAAGAAGGAGAGGAAAATGGAGGCTGGCTGAGGCTCTGTCTCCCTATGGCTTGCACGGTACCTCTACTTTAGATTTCTTGCAAGAGCGAAGAAGAGGTGCTGGGGTAGGAGATGGGCTGGAAGGACAGGGCTGTGGCAGAAAGAGCTAGAAGAATAGAAAGGCAGGTTGTCTGAGCCGGACCATGGCTCAGGGATTTAAGAGATCACCTAAGCATTAAAGTAACCAAATCTGAGGAAGCCCAGGTCTTCTCTACAGAGGTACGAACTCAACACCTCTCTCTCACAGCAAGAAATACATGGGGGAGGACAAAACAAAATGTCCCAGTCTAGACAAAAGCCCCACAGAAAAGGAAAATATTTGCCTTATGTTCTGTTTGTTGTTTTATTAGAAACTCACAACAAATTCCTTTCCTAAATACCCCAGTTGAAAAGTCAAACACCAGCTGTTACAAGTCATAAACCCAAACTTTCTTGATGTCCCAAATACTAATAAGTGCCATTTTCCTCCAAAATAGTTGAACTAGGACATAGTGTTTTAAAAACATCTCTAAATAGATGTTTGGTTAGCCCTAGCCCCTCTCACTTTAAACTTAGTCATAACCTTCTGATTCAGAGTCCACAGCAAAATAAAAATGAACATGAATTTTGCTCTTTCTCTTGATGAGACAAAACAACTGTCAAAGCCAGCCTCTAAAAACTGTCACAGAGCGACAAACTTGAGGGAAAAACCTAACAGTCAAGGGGCCCAAAAAGCTCCATGAACGTTACAGGACAGTTCTCGCCCTCTGTGTGTGCGTGCATGTGCGTGCGTGTGTGCGTGCATGTGTGTGTGTTTCTCTCTGCCCCTCCCCCAGCCTCTCTATCTTTCTGTCTCCCACCCACCACTGCCCCACACCCCTTCTGTGGAAACCAGGCTACAAAGATGGGTAGGCAGATAAAGTGCTTGTCTCATAAGCACAAGGACCTGAGTTTGAATCCCCAGAACCCGTGTATTGCCTGACATGGGAACTCACATCTGTAACTCCACTGCTCCAAAGAAGAGATGGGCCTGTGGGTCTCAGGCCAGCTGACCTAGTGTACTCAGGAGCAAACAAGAGACCCTGTGTCAAACAAGGTAAGGACCTACACCTGAGGTTGTGTACCTTGGCACCTTCCCCCACCACACCTCTCACACACACACACACACACTCACACACACTCACACGATCTGAAAGCCACAATAATGATGAAACCATTTTCATCCCAAACTGAGGAGCGGTCACCCATGTCTCAAGGAAGGGGAAGTGTCTGGCCTGCTAAGCAGAAATGCTCTGGGGGATAAAATAACATGGAGGGGGCATTCGCAGAGAGGGTAGCAAGACTTGTTCTGGAGAGCTCTGGCGGGAAGCAGTACAAACCAGGAGAACCGGTGAGCAAACGAAAAGACAGCGCTGTCTCACCTGGAGAGACTTTGGCAGTATTTCAAAAGGACTTTGGCCAGATTTGAGCAAAACACAAGCAACCGGCTCAGAGAGCTATTGTTTCAGATTCTCAGCGTTCTATGTGAAGTGAAAGATGGCAGCTTCCTGTGAAGACTACGCTTTTGTTTGTTTGTTTTCTTTGCTTGCATTTTATTTTGAGACAGGTTTCATGTCACCCTGGCTGGCTGTGAATTCACTACAGAGCCTGACGATAAACATCTGATCCCCCTGCCTCCACCTCCCTAGTGCCAGGACTGCAGGTGTGTGCCGCCATGCCCAGTTTATGCAGCCCAAGGTTTTAAACGTGCTAGGGTAAGCCCTCTGCCAACTGGACTGCACACATAGCTGTCAGACTAAGACTATGATAACCGAGTGGCTTGACAAGGCCCAGGAGTGGCAGACTTGCTCCAGCCCCGCTGGTGTCAGAGAGAGAGGGTGCAGCTTTGTTCAGAGACCCACCTGTTATAGAGGAAGGGGGGGTAGAGAAAGGGGAGGAGAAGGGAGAGGAGAGAGGGAGAAAGAGGAAGAAAAGGAGGGAGAGGGAATGTGAAGGAAAGGGAGAGAGAGAGAGAGCTAAAGAGAGAGAATTTCAATAGAATAATTGGAAAAGGCACAAACTGACAATGGCCTTGTCTGCACCCTGTTCTGATAACAAAATACTTGGCATACAGCAGGTACCTAATGCTTAATTAGTAAACACGCGCATGAAAACATTACTGCTTTTTTATGTATTATGTTCAGGCCCTCCATCCACTTTCCCTGAATACTTCCTTCTCTTCTCCCCAGCCTATCCATAGCCTGATGTAATTATAGATCAAATGGACCATGGCTCCGCCGTAGGCTTCAGGCTAGCGGTATCTGGGCCAGACTATATCTGCTGGTTCAAAGAGAGACTGTAAGCCTCTGCCTTTGCTCGGTGCCCACGTGGGAAGCCCGTGGGAAGCGCTCTGCTACCTGAGCCGAGGTGAGATCTGTTTCTGTTTTAAGCTCTGTGTGTCATGATCTGACTCTAAGGCAGAAAGACCAATGTTAAGGCACAGAGTTGCTGCAGACTGGCAATTCCATTGTTTGCATTAGGGAATTTCTCCCCTTCCTCCCGTCATGACTGTCTATCACTTTCTCCCTGGTGACCACGCCCCCTTTCTTTGGTCAGTTGGGCTTGAAAGCTCAGGGCCCTGTTGACCCTCAATGCCTACCTCAGGAGGAGGCTCTGGCCTTTGTGTTTCACTCAGGAGAGCCTCTCCTTTCCCTTGTCTATTGTGAGATGAGAGAACTGTCAACCCCTTCATTTCTCCCCACCAACAGACACACATAATTTACTTCAATCAAGGTCACAGTCTTGCACACCCCACGGGATCGGAAAAGGAGTTGTTTCTTTGCTTTCAAGGGACAATGGTTTGCTATGTTTAATAATCTGAGTCCTCAGGTTTATTATTTACACTTTTCTATACATACTAGCCCAAATGATGGATTCCTTACCTGAGCAGGAAAGAATCAGCCTACGCTTTCCTCTCCCTGTGGCTTTCTTCATACACTTCTACGCATACAGGATGAAGCTTCAGAGCCCTCAGATGGGTTATTAACAGCTGATATTTCTTTTATTTTTAGTACACTTAGTTTTCATTTCTGTGTAAGCGTGTGCAGGTATCCTTAGGTAACAAGGCAGAGTGGCAGATCCCTGGAGCTAAAGTCACAGGCAGTTGGGAGCCACCTTGTGGGTGCTAGAAACTGGACTCAGGTCCTCTGTGAGAGCAACCACTGGTCTTAACTGCCAGGCCATCTGTCCAGACCCTTTACTTGGCTTCGGAAATCTACTGACAACACCTTAATCTTCAGTTCCTACATAAAATCTTTAAATAGCTGGCACAAACTAATAAATCATAATGGTTAACACTAGCAACTTTCTGTACATTAGTTGTGCAATATTAGTAGATTTTAGGGATTTGATGTCTTAATGCCTGGTGCCAAGTTGACAGCCACGGGAATGCTTGCAGGACCCAACAATGCAATCATTTTAACTTAAGCGTTTTTTGTTTTTGTTATTGGTATAAACTAGGGTCCTTTGGGGACATCCAAGTTAAATGCAACAAAAGGTAGGGGACATAGTTAACATTTATGATCATTTTTGTTCCATGGTCTCCTGATAAATATTCTTAATCTTATAAAAATCATATACATGCCTACCATTATCTCCACCATCACTGAAGTGGAAACTGAAGATGAACAAAGTTTTACTTACGGACCCAATGGAGCTTACTCCAGAGAGCATGCACTTTGTGTAAAACAGTTACATAAACAATGGCCCACTTTCAAGTAAGTGCTGCAGCTCAAGGGAAACAGAAAACTAAGTCCTTTTTATTCCTTCACAAGTGGTTATGAAGTCTGGGGCAGACAACGTTGCACAATGACCGAGATCACCCACCATGGAAAGAGGAAGAACCTGCATAAAACCCCAGCCCAGAGAGTCCTCTCGGCTACTCTCAGCTGCGTGTCTAAGACCAACCCCCCCACCGCCATGTCTAAGACTAAACTAATGCTTGTTTTGGAAATGAAGTTAAATGATGCATCCAGTCATGGGCGCAAACTCTGGAAAATAGAAACCAATAAATAGTAGTTAATTAAATATAATTACCAAAATTATCCAGCAGTCTCTTTCATGCCTCATACCTCAGTCTCTCCCTGATTCCTTTAAAAGTCAGGTGATCCCAACACGTCAGAGGCAGGTACAGGAATATTGGGAGTTCAAGGCTAACCTTGGTTACATAAAGAGTTCAAGGCCACTAAGCAGCTGAGACTATTTCAAAAAGCTACACACACACACACACACACACACACACACACACACACACACATCTCTTTTTTTATGTGTGACGAGCCAGGCATGATGATGCCCACTTGTAACCTCAGCATTTGAGAGGCTGAGGCACAAGACAATAGATCATTATGAATTCAAGCCAGCCTGGCTTATACAATGAGCTCCTATCTAAAACCAAAACAAAATAGAAAAGAAGAAACAAGTGTGACTGTGGATCTTCTTATTCTGTATAACTTCATTTTGTGTTGTCGAAGAACTATTTAAATATTTGAGTATTATTACCCCTAAAATACATTTGTTTGTATCATCTCCTAAAATAAGGATTTTATTATATACAGTATAATACAGTACATTCCAGTATCCCTGAAGAGTATCCAACAATATCCCTATAATCTAATTTCTACTGCATATTTAGATTTCCTAAATGAGTCTCAAAATTATCCCCAAGAATAGACAATTTGTCCTAGAGAAAGCACCATTTTCTGTATTTGCCTGATATTTGTCTGTAAGTGATTTTTAATTGCTCATCTAACCTCTATATTCCCTATATATCTGAATGTCAATCTTTGGTTTTATTGCTTTTAACTTGAACATCATGGTGAAGATGCTTCTTTAAAGTCAATATTACTCAACCTAATCAAACTTTCCATGACCACTTCCTCTTCCCAACACGCTGTGGCTTCCTGGCTTTCTCTAAGGTATGACCAGACCAGTGGTTTTCAACAGTGGCTTCACTTAGAGCCCTCCACAGAGTTTTAAAAAATATTTGTGCCTGAATAACACCTCTAAGCTTGAACAAAGGGATAATGAATCTTCCCAGGGCATTCTCACGTGTAACTCAAGACGAGGCGTGGTTTGGACACCGCAAAGTCAATGTTCTGTTTTTCTTGTTTACTACCACGCATTCTCAGTGTTGAGAAGAGTGCCTGACTCATAACTACTTTTTAACATGATGTGAATTTCAGCACATAGACGGCTTCAGCTTTGGTCCATGTTCTGACTTTTTCTTCTTACCAAATGGCTTGCTATGGCTTGAGGGGGAGCAAAACTGGGATTTGCCTCAGTTGTCGCTGTTTACCCCAAACATACTTAAAAAAAAAAATTCCAACCATGGGGAAGAAGCTGCTGGGACGGACCCTGGATGTGTTCAGACTCAACTTGAACCAATTCTTACAAGAGAATAAACAACTGTCTGACTTGTCAGTGCTTGCCACAAACAGAAATCAATTCAAATAAGGTAGGGGTAGCCATCCCCCCCTAAAGAAACCTGTGTCAGGATTAATTCGGGAAGCAGCTAACACCCTTGCTTACAAACCAAACTAAGTGAAAACCATCAATAGCCCAACAGGAAGTCCGTGAAACACTAAAACTACCCTTTGTTTCTAAATGACTCACACAGAAGAAAAAATGCTCACTCTTGTTCGTAATAGAAAAATAGTAAACTCAAAACATACTGTTTACTCCTGAGATTGGCAACATCTACTCTACCGTGAAAGGTTGGGAAGGGTGCCCCCCCCCTTTTCTGTTTTGTTTGTTTGGTTTTTCAGACAGGATCTAACAATGCAGTTCAAGATGTTCTGGAACTTACTTTGTAGATCAGGCTGACCTGAAACTCTTGACCCTCCTGCCTCAGCCTCCCGGCGCTGAAGCTACCAGTGTCCGGTCCCACGTCTGATGGAGGCACATGTCTGTTAAGAAATTCCAAGGATCAAGATTCCCTAGATTTGCTCCTCTTGACTTATGAATAACATTTGGACAAACTTACTTATTCTCTAAGGAAAAAAGATAAATGTCATTAACACAGAACTGGCCAGAACCTTCTGAGATGCCCATAGCAACAGGCACCTTTTGGGTATGGATGGAGCCTCAGAGTAAGACATTGGGGATGGTATTCCATAATAGCCATGAGAGAAAGGAACAGGAAGGAAGAAGTGTCTGCACTGGATTTGTCTATACATAAAAAGCCCCTTGGGTAGGTAAAGAAGGAACTGCTAAGTGGCTGTCTGGAGGAGTAAAGCTGTAAGAGGAAGAGAAACAGAGGGGAAATCTTCACAGGGTACCTTTCACAGCGTATCCTGTTTGAACTGTGTAAAGCACACATTCAAATTTTCAGGTTTTTTGAAGTATTATTGGATGTTCTTGGGAATGTATTTTTTTTTAAATAAAATGTATTCCAGATACTCTTGCTGCCCTTATTCCTGTTGGAGGATCCTAGAAATTACTTATATCCCTCTCTGGTTTCACTAAAAATGAAAGTGAAACTTTGCATATTTCTCATTCCCAGGCCTAAAAATGGCTCAGAAGAAATGTCTCATGATCTTTTCCAGCCTTGAATTGGGTTCTTCTGCTTCATCTAACATTTCACTGTTTATACATGCATGCAGCTCAATATCCCTGATCCTAGAGATCCCCCCTCACATGGAAACAAGGGTGTCAACGTGAAGAGAATTCTTTATCTTCTGAAGCATGAGACTAGATGGGGAGAGAAATTCTTTGTAAGAAAAAAAGGATTCTTCCAAGATAAACCAATAAAATCAGAAGAAATTATGATTGACACCTTGGCCTCTCAGCATCTACTTCTCTAGGTTAGGACTTATCTTCTGTATGTATAATCTAAAAACAAAATATTGTCCTTCACCAAGTGCAGTACATACAAGTGAGTCTTAGGAGTCTGGCAGACTACAGGTCTCTGGTTGGCTATCCTCCCTGCATCTTCACTCGGGTTCTTAACTGGAAAAGGAGGGATGGTACCTCATCAGAATGCATTGTATTTCTCATATGGTGACCAATAGCGACAACTTGACAGATTTTTGAAAGTGTGCATTGAAAATAGTTCTCATACTACTGTAATTACGGCAAAGGCATCAATCACCAGACAAGGTGGAGGAAGAATGCGGTCCTGGGAAATGAGGGAAGGAAGCTTAAAAAGTCAAAACCAAACAAACCTTGACTAAACCCAAAACTAGTCAGAAGCACAAGGGAAGACAAACTCCCATCCAGATGGTTTAATCAGCTGCCTTGTTGCCCTGTCTCTTTGCTTCCGTTACCTAAGCCTAGAGAATTCGTGGAACGTGTGAGGAAAGAGAAGGGAGGGTCGCTGAGGACGCTGTCCCCAGAGGGACAGAAAAACACTGGAGTAGAGAGAAGGCACAAAGGACAGTGACATGTTAGGTTGGTCCTGGCCTGACAGGGACAGTATACAGAGCAGCGGTAAGGAGCGAATGCTGTAGTAAGCTAACACTAAGTGACTGTGATCCACCAGGGTTGTTGGACACTGGTATCTATCTCATTTAACCATCACGGATGGGACTAATGTCGCCTCCATTTTCTAGTTAGGGAAACAAGTGAAGGCTGATTGTCTCCAGAGCCTTGACGATCCCTGAGACAATGTGAAACTGCATGACCACTCCGTCTCATAGCATAGTCATTGATAAAGGTTGCAGACGATGTGGCCCAATGGAAAGAGAATTTAAAAATAGTTAAGGGGCAACTAAAAAGGCATGTTTGAAGATTAAAAACTAATTCATTTTGATGATGGTTTTCTTTTCTGAACATTGAGGGTAAAAAAAAAAAGTACAGCTATCACTGATGTGAAGGGTTTTCTTTCTGGGAGATGGTCTAGAGTTGGGTTCTACTTTACGATGGACCTTCAGGATGCTCCTATCAGAAGGACCAGAACCGGGCTCTGGGTTGCTTCAAAGCACTGCCACATAGTAACAGAACAACGTGCGGGTGAGATGAGCTAGGAGCACCTATTTCTCTGCACTGAGACTGCTTCTGCGGGATGATGAGATCCAACAGAAGTCTAAGTTTTGTGCAACATTCTGAGAGAAGGGATGGGCATGCTGTTAATCCTCCCAACGGTGTGAGGTGATCTTTACTGTTAACTCCACTTTGAAAACAAAGAGATTGAGATGTGGAGAAGTTAAGTAACATATTCAAACAGCTAAGAGTGATGTGGCTGGGATTCAAACGGGCAGCTTGGGTGGAACATCTCTGCTTTGCGCTTCTCAGCTCCTCTCACCTACGGCTTAACTTCAAAAGCAATTTTGCTGCCTAGCTTAAAACTCTGAAATTCTAGAGTTAGACAGAAAAGCATTCATTTATCTCTTTATTAAGTCATTCCATTACTCATCTATTATGCATTCCATTGCTATATATTATGTATTATACTCCTGTTATGTACCAGTCCTAATATTAGCAAAAATAGACGTGATTTCTGGGATTCTTGGACTTAGATTCTATGAGGGTGACATACTTGAGCTATTACAGCTATTACACTAGTAAACATAAAATCATACATGCTCATAAGTACTTTAAGGAAAGATACAGGGTGTTACAATGAAGGAGAGAGGTGGGGTGATGGCTCAGAGGTTGAGAACACTGGTTGATGAAGACCAAGGTTTAATTCTCAGCACCTATATGATGGCTCACAACCATTTGTATCTCCACTCCCAAAGGATCAGGCACCCTTCTCATGTGGGAACCAGGTATACAAGGGGTGCACAAACACACAAGCAGGCAAAAGACCCATACACATAAAATAAAAACTGACCACAACAGAAGATAATAAAGGCATTTAAATAGGTACATGGCCTAGCAGAGAGCAGTAAGTCCCGAAGTGACCTTTGACCTGGGATTACTCAGCAAGGCTCCTCTTACATTCTTTAGTGTTTCAAAATCTCAATTCCCCATGAGAAAAATAGGGTCAAAGGACTGAGTCCGAGTCACTGTGAAGATAACAGACGCTAGAAGGCATTCCAGGATTCCAGCACCAGAGAAGACAGCTCATGACGGCGGCTGTTTTTCCCATTGCTATGACCCCTGTCCAGCAGAAAACTGGGTAAAAGTTTTAGAATGACAACAGTCAGACATTATGAATGGAGCAAGTAAGGGAAGTCTTTCAGAAATGCTACGGAGTTTACTGCTGTGAAAAGTATGCTGATTCGATGGATTTATCCTTTTAATGGAGTTATTCAGTAAAAGAGTCGCATATCACAAGTAAGCAATCTGGAAATAATTACCTATGGGGAATCCAGTGCCTTGTTAACATTTTCCCCGACATCTCCGGGATTCTGTCATGGTGTTGCCCTCTGTTGCATGGTCTTTCTGTTCTTTTCAGCATTTCTCCGAGCACAGATCCAAGACTGCACCAGCTTCTACGCAGACTTTAATACCAAAGTACAGTGGGCAAAGACCAGTGAGGTGGACTGTCCCAGGGTGTTCAAGGGCAGTGCAGGAACCACAAGGCTCTTAGCTAGAGGGTCAAGAGATACTGCAAAGCCAGTTTCAGGGTTTTAACTTGGTGGCTTGCAGTTTCATCTTAGAGAGAAAGAGGAGGATGCAGGCAGCCCAATGAGTCTGCCCTCACAGAAATGGACTCTCTCCTGAACCGTGAGGGTCTCAGGAGGGATCTGCCTGGGAGGGCTCCATCCTGCTGCATTTTCTTGGCAGAAGTGTGCTTACGTGCCCTTCGGGAGAGCACTTCAAAGCTTGGAAGGCTACTTCAAAAGCTCCCCGCAGGCTCCATCCATGACTGGAGCTAACCCGATTGAGGGCTGAGCTCTGGCAACCCTGGCTACATGGGCAGATCAGCAGCTAGGCCATACAGACAGGCACATCCAAAGCACCAGCTCTGCCCCTTCGCCTTCTGGGAGGGGTCAGGGTGGGGCTATGTAGTGTGAGGCCCGGTGAAATCTGGGAAGGAGCCTCTTTGTCCAGGTTAATATAGACTTTAACCTCCAGGTTTGTCTCCACAGCACCAGGCCAGGCCAGCAGCATCTTCCAGGAATTCTGTGAACAACTACCCTGCTTTCTGCCGCAATGCTGGGGCACCTTTAGTCCTTTTCTTTGACTAGTTTGTAAAAAAAAGTGTCCAACTTCCTCTGCCTGATTCCCTCTAGGAAAGATTCTAAAACATGAGAGAGAGCTTACATTAGAGCTGGAGATGTGGGACACTGAGTGCAGACAGCTTCTGGAGGCCAGTGGTAACCACAAACGTGCTATCCATGTTCCCCCAAAATGCAGTTGGCTTTGTTGGTAGTGGATGCAGCCGTGTGTTGGCAGAGGCTGCTTGTTCGCTTCCCAAGCACCCAGACCCAAAATAATCTCACAGAAGCTGCATTAATTACAACACTGCTTGGCGTATTAGTTTATGCATATTTCTAGCTAATTCTTACATCTTAAATTAACCCATTTCTATTATCCTGTGTATCATCATGTGGTTGTGGCCTATCGTCTGTCCGGCGTCTGGCATCTGTCTCCTGTGGCAGCTACCTAGCTTCTCTCTAACTCCACCTACTCTATCTTTTCCAGCCTGGCTATATTCTGTTAATCCATTGGCTGAAAGCAGCTCCTTTATTAACCAATGGCAATAAAACATATTCACAGCATACGGAGGGGAATCCCACATCAGTAGTGTTTTTTTTTCTCATCAAAAGAAGCAAACAGCAGACCTCAAGTTTCCAGATGGATTCTTCAGGGCTCAGTCTTTCATCTTGAAGCCCGTTCATTCACTGTAGCTGCTGGTTAATAACAACAGCAGGGTAGGCCCCTCCCCTCCCGTACACATAGGTACTGCATACAGTGGAGGAACCAGTAAACAATGGGATAGGCTAAGTATGTCGGCATGGGCCTAGAACTCTAACACTTAGGAGATTCAGTCAAAAAGGTTGTGATTTAAGGCTAGCCTAAACTATACAAGAAGACTTTGTCTCCAAAAACCAAGCCCACATATAAAGATCTGAGGGAGAGACTTGAGAAGTGGACAGAATGAAGAGAGAAGAGAGTTAAGGAAAGAGGCCTAGACAAGAAGCAATAGGGAGAAGGGAGATTCTGTGGACATAAGGACCCTGGTGAGAGCATGAGCGTGGGAACTCGGAATTGAAAGCTTCTAACTGCAGCTCAGCTCCAACAGGAACATCTCCAAAAGTGTACCATGCAGGCAAGGACAGACAGACGCCTGTCGTCACACAGAGGCGAGGACAGACAGATTCCTTCAGTCACACAAAGGCAAGGACAGACAGATGTACACCCTTCAGTCCAACTTAACCTTAAACCTGCACAGCAAGGGGGATGCCGTTCCCTCTCTCTGGCACACCAAATGACTTTTAAAATGATGGATTCCCATGTGCACCTCCTTTTCACCACTCCTAGACTACAGTTGCTATGGGAAGCCGCTATTGAATAAAATACATAAAATATGGAAAACCGATGTGTTCCAGGAAACCCATGCCTGCTTCTTCCTCAGGAAAACAACTTAGATTATTTGACTGATGTCAAGAAACAAAAGCCCCTTGCCGCCCTGTGCTCATTCTTTCTCAGGGATAGAAAACACCTTCTTGTTTATTGTGTGCCCTGTGGCTGCCGTACCTAGATTTAGTTTGAGAAATAAAAACAGGAAAAATGTCTCCAAACAGTTTTTCTGAGAAGGGGCCCCTCCCCCAGGGCTGTTTGCTGTCATCCCCTTTTCTTCTCTGTTTCCTCCCTCCAGCTTGACGTCTTCTCAAATGCTACCTGACAGACTGCCGCCATCACCCTGTGAATGTAAGTAATTTCCTTATTGACAGCCCCCCATTCTCTCTGACATCTGCCAGCACTCTCTGACACTTGAATAAGCATTAAGACATTAACAGTCTGGCACAGGTTTAAGGGCTGGAACGGTAATGCATGGCAGGCCTGCTGCACGGAGCCACAAGCAAAGGGACCCCCACCCATTCAAACTCCGCTGTCCTTCTGCTTGGAAGACGGAGCAGAGCCTGTGGTAAATGTCGATTACTCGCTTCGCTGCGTTGGCATTTTGGTGTCTCCTTAGGCAGACCAGATTGGACATTAAAGGAGAAGTAAAGGAAAACACGAAAATGCCTGCTTCTGAGGCAGTGAGATGACGGGGCACGTTGCCGTTTTGTGGGATGATCTTAAAGGAGTTGGTTTAGAAAGAGGCAAAGTCAGGCTCCCCTAACTTGCACCCGGAACATTTGCATCAGACTTTCTTCTGATAATATCACATTCGTCCCACACACTCGAGCTGGCAAATGCCAAGGATTTTTTTTTTTTAAGACAAATGTGTCAGATCGAGGATGTTCAGAAAATGATTAAGGGAGAATACCCGGGCAGCCTTTGTTGCTACAATCTGTTCACCGAGGAATGGTGAAGCTATTCACAGGCAAGGTATTAAACCATTAAGTGAGTCACGGGGCTGCCTCACTTCTGTTCTAAAGAGGGTTTATTTGGAAGCAGAAACTTGTAATCCACCCAGGTAATGCTAAAATTAACATCAAAATAGAGAGGCAGAGAGCCCTGCCTGAGTGGGACGTTTTCTTGAGTCGAAAATGACTCAGTATGACTGCAGGAGGGAAACAAAAGAATTAAAATGGCCTTTCTAGAAGTTCAAGGTCATCTGTAACCGGTGGGCCAGCGAGACTCTGTGACTCCTGGCTCTCTGCACACCTCCTGGGGCCCCAGTCCAGACTTCTCCATTTATCACCACGAGGGTAGGCTAGCTGCCTGTGCACAGGGTACACTGGCATTCCTTTTGCTAACTACCTTTGTGTTCTTGTTTGATCTGGGCCTGGGGTCACTGTGTCAGGATTGCAAACGAGGAAGAGAAAGTTGCTCAAAAAGAACACAACACTTTCCCCCAGATCACACGGGTTATTAGGAGCTGTGTCATAATTTGAACCAGCATCTGAACTCCTGTGTTGGTATGTTTCAGTTACATTCAGTTCCAGCCCCAGGGAGCAGCTGGGTCCAAACTGCCAGCAACAAGGCATAGTAAACCTGAAAGGGCAGTAGTCATGTTCCTGGGGCTGCAGGAGTGTCTGTGGCCTCGATAAGCCTGGTGGAAGCCTACTGCTGAAGCCAGAGCTCCAATCCACTAAGGTCTCTGAACGGCTGTTTGGGACAATGCTGTCCCTTCAGAGGCAACACTGTCAGGACCACAACAGAGTCCAGACCAGCAGCCAGTGGGTATGGGTATTCACAGGAGCTAAGAAGGGGACTGTGTGCTGAACAAATCAGGTGCCAGTTAGCTCTGGATCTGGGGCCAAGGGGACATGTAGGCTTGGCTGTATAACTCTTGTCTAAGCAAATGCTTAGAGTACTAAACGGTCAAGAAACTAATGGCTCCATATTTTTAGTATTCATCCATAGAGGAGCCTGTGTAAAGCTCCTCTCACTCACTGTCCCGTCACCACCTCCTTTGGTCACTCAGTGGCTGAGACAACATTGGTTCCTATGGGGTTCACTTGAGGCCCCATCTTTGTGACTTAACACCACTCTTTAGATGTTCGGCTTCAGAGGCATACCCCAAACCAGTTCATCATCCACATGGCCCTAATCATGACAATAAAAAGCCACCAACTCTCAAGCCAGTCACCTGGGCTTATTGTCTCATTTATACTGAAGGTTGGGCTGGTCACTTTTACAGATGGGGTCCTTAAAGCTCTCAGAGGTCAAACAACTCATTAGAAGCTCCTCAGTGGTTCAATGTCACTTGATGGGAGGGGTCACCTGACGCCAGAGCCTGTTTGGGCTAACTGTCTAAGCTAATGCCTGCCAGTCCCAGAGATGAGGCTGCCCTTGCTTTGCCTTTCTCTTCTCCTTGGGTCTCTAGGGCAACACACAGGGTTCTCCTTTCCTGCCAGCCCTCACATCTGTTGTGGGATAATCTTTTTGTGCACTGTGAAGATGAGTCTCTGCCTAAGGTCCCTTCTGATTGGTTTAAAAAAGAACTGAATAGGCAATAGCTAGGTAGGAGAAAATAGGTGGGACTTGTAACTTCCGGAAAGAGAGAGAGGAGAGAGAGACAGAGACAGAGACAGAGACACAGAGAGAGACAGAGACAGAGAGACACAGAGAGAGACTGGGAGAGAATCTGAGGTATGCATGCTTGCAGGATTAAGCCAGCCAAACAAGGAGTGACTCACACATATAGAATGGAGGAGAGGTAACGAGCTTTGTGCCTACTGGCAGAATGTAAATGAATAGAAACAGGAAGTTCTAAGAGCTAGTTGGGAACAAGCCTAAGCTACAGGCAAGCATTCATAATTAATAATAATTCTCCTAGTCATTATTTGGAAACTGGCAGTACAAAGAAAGTCTGGCTGAACACATGGAATCTGTGAATCTGGCTGTTCTGGTTTAGGTCACTTTTCTATCTGCTGGAAATTTTTTTCTGGATGTCTCTTCCTCTTTCTCTGATTCCTTCCTTACTTCCCCATCCTCTTCCTTTCCTCCCTTTCCTCCTTTCTCCCATCCCTTCCTTTTTCTCCGTAAAATAGTGTTACCACACATCTTAGGCTAAACTTGAACACACAACCTAGCCTAGGATGGCCTTGAATTTTCAATCTTTCTGCCTCAGCCGCCAGATGCTGGGATTGCCAGCAGGTATCACCACCTCCAGCTTGGGCATCCATTCTATACCCAGCCAGCTCTCTTTCCAGCTCATCTTGCCCACCACAGTGCAGCCAGCTCAAGTTCCCCACTATATGCTTTTGCCATGCCCTGAAGCAGCCCTCCACGACTCCTGGTGTGCTGCAGCCCAAGACTGGTCAGCCTTAGTGGGGAATGAGATCTGCTTTTGCTGTCAATGTGCAGTTGGGCTTTTCAGCTTTCCCTCTGCCTTCTGCGGGTACTTGGTGGAATGCCAGTTCCAGGTGGCCACAAGTTTTCACCCCTTGATCACTGACACATCCCCACTCAGAGACTGAAGCCTGGCTTATTGTAAGTGCTCACTAAATGGTTGTTAGATTAATTAATGAAATTATTTTCCCAGCCAGTGAGATTATACCCTTTCTGTGGTACTTCAACAAGAATACATTGAAGACATAAAATATGCTGTCAGGTTTTTTGAAGAAAATCTGAATAAGAATTCTTAAGGTTTGTTATATTTTATGTGGTTGTTTGTGTGTTTATTTGCTGTGCTGAGGGTAGAACCCACGGCCTCTAGCTCGCTAGGCAAATTCTCTTTCACAGAACAGCACCCTCAAACCCCAAGTCTGTTATATTTTAAGAGTTAACACCTCTCCAGTAAGGAAGGGCTTTAAATGTTTATGAAGCGATGCACTTAATTGTTCTATTCCAAGATAATGATAGTATGACTTGTCTCCCTTCCCTCTCCCCTCGCTTACTCCAAGATAATGATAGTATGATTTATTCTGGTGACAAAGGACTCCTTGCTGTGGCCAGTAGAAGCCTAGCTGAGATAGGAGTATCAAGTCTTTGAGTGCACCCACCCACTGAGACAGTGGAGATGATCTACTGGGAGCTCACCAAGGCCAGCTGGACTGTTACCAGAAAAAGCATGGGATAAAACTGGACTCTCGGAACATGGCGAACAATGAGGGCTGATGAGACGCCAAGGACATTGGCACGCGGTTTTGATCCTACGCAATGTGCTGGCTTGGTGGGAGCCTAGCCAGTCTGGATGTTCACCTTCCTAGATATGGATGGAGGGGGGAGGACCTAGGACTTACCACAGGGCAGGGAACCCTGACAGCTCTTTGGACTGGAAAGGGAGGGGGAGAGGAGTGGGGGGGAAGGGGAGAGGGGTGAGAGGAGGGGGAGAAGAGTGGGAGGAGGGGGAGAAGAGTGGGAGGAGGGGGAGGGAAATGGGAGGCTGGTGGGAGGAGGTGGAAATTTGTTTTTTTTTCTTTTCTTTATCCTCCTTTTATCAATAAAAAAATTTAAAAAAAAAGATGGAATCCTAGGACTAAAGCTCTGCTATCCGCTGCATGCTATGGGCCCTATCTACTCATATTCCCTTCCTTCCTATTTGGGTGTTCACCACATGCCCTACCTACCCTTCCTCCCCTCCTTTCGTAGGATACGCTTGTCACAAATTCTCATTGTCGCAGCTTCTCCATAACGATGTACAGTGTCAATACATGGTCTATCCTATGGAATTTTGGTGGACTGGTCTGCCCTGGTTTATGAGAACAGGGTCCATCACCCATCTCTTTGTCACGCTGCCTCCTACTGTGGATCACAGAATGCCCACGGGGGCTCAAGATGTACCGTGAGTAAAGAAACAGCTCTGTCAAAGCAGGTAGACGTAACAGATGGCTGGTGTGTTGGCAGAAGGCATGGGGTGGCTGGCCCAGCTCATGGAGGGAGAGGGAAGGGTAATCTTGGGAAGGGAGAGTAGGCGGATTAGCAGAGGAAGGCAGAGCCAGGGACTAAGCAGGTATGGGCATGCTGCTGGGGTTCAGAGCTAGTCTGTCTTTTGCTTTTTATGTGGACTTTAGATATCCAGAGGCCCTTCCCTTGTATCACAGATTCCAATGGGTATTTTTGTTTTCTCCTCTAAGAGTGGCATATCTCAAACAGGTCTTCCCATTCGTACTGAATCTAGCACCCAGGAGCCAGGTGGAGCAGCACCTGGCACATCCCAACCATTATACACCTGTGGCTACAAACCACTTAGATCCAGGGAGGTCACTGTGACATAGACTGGTGACAGCTGACCAATAGTCCAGCAACTAGAAGTGCTCAGTCCCTGTAAAGTCCTGCAAGAATGCTTGGATTGTGATGAAGTCTCGGTGGTGACCATCAGGGCAAGTGTACTGTGACGTTGGACATCACTTTCTCATTTGCACTGGATCGTCTTACAGGAAAGGGCATATCCCTGGACCCGCTGATGTAGTCTTCCCCATGTGTGCCTCTGATTAGGAGTGGGAAGCCCATGTTCCAATTAAAATCTGCCCTGTGACCGCGGTAATAGGCCCATGTTTTCCGGAGCTATTTCTTTATAAATGACTATTGACATTCCTTCCAGCATAAAGAAGATTTTGCATCTCTAGGCAAACAACTGCTGGAATCTCCCTCCTAAGTGAGCGCCAGCAACACCACTTGCAAAACCAGGCTACCAGGGCCTCGCCTTCTGGGTTCTTTTCTGCTTCCACAGAGCTTGGGTTAACCCTTAGCTGTGGCCAGCTTTCTAGGTAATGGCGTTTTTTTAGGACCCAGGAAAATGACATTTTAAAATCATTTTATTTCCTCTAACTTAAGGTCACAAAGCGGTTGGACAGAGAAACAAGTCATTTCCTAGGAAAGGAGAAACCACGCTGTGCCTCGGGGATGTGAAAGCCCCTTTAGCTGACAGTTTCTCCTTTGACTTTAAGGGCTTAAAATAAAAAGCAGGTACCAACTGAAGACAGCAAGGGAGGCAGCAAGCTAGGTGGCTGCAGGAAGTGGATGGAGCTCAGGCTGAGAACCAGAACCCAGCGGGCTTCCAGCCAGGTGACCTTGCCACTCGCTTCCCTAGGTTTGAATTTCCCCATCTGCAACAATAAATGCCCTGAAAACTCCTGTTGAGTGCACACTCATAGCTTAGCACTCTGACTCCATCAAAGCTAATTGACAAGGCTGTTTACTGCAGGCCTTAAAAGGCAGTCTCTTCATTTGTAGCTGAGGGGAGATACCGTAAGGGAGAGAAAGGTTTACAGTGCACACAAAACTTCTGAATTGCTAAGATGCTTTGATCCCAGAGGAAGAATGAAAGAACCTGATTTATAATCATCTAACAAACAAACCATATTCAAACTGCTACAACAGCAGGACAAGTGTCCATCCCTGCCCACTCTGGAGGTTCTAGGATCTGATGAAGGGCCTAAGCTCTGGCACATTCCTCCAGACCAGAAGAAGTCTGTCCATGGTAGGCAGCCATCCTCAAAGTCTCAGCTAGAGATCTATCAAGTATCAAATTTGGTCCAGGGATTAGTAGTGCACTAATTTCAGGACCCAGGTCCATGTGCCATCACCTGGGCTGGCAGGTGGCCGCTGTTCCGATGTCCTCGGCCTCAGCAGAGGTGACAGGTTTCTCTGTTGCCTCTCCTTGGATTTCCGCACTCACTCTCACTGAAGACCAGACTTGGTCCATGACATGTGCCCATGTCCACAATCTAAGCCCAAGCATGAGAATGTGCTCTGAGACCTGATTCCCCATCTTCAAAACCATTCCTCCTACAGAGACTATATGATTACAAAGCTATTGGAAACCCACACTCAGCCTCAGGAGGGCATGTCAGAACACACATCCCTGATCGGCTCTGTTGCCTGGGAGCCTCTATGGAGGACGGAGAAGATGGAAAGTCTCATGTTCTTCAAACTCAAGCAGTATTCTCTTTCTGCCATTCTTCACGGTGTACTAGCAGCCACGGTGTGTGTGTGTGTGTGTGTTTGCATGTGCATACACACATGTGTGTGTGCGCCTAAAGAGGATTCCTCTGATGAGGATGAACACTTTTGCTTCAGCATCTCCTCCAAGATGGCCAACATTATTTTCTTGGTACCTTTTTTTTTTTATTACCAGAAGCAGTTTCTACCTAGTCCTTCCTCTCTCCTTTCACCAGAGAAGCCCATGTTGCAGTAGAGGGTCAAGCAGGAACCCGGAGCGTGTGTAGCTGAACGGAGCAGGCTCAGCTAACTCTTTCCTTGCACTCTGACTGGCATACTATTCTTTCTTGCCTCCCTTACTCCCATTTCCACAACTTTCCATCGATAGTGAGCAAGATCACCTTCTCTTAAGGGACTCCCTCACTGGGGCGAGCTTTAACTTTCTTACCCCATTGACCTTCTTCTACATGAGGGCTTGGGGCCAGTTTTCACTTCTGAAAAAAAAATTCCTCTTGAAGTGGGACTCTGGAGACTCTTCAGTAAATGAAGATAGACTTGGTGAGGAAATTCCAACCCTACAAGCAGATAATTAAGAGAGATTTCCCAAGCCTAGGGGGAAATCAAAGACCATTATGGATGTATGGTTTGCGCTAAACCACTTTTATTACAAATTGAGCCCCCATACAGCTGTGAGCTGTGGAGCGGGGAGAACACGGCCAATGAAACAATTAAAAGCCATGTGGAAGCGGGCCTTGTAGTAGCTAACAGGAGCCATTCTGTTTTTCTGCCTTGTGGGTTATTTCAAAACCCCAAATCAGGAATTCCATTGCAGTTCTGAGAAGAACACGATGAGGGAACAGCTAAGGATAATACTGCAAAATTCCCCAGTCCTCCCTACTCTACTCAACTCTCCTTGACAGAGACGGGGTGAGAGGGATCCAGTTTGTGGAAAGTTACCTGAAGTCTTGGGGAGTTTAGAGGGAAAATCTAGAAGCAGGCGGGCTTAGAGATGCAATTTAGTTCTGCCACCCAAGATCTGTGAGGTCTTGGGCAAGTTACTCAGTCTCTCAGCGCTCACCTTTCCCTGCCAGATGGAGCTACTGTGACAAGTGCACGAGACAGGACAAGGAAAGTGCCTGGCACATGCTAGCTCTCCACCGGATGATGTCTGTGTCCTTCGGAAGGAAGTTATCAAGAAAGTCGTTCTCCCTCTTATAACTGCAAGAGAAAATCATGGTGTCCAAAGGTTCTGCCATAATCAAATATCCCAAATCAAATGTTTTGCTAAGCCATTATTTTGTGATTTGAGAGGAGGGGAAATAAGGTGAGTGGGAAGAGTCTTGTCCTATCTAAGGAAGGCAGCCAGTGTGAGGGCGGTGCCTGCAGAAGTACTTGCCGCACATGCTAGAAGACCTCAATTAAATCAGCAGAACCCAGGCTAAAAAAGAAATCTGGGTGCCCTGTTCTGGGCTTTTCATCTCCACACTGGAGCAAAGGAGGAAGGCGGGTCTGTGGGGCTTGCTAGTTAGCCACTCTGGACTACTCAGTGAGTCCCAGTTGGAAACCAGGGTTGATCTGAGGAGATGATCTATGGATAAATTCTCTTTCTACACAGTTATAAGGCCTGGACTTCAGACCCCAGCATGTTCATAATAAGCAAGTCTGTAACTCCAGTTCCCGTGCACGCGGAGACAGAGGGCATCCAGGCTTCCAGCCTAGGTGGGGAAACTGAGCCCCAAGTTCAGGGAAAGACCCTTTTGCAAAGGAATCGGCCAAGAGCTGTAGAAGAGGACACTGGTTACTATTTCCTGGCCTCCTCACAAATACAAGCAAATCTAATAAAACGACAATAGCCAAGATAGATAGCTCTTAAAGAACACTATTCAAGGTGTCCCCTGGCATGAGTGTGCACACCACACACACGCACACACGCACACACACACACACACGCACACACACGCACAAACACACACACGCACACACACACACGCACGCACACACACACGCACGCACACACATGCACACACACGCACACACACGCACACGCACGCACACACACACACACGCACACCACACACACGCACGCACACGCACACACACACACAAATATGCATGCATGCATGACAGATACTCATACACCCCACATGCATTTATATTTTCAAAAACAAAGAGAGATGACCACTAAGAATTTCTATCTGATTTGAGAGGGTCTGTATCTCTTCTAAAGGTAGTGGTGAGCTTGATTCTTATGGATGTGCTGTGGATCCAGTATTAACTGGCAATTTCACATTAAATGGCTGCTAATATAGTTAATAAGGCCATGGAGTTTAAAAGCAATCTATTGATTGGTTATGTAGCCTGAGGGCTGCATTGTAACTTCTAGAAGGTGAGAATTCTATGATGACTCTCTATATTGTAAAATGTTTGGGCTTAAATACAATTCTTCAAATAATTCTATGCAGTATAAATAAACCAATATACTAAATATCCCTGCCTGCATATTTCTGCTTCACCAGGAGGTGAAGATCCAAAAGTATCCTTGATAAGATGTGTGTGTGTGGGGGGGGTTGCCGTTATTTATTGCCGGACACCAGCTGACTGCTCCTGAGCATGCGTAGTTAAGATGAGTCTCGGCTGTGCTGACTGAGATAGTTTCAAGATGTGTGCCTACAAAGTACCATGCTTCCAACACTTGTCTACAAAACAGTGTTCCTCAGCACTCTCTAGGTCGGCACCAAGAATGGAGGATATTAACCCGAGGTTTGAACATTAGCCCCCAAACTGTTGCCTTCAAATCTTAAAAGAGGAAGCAGACAGGGCTTAGAAGAAATCATTTTATCCGAGTTTTCCAAGGCTCCAGCCGAGCTTTCCAGTCACAGAGAATGCTCTGGAGAAGAGTTGGCTGGGAACCACCCAAGGCAGAAAGCTTTAAGCCGCCAGTTATTTAATTAACTTGCTCCACTCCGTTTCCGAGCCAACCACAGAGGAAAAAAGAGAACTCTTTTTTGATATTTCTATATCAAAAGTCAAATAAAATGTTAAATCTCACTTTCGATTGACAGTCTCCCACACGGTTGCCTACCTAACGCTAGCAACTTTAAATTCAGATCACTTGTGAAACCCAAGGGGTTTCCAGGGTATGAGACAATCCAGATGTGTGTGCCTCATTCCCAGAAGCCATCTCTGTGCGGGAAATGTCCCGGTGACTTCCATCTGGATGGAAACAGGTATGTTAAGATAGGAGGTACCCCAGCTACAGGGGGATGATGGTAGCAGAGACGTGGAGGTCCTCTGATGATATAAATGGGTTTGCTCAGAACTGGCCGAAGGGAGCCGAGTCACTGATATCACTTCCCACCATCTCAGTGTGCCCTGCAATCACGCTTTCACCCAAGAGTTGCTCAATTCACAACTGACCACGCAGTATTGTGCAAGTATTGGATCTGAGATCAGACCCACTTGGTAGACTGACCACCTTGTTGACACACCACATGCACAAGTTTCTCAGGTACTCTTACTATTTCCCTAAGCTTCCAGGGCTAAAAAATCCAGGCCAGGAATTTCATAAAGAAAACAGTCTTAAAAGATGTTCACATTCACATCCACCCTGTGATGTGGGAGTGATTTCTTTCTGATCTGTTGCTTTCATTGGTTAATTAATAAAGAAACTGCCTAGGCCCATTTGATAGGCCAACCCGTAGGTGGGTGGAGTAAACAGAACAGAATGCTGGGAGAAAGAAAGTTGAATCAGTGAGTCGCCATGATTCTCTCACTCCAGACAGACGCAGGTTAAGATCTTCCCTGGTAAGCCACCTTGTGGGCTACACAGATTATTAGAAATGGGTTAGATCAATATGTAAGAGCTAGCCAATAAGAGGCTGGAACTAATGGGCCAGCAGTGTTTACAAGAATACAGTTTCCGTGTAATTATTTCAGGGCATAAGCCATGTGGGCAGCCGGGTGCCGGGGACACAGCCCTGCCGCTCCTATTACAACAACCCTGGACACCGAAGGATTTCTTCCCCTCTCAGAATACAACTATGCCAAGAAACATTGATTAGGATCTATAGAAAGTGACAGACATTATTCTACCAAAATGATATCTCAGGGATCAGTAAAAAAAAAAAAAATCTCTCCTATTACCAGGAAAAGTCATACAATGAAAGTCATAAAATGTAGGGTCCAGACATTCACAACCAAGGGTGTCTGATGAAGAACGTGGAGGTCTTTGAGAAGCAGACTCAAAACAAAGCCGCTCTTCTGGGAAGCAAACTATCAAATGGAATTTTTATTTGAAAACCCCGTCTCCAGTTACGTTCCTTGTTTCCCACTTTTCTCCTTTCTCACGACCCCACGACAACTCCCTATCACAAACATGATACTGGCCCTGATGACAAATAAATATATTTCATCTTGGGGATCTACTCATTTTAAAGGTAAATATATTTCAATCCCAGCACTGGGAAATGTCTTCATTTGAGAAAGTCGTTCAGTCAAATTTAAGAACACATAAACCGGTAAGCTGACCTTTTGTAACCACCCACGTTCCCTGGGATTATCGTGTTCCCAGGGAATTTCATCATCTCCACCGGGTCAACGCTACAGTTTCCTTCAACGGCAGGAGTCCAAAGCACACAGCTAGGCCAGTTTGGGTACAGGGTGATGGTGACGATGTGACTTCTTTGAAAACAGCACCTCACAATGGAACCTCCAGGGCCATTTATTTAGTTATGCGTGCGTTCATTCACTTTGCTGTTCTCCCTCATTTAAAAGGGTAGTGAGGACACTAGCTTGCAAGGTTACAGAGGTGTGCTAGGTAGGCTGTTTGTGCAGAAGACAGGACATGAACTTTAATCGATATAATGGCAATGTTTCAATGCAGATTACTGCATTGTTCAAATTCCTGCTGTCATTCCAATTAGAATCAATGGTCTTCTTTCTTACCAGTCTCCTCCAATGTGTAGGTTGCTGCTACCTGCCAGGAATGTATTAGATTTTCTTAATAAAGATAGATCGATCACAGCAGTGGGCTAAGTGGTACAGCCAACAGTTAATTCTTGCTTCATTAAGCCAAACCAAATAATTCTCTTTAAATGAAGAAACTCATCCTGCTTCCCAGTAAATATTTGGTATTGAAGCAGCAATGAGAACCAATGCTATGTAAACCTTACTTCTCTTTAGGGGGTCCTGGGGGCATTTCTGCTGGAACCCCACTGAGAGTGATAAACATTCAAAATAAAATACTGGTCTAGATAAATGAGTAAAATAAGCTTTGTGAAATTGTCTCCCAGAGTTTGTGTTCTTTAAACATGTGCACCCACGTTTGGTCTCGAAAATATTCTCATCCTCTAAGGGTTTCCCAGCCCGAGGATGAATTAGAAAGTTCTATTGGATAACCTCTGCAGATCGTCTAGTAGGAAGAGCCTGGGCCTTTCCAACTAATAACACATTATAAATAAATCATCATCACTTCAGGGTTTATTCGCAAAGGACGGATATTTGTAATCCTAGAAGTGTGTATGTGCCTGTGGCTACTGATTAACTGTTTCAAATTAATAGCTTAAAATTAAAACAAGCCTGGGGTTAAAATAAAGGGAAATGGTTTTCTTCGTAAGAAAAGCTTCAGTACTTTAAGAAAGCCCCTTGTCATTTTCCCTTCCTCTTATTTTCCAGCCCCCAGAGTGCTGTCTACAGGGCTCATTGATGCCTTGCTATGTGCATTTCCAGATTTCACAGGCAAGAGAAGCAGTGGACACAGCCAGGCACAGAGATGTTTCCAAAATGCATTTCTCAAATATTTCACTTAATCAGCTTGAATGTTTCCTGCGGATGTCACCCTGCGGTGGGACAGAATGATTTGTCTCCGGTCTTTCCTGCATGCATCGATACAACGCCGCTTGTAGAACACCTGCTACACTATACAAGTGCCTTCCATCGTGGAACATCGCTCACGAGAGAAAATGGTCCACTGAGAATAGAAGACAGGAACGAATGAGTGGTCCTAGAACCGCAGGGAGAGCAGGTGACCCTGAGCTGTAAAACCAAACTGCTCTTTTAACAACAACAATAACCTCAAGCTCTTCTTGCTATGGTTTGCTCTCTTTGAAGCTTATGTTGAAGTTTGATTGGCAGTTTGGAGAGGTGGGGACATCAAGAGTGATTAAAATCTATCTCAGAGCATGTGGTTGTTGGAGGGAAAGGCTATCCCTCACGTTCTGACTGCCCCAGCCATACCCACCCCGTTGCCCTTCAGTCTTTTGCCATGGGATGAGACAACACGAGGCCTTTGCTGGAAGCCTGTTCTCGGAAGCTACCTACTTAGCACTAACGCAATCATGTGAACCACTCCCCTTATGACCTCATGTAATGTTAATTACCTTCCATGAGCCCACTTCCCAATACCATTAACATGATAAGGAGGCCTTTCCCTCGGCTTCTTGCCTGCTCTCACGTGAAGTTTCCTCATATTCTCATGACATGTCACACCACAACCTTAGGTGGCCCCGACTCCAGGAATGTGAGCTAAGTAAGTTTCCTTATGTCTTGCACACCCACTCCCTGATGTCTCCTTCCAGCTCTGCGAACTGGACGAGGGTGCTCTTCTTGCTATTTTGTCTCTGGTATGCCAGGCTTAGGTTTAGTTTGGAAAGTGTTAGAAATAAGACCCACAAGGCTATTGCAGCTAGCCTTCTAAAGTTAGATGAGACATAAAAGAAAAAGAACCTGTATTTTTAAAAGATCTGATTTTTTGGCAATAGAAATTTTATCTCAAAATTCTTGCTGCCTGAAGGTATATATATATATATATATATATATATATATATATATATATATATATATCTCGAGATTTCTTTGTGAATTAACTATGGTGAGGCCACAGTCACTACACTGGCTGTACAGGCTTAAGGACTTTAGTTTAAGCTCTTGAACTCATGTTTAAACACTATGCACGGCAGCACAGATTTGTAATCCCAGTTCCAAGGAGGCAGAAGCAGGAGGAATCCTAGGGTTTGCTAGTCAGCCACTAGCTAAACCAATGAATTCAAGGTTCCCTGGAAGATCTACGGGCATGACTTTAAATAACAAAACCTAAATACCCACCATGACAGACATTCTCTACCCCTTCTCATTCCTTCAATTTAAAATTCTTCCTTGAGATTCAGTGCAGTTGTATTTGCTGTGTTTTGAGCATGTTTCTACAAAACTTGGGCACTTACACAGAGGCCTCGCAAAGGTATCTGTGACCTCCCTCTCGAATGAGATTAGAGAAACCCTAAAGTAAGGATTTGCTGGAGCAGGTGTATCCCTGTTTGCCCTTCTGTCTTCCACCATGTGACAGGGCAACAGTCACGGTACCAGCTTGAGATAGCCAGCATCTCTCCAGATAAGGAGCTGGCCAGCACTTTGGTGGCTGCCTTAGCTCCCTGGGCTGTGAGAAGGAAATTTCCATTCTCAATAACTTTTCCAGCGGTATTTCATCACAGTGGTGATCAATGTGATATTTCATCACAGTGAACCAAATGGACCAACACAATATCCTCTATTCCTTCTCAGCCCTGCCTGCTCTGTGGGAGACACTATGACAAGCGGTTAGAACACTTTCTGAGAACATCCCACTTGAGGTGACAAGATGTTGCAAGAAAATGCATCTAGCAGGTAATTAGGGCATTACAGACAAGTTATTAGATGTGTCAGTATAAACGGCAGGTGCTAAGGAATATTACGCGACAGAAAAGGGTTTTTATTTCATTTTCTTGATATGTAGGGTTCCAACTCACACAAGCAAAACAAAGCACTTTAAGAACAAGCAAACAGGACACTTAGTTAAGGAGGCTCAAGATTTGAAAGCAGAAAAGAAGAAACTAACCTAGCCGAGACAAAGACCTTGTTTGCTAAAAATGGCTTAATAAATACATATTTGGGAAACGGTTAATAAAGATCCTGGGCTATTTTTCTAATTAGCAATCCAACATAGGAGCTCTTCAGAAATAGAGTGAAAGCAGAATTCTGGAGAAGTTATTGCTATGGAGGATGGACTGGGAAACACTAGTGGATCCAAGCCAGTGGTTAGAAGGAGTTGTCCTTGTCCCCTTCTCCGGGGACAAACGAACAAGCCCTAGGTTCATCTACAATACACAGCTTGATCCAACCATTAACACAGAGATTTGATCCATACTCACTAAAGTCAAGAGGGACTTAATTGTAATAGTCAACTTAACTAATTTAATAATTTAGAAAATTATATTCGATTATTAAAAGGAACAGCGTGTTACGTGTTTATCCTGTTCTATTAATAGCAAGGCTACTCTGTAACATTATTAAGTTAGAATAAGCAGTTATTGGTCTTTCATCAGTTCATCAAATGTTTACTGAAGTGTGCTTCCATATTAGGGGGGAGGCTGTTAGGAGAGACACAGTACAGTGTTGCTGGGCCTTAGTGATGCTAGAGATGGGAGGAGCAGGTATCAGGAGGTATACAAGGCGGGGAGACAGACTCTGGACACAGCGCCATGTGTGCAAGGCGGGGAGACAGACTCTGGACACAGCGCCATGTATTTTCTAGGAATGAATATGGATCTGTTTCTTTCTGTAATCACAAGCCATGGAAGTGTTTTTGTAAATTACAAAAACAATCTTTTAACTTTTAAACATCTTATTGTGTAACTCAGTGCAGCACTGGCAAGTGCTTAGTGTTGTGTCTAGTACAGAATGTGTATCTTTTTGTAGACAGTGCAGCAGAGCGCTGCTTGGGGTATGAAAGTGAGCCACAGCCCGAAGCATAAAATTATCCATAGGAATTATTTGCACAGACAAAGAAGTTGGGGTTATTGTATTTTAAACCCAGAGACAGATTAAATCTTAAATGTAGAGAGAGAAAGAAAGTAGGATAGAATAAAATCAGTATGGGAGCTGCCAGGAAAGCAAGTAGGTTTGTGTACCAGGGAAGGCCCAGATTCAGGAGTAAGGGTTTGTGATAGCTGGCACATTTACAAACTGAAAACTGAAACAACCTGGCAAATATACACAAGAAGCCCAGTTTCACCCCTGACCACATCTGTCCAGACTCCCTTCTCCCACCCCTGACCACATCTGCCCGTCCACTCCAACCACAACCCACTTTGATAACCATTTTATTATATTGTTATATTTATTATATTGTTATACTCTTCCCATTTTTGTTTTTGCAAGCCCCGCATAACGTTTTGGCAAATATAAAATTTAATTAGAGAAAGAAGAAGGACAAAGGCAACAGCTACGAGGGAACCGAACGAACAGGACAGACACTGGCCCTTGTTTTCCTCAGTTCAGTTACCAATTCCCGAGGACATCTCAGAAAGTTGGCCTTTTATCTGCCACCAGGCAAGGCTTCCTGTTAGGTGGGCAGGAGAGCAGTCCTTCGCATGGTACGCTCTAGACACCCTGTTTCTGGGGCCCCTCTGGTCACATCCCTGATGGCTTCATTTCAGCTCACTGTGTCGCCCTCCCCAACCGCTGAAAATATCTGCTGTTTTGAGGACTAACTCTTGAAGGAAGTGGGAGCCATCAAGGCAGTGCTCTTTGAATAGAAGCTGCTCTCAGTATAACGCCTCTGGGAAGAACTTCCTACATGAGGCCAAGCTCATTCAACACATGTTGAGGTCTATTTAACTCATGGAGAGGGCTCCCTTTGGATTTAGTCTCTTCTGATGCCAACCTTACTCCTAAGAGAGTAATAATCTTTATATCAACTCTTTATAGCAACAGAAATAAACCCAGGAAGCAGGTGAATAGGCCCTGTCTTGGACAATGAAATCGAAAGCCTTGGAGCAAGAGACAATACATTTACCCACACCGGAGATCAGAGAACTTCCATAAACAGCCAGGAAGGAACAGTATATACAGATCAAGATGGGAAGTATTCCCTTGCTTCTTTAACATGGGCAAACAAACCAAGAACGGTCAGGGCCCTCTTGGAAGGGATGATTGGAAAACCTAAGGATTTGCAGTTTTACCTCTTTCAATAGCAGCTTAGGGGTGTGTAAAGACCAGTTAATGATTTATAATGTAATCCAAATGCAGAATTATTTAAATTAGTTAAAATTAGTTAAGCTGATATCAATGAGAAGACCTTAACAGTGTGATAAAGCAATAGGTGATTTGTCCAGTGGCTAGGAAATCAAGCAGCCATGGGGTCTGGACATATTTCCTTTGCGCATTTGAAATTGAGCCTTCAGAAGTTAAGTTTTCTTTGTTTGTTTGGGGGAGGTCTCACTAAGCAGCTCACACTGGCATTGAACGCACACCTCCTACCCTAGCCTCCAAAGTGCTGGGGTTGCAGCCATACACCGCCACTCCATAAGGTTTTCTTCTACCTTGCTGCTCGTGTCCTGTGGAGGCAGGAGCTCCGCAACACTGTCGGGTTTGTACAGAGACTCAGCCTGACCTCCCTGGGTTCCTGCATCGGCTGACGGCCTAGAGTGAGTCTCTTGAATAGTGTACAGCGGCCTCTGCCCACTCTGAAGACCTCATCCTGTCTTGCTTCTAACAGCTTCATCTCTCCCTTTCCCCACTGGACTTCTCCTGTAACTGCAGGCCTCTAGAAACAAGGGTCAGGGAGCACGGTGTGCATGGAAACCTGTTTTCATCCACTCGCCCTTCCCTGAGGCAAAAGAACTCAAATTCTTTTGTCACTACTCAGAAATGGTCAGGAAAATTTATTTTAATCATTCCATAAATTACACTAGGACATAATTATTTTTCTGTTATCTGGACAGCAATCCTAAAGGAGCAAATAGTCAGGTCCCGTCTACTCAGAAAACACCCATCAGCTCGTATTATTTTTTAGAGTCACAGATTCTCAGACTCATGACCTGGAATCCTGGAGAACTCAGCAAATATGTTCAGAATTAATTTAGTGTCTTAATTGCTAGTACGGAAATGGGTACTTTCCCACGGTTGAAAAAGTATACACGTTGGAATTTTGAAGAAACAATAATTCAACTGAAGCTGAAAGAATTACTTCTTGGAATGGGGGGAAGCTGTTGAGATGATGCAGTCAGATACGAAGTGCTGACTTTACAGCCAAGAGGATGTAAGTGTGAAACCCCACACTCATGGAAAAGCCAGGCACAGCCTTCCTGTAATCCCAGTGACAGGGAGGAGGATCCCTGGGGCTTGCTGACCAGTCCGTCTAGATGAATCAGAGAGCTCCAGGCCCAGCAAGAGACCTTATCTCAAAAAATAAGGTGGAGACCCATTGAGAAAGACACCTGATAACCATCTCCAGCCTCCCTAGGCACGTATATGTGCACAGGCACACACAGGAACACGAACACACACATGCACAAATAAAATTTTAAACAAACAAATCACAACTCACAAAAGCTGAGTAGGCAGCAGGGGATGAAGCCAAGCATAGGGAAATGGAGGCACAAGACAGTTCCAAGCCCAGGAAAGCAGTGACCCATGTCTCTCTATGATACTCTTAGCTTCTAGCCTGTGGATGAGGGGCCGGCTCTGTGAACATTTGTTCAGTGAACGCACGCCTGCACATATGCAGGGAGGAGAGTAGAAGACGACAAAGTCACGGGGCTGGTGGGGCAATTCTCAGCTGGAAAATAGAATTTACAAGAGAAGAGGCCTCAATAAAAGGGTGCATTGTGCAGGTTGGATGGGGCTAAGGGAGGAAAACTGGCATCAGCCTGCTGTTAGCATCTAGGCATCAGCCATACGGGACTGGGACTGATACCAGCTCCTAGGCTGAAGGAACAGGAGCTCACACAGAGCAGTTAATATTGGGCTGGCGATTCGGATCCATTATTTGTGCCCAGCCAGAAGCCAGAGACCATGAGAGCAAGGCAAAGAACTTTAGTAAGTGGCTCAGCCAGGGCTGACTCTGGGTGTGGACACAGTCACTGGCTCAGAGGCCTAGCAGACATAGAAAGCTGGACTGGAAATAAATCATATCTTCATATCCGGTGCCTTCAATCATTGCTTTCTCCCCGGAGACATCCAAGGTCCACTTGTCTCACGCCAATTGCTATTAGCTATGGAAGATGTTAAGGGAAAAGGTATTAAAAAAAAACCTACAGCTCCGGGAAGCATTATCCCGGAGTTCAAACTCCAACCCCGTCATTCTTATCACTGAACTGGGTTAGTCACCTCAGATCTCTACACCTCAACTTTCTTATCTGTAAAACTAAGGGAACTGGAGCTGCTACCTCACAGCTTTGTGAGGAAGATCGCCTGAGATAATCTAAATAAAGTTCTCTGGCCTGACAGTATGGCTTTAAAGAAATTAGCATGGGCACTGGCTTCAGAATATTTGTCCTTCAGAAATGACAGGACAGTCTAAAGGGAAGGGAGGTGGGAGGGTATCTGGTGGGCTCAGATGGATGGGGACCAAGAGAGAGGATCCACAATGAAACCTAACAGTGTGTATGCTATTTAAAATTTATTTCAATTAAAAAATTTGTCAGGCCAGCGGAATGGCTTAGAGGTCAAATGCACTGGCTACTTTTCCAGCTGACTTAGGTTTGATTCCCAGCACCTACAAGGAGGTTCACAAACATCTCTAACTCCAGTTCCAGGGGATCCAATGCCCTCTTCTGATCTCCTTGAGCACCAGCTCTGCATGTGGTACACAAACTTAGATACAGTCAAAATACCCCCCACAAAACAATAATAACCAGTAATAATCATAAATAACAATAATGATAAATAATAGTATGACAACAATAATTACAAAAATGTCTCGCGTGTTGAAGAATTTATTCTCAAGTCTGTTAGAGCAAGGGCCTTGTCACTGGAGTTTCTGATGACTCTGAGGGTCATGTACTGGAACTTGCATTTGTCTCTGTAGACTGAGAAGTTCTTTTCCTCGGACATTGGCTTTTCCTACTGTTAAGGATGGCGGGGTGTTACAGAGGCTTTGGGTAGCCCCAGTGAGCGTCACCTTCCCGCCATCTCAGGGCACAGTTGAAAGTTAGTCACTGGGACATTCTCATGAATTGCTTCCTTGGCTTTTCAGCATTGCATTGAAAAAAATAACCGAAGCAGAAAGAAAATCAGGCAGCAAGAGAGCTTCATTTTTAAACTCATTAGTTGGGAAGTTGAACAATTTGCTTAGATCGGCAGGGTTTTGAATGCAGGAACAGGCTTCTGAGAGGCAAGACAGTAGCTACAATCGAAAAGCCTTTCCTCACCCGCTCCCACATCTTTATCACAGGCTCCATGTGCCCTGTTGACGGAGCTCTCCCTGTGCCCTCGTCAGTATCAGACCTGAAACAGACAGACGGACACTCCATAGAAAGCGCAGGTCTATTTATGAACTGTACGCCTCCCCATTTCCATTTTTAATAGAATTTTTATAAAGACAAATAATGTACTGAGTTCTTGAATCATTTCAAAAATTTCTAAAACTGTCTATCATATTTACAGTTGCAGCACACCAAACTGACCGGCACGGGTTAAGCCAGGGGTGGATACGGTCCTTTTGATAGCTGGGAACTGCCACTGATTCATCCTGACGATTCTTCCGGTTGCCCGTGATCAAAATATATGCTTCAAAGAAATAAATGACTTCTAAACACCACTTTTCCTGGAAGTCAGGCTTTTCTTAAGGTATCTAAAATACATTCAGATTTTTTAGGCCAGAAAACCCTTCAGCAGTGATTTTTTGTGAACTTCCCCTGTCTTTATTTGACAATATCAAGGCTACTAGACGGTCCCAAATCATACACTTTTATGTGTGTGTGTGTGTGTGTGTGCGCGCACGCATATATATTTAAGCTATGATATTTAATCAGCAAAACGCATTGCATAGAAATATTAAATTCAGCTAGTGTGGGAGTCAGCAATGACACAAAAGCTTACCTACAGAGGATGTCCATCCTGGGACCCTTTCTCCCTGTCTTAGACACATCATCAGGGACTGTGGGGACAGGCCCCCCAGGTTTGAATTTGATTCCTGGCGCCACCACTTACTGCTACATTTCAACCATGACATCTCTTTCGTGTCTCAGTGCGATTACCTGGAATGGCAAGGCATGCCTCCTGGGACTGTTACAGAGCACACGGGCGAGCTAATGCATGCAGATGCCCGTGTGCGATAAATACACGGAGCTGCTTTGTGGTTACTTCACTGCTTATGATTCCATCTTTTCCCATAGACCGTGGACCCTATATCATATCTAGCAAGTAAGAGATGCACTGTGAAGAGCCGTGTATGATTTCCACACAGCAAAGTGGTGTAGAGTGTCACAGTTCCACAGTAGGGATACAGCTCTGTCTGTTCTCTCGTCTGTAATCTGACCTTATTTTAATCTTCATTTCCGTCTAAAGCCCATCAGCACTGCTCAGAGTCAGTTGATGACAGCCACAGACTGCACTGCCTGGCGGAAGAGGATCCTTAGACTAACGGGGTGGTGCGCACCTGTAAACCCGGCACTCAAGAGGCTGAGGCTGAAACCAGCCTGGGCTACATCCTGCACTATATAGAACAGCTACCCCAAAAAAGCAACAAAGAAAAAGAGAAAGAAGTGCTTGAGGAGGAGGAGGTGCAGGAGCAGGAGGAAGCGGAGGAGTGGAGCAGCGACTTTCAAATATCAATCTTGCTAACATTAGAAGCGCTAATCGGTTTCTGGTTCTTACGTGGGTCACAGGAACTAGGTCACATCTGCACCACAAGCTCAGGAGAGTCAAAAGGCACCTCGTCCTTTAGGAAGCAAGCCGAGGCTCATAAACCGCTCAGTATCCTGCCTGACACCACTCTCCGCCCTGCCCCGGCGGCAGTGGCTTGCAGCTGTGGGGCAGTGCACTGGACACGCTCATTTCTGAGAAAAGGACAGAACATGTATAAACGACTGGCTTGGGACTTTGTAGAGATGAATTTATTCTAAACTTTCTTCCAACTTCATTTTTCCTTATTTTAAAAACAATTTTAAAAGTGAAATATGTAGGAGGAGGAGGGCCCACACGTTCATCCCGGCTGCCTGGCTAGCATAGCCCCAAAATAACCACACAGAAACTGTATTAATTAAATCACTGCTTGGCCCATTAGCTCCAGCTTCTTATTGACTAACTCTTACATCTTAATTTAAGCCATTTCTATTAATCTGTATATCACCACCAGGTCGTGGCCTACCAGCAAAGTTCCGGCATGTCTGACTTTGATGGCGAATCCATAGCGTCTTCCCGGATCCACCCTTCTTTCTCTCAGCATTCAGTTCTATCTTCCCTCCTTACCTAAATTCTGCCTTATCAACAGGCCAAAGCAGTTCCTTTATTCATTAATGGTAATGACAGCACACAAAGGGGACTCCCACAGCAGAAACATGCACTTAATCTTTTCAAAAATGTTCCTGAGTGCTGGAATTAAAGGTATGCACCATCACTGCCTGGCTCCACTGTATTCTTGAGACAAGGTTTCCCAATAATCCTAGAGCTTCCTGATTTGGCTAAAATGATGGAGAATTGCACCGGTAGATCAAGCCTGTCTCTATTCCCCAGTGCCAGGATTAGAGATGTAGCTGCCATTTCTAGTTCTCTCTCTCTCTCTCTCTCTCTCTCTCTCTCTCTCTCTCTCTCTCTCTCTCTCTCTCTGTGTGTGTGTGTGTGTGTGTGTGTGTATATGCAGGGGTGTGTACAGATGTGTGCACCGGCACCTCACATATGCATACAAGTACAGAGGCCAGAGGCGGGTGTAGAGTATTTAGCATTTGTAATTGAACCTCATTTAACTCCAATTCTTGTCTTCTTGCTTATATATAGACTTTGTTTTAAAAAAAAATTAAGCAAACTCACTGCTATGTATCTGTATGCTGACTTAGGAAGATATACATTATCCACACTCTTTTGTAAGATGAGGCAACCAGAAGGAATGAGGGCTTAGGATTTGGCACAGTGGTAGAGTGTTTGCCTAGCGTGCATGAAGCCCTTGATTCCACTCAGCCTTAGAAAAATAAATAAAGAGAAACAGGAGTGATGAAATCACCCTGGGAGGGGACCTTCAAAGGGCCATACCTGCCACTCCAACTGCCCTTTATTAACCCATTATAGGTCATTACTTCATTAAATGAACCATCAAAATACCCAGGGGATGAGTGGGAAAAATAGATCCGGGGAATTAACAGATACAAAGTAAATATGGTGCCGTGGAGGGAACTCAGAAGACAGGAGGGAAGTCAGTAACAGCTCACTGAGCAGTACTGGTGAGTGTCTAATAAGTTGCAGAGTGATTTCGTATAAACAAGGGGTGGGTGGGAGGGGAGTGAATTTGTAACTGTACTGTCTGGAAGGAATGGCTGTCTTCTAAAGAGATAATGTGTTCCCTTCTCTGGCCATCAGGCTATTGAAACAGTGGACCTCAAGAAAATAGAATCTGCCGGGCAATGGTGGCACACACCTTTAATCCCAGCATTCTAGAAGCAGAGAGAGATAGGCAGATCTCTGTCAGTTTGAGGTCAACCTGGTCTACAAACTGAGTTCCAAGACAGGCAGGGCTGTTACAAAGAGAAACCCTGCCTTGAAAAACAGGAAAAAAAAAAGAAAAAGAAATTAAGGAAGGATGGATAGATGGACAGAAGGGAGGAAGGGAGGGAGGGAGAAAAATTAGAATCTTCCCCAGAGATCTCCTGTGTAGGGAAGAAATGGCTGATGCCTGGGACAGCCAAAGGAGGAACTTGTCTTCTGGACTAAGAGTCACAAGGTGTCAGATGGCCTATGAGGAGAAACTTGGAGTGAAGACCAGGTAGGCAGGGGACCACTCCTGATAGACGGCGTAATTATGTACATCCCTCACCTTCTAGCTCAATCCTACCTCATGCCAGAATCTCTGAGGGTGAAACTGGGGGAGTTGCTGGACACTTCATCTCTTTTCTTAATGGGACCATATTGAATAAATCTCCCATTTCTGCTTTTCGCTAATAATTTGGCTCCTCTTTTACTGGCTATCAGAAGAGGCGTGGTCTCACCTGGCTTGTTGGGGCACAGACTGTAACCCCTAACTAGGTCTGGTGACAATATAATGGCTATGAAGGGACAAAAATGAACATTTTTGGCCTATGTATTGCCTGCAGCGAGTTGACTGTGGACAGATGGGCAAGATGGGAGTTGTCAGCAGCAACCAGACTCATTTCATTCCAGGGACATTTCCTGTCTTTTTACCTCTGTCTGGTGAGGAGTGCTAAAACAAGGATTGGATTTTCTTTTGGATTCTAGCGAAAGTCTGCTGAGTTTCTCCCCCATCACTGCACCCCAGGCTTTGCTTTCCTGCAGTTTTGAGTATTCAGAGATTCTTTTAAGCCATTTGGAGTGGCTTCCATTTGTCGATTGGCTTCATCTTTTGGGGTTCTTCTTTGGGGCTATTGAGTAGAGAAACAGTGGCTACAGCAAGGAAAGAGAGAGCGAGCACTCAGGGGCACTTGGAATCTGGCCATTATTTAGGAACTAGGAAGACACTGCTCCACCACTCCTGCAGGAGGGGAGGCATGGTTAGGTCTCCTTTACCTTGGGTTTGCTTTTCCCTTGTAGATTCCTGTGCATCTTCTTGCTCACAGGAGGGTGATGGCAGTTCTAAAAGGGAATAGGGCTTGTTTTCTTTAAGTTATGAAGTCTGAATTTCCAGAATGACCAGTGTTCAAAGGAGAAGACCATAATCTAACAATAATGCCATCGGTAGGCCAGGCCTGGTCAGTTTGAAAGCTCTTGGGAGAAAATGTGAAGTTCTGTTGAACTATTTGTGGCATCAGCTATATGACAAGAAGAGTTGGGGGGCTCTTTTGAGTCACTGGGGTTCTGTTGACTAATTTCAGATAGAGAAAGGGGGTGTTAAGATCTGTGCTGTGATTTTTGCTTTGACGATGTTGAGATGGGCAAATTTTGCTTTGGGATAGTTGCTGAGACATAATGCATTGTGTTGTCAATCACGTTATAGAAGTATGTATTTTAGTATTTAAATTTACTGCTGAGCAAATCGGGGTTTCTTTTTTCTGGGTTTTTAGTCCTGTTGATACAAGAAATTAGAAACAGGACTTAAAGATCGTGACATCTGAGAGACAGGCAAAGTGGGCAGCCTCAGGAACGGCAGTCTGGACAAAGTTACACCGAAGGACGGGGGTCTTCAAGAGCTGGATAAAAACGTGTAGAGGCAGCACGGATATGTTTCGGATCTTGGTTGGCATATAATGACATGGAGGGGAGGTAATGTGTGAATTGGAGCTGTGAAAAGCGGGCAAGGTTCTATTCTTTCGACAAGGAAAAGTAGTTTTCCTTTAATGGGCCTTGGCAAAGGCTGATACCTCTGCCTCTTTCCCTTCACGTGGCTCTTCCCATTCTCTGTGTGTGGTCCTGAAAATGTGAGACAGGGCCCAAAGTTGACTATGAAGGAAAGGCGCCTCCTCATTGACCTCCAAGCCTGCTGATGGCTGTCTCCTGTCTATCTGAACAGTATAGAGTAAATGTGCATTGCAAATTATTAAGATAAAACCAACTTGCTCACAAGTGGTAAAACACTGTTTCTGTTCACTGAATTATTAAACTTGATGTTCACGTTTGTAGATAGGACATTGTTATGATATATGTTACATGCTATGTAACTCTGGCAGATGAACATCACTAGACGTTTATGTTCAGATATATTTTAAATAAAACACAGTGGTTTTCATGGCTGCCAGCAGCATGTGGTAGTCTCTGAGTGTCAAAAACCCACTTGGAACTTACTTCTTCTCCAGCTTCTAATAAACCCTTATTCCCCTCTAGCAATATGGAGTTAACTGTCCCTTCTTTGTCCCCGAGCTTTGTTTAAACCCCTATTCTCTCCTAGCAATACGGAGTTAACTTTCCCTTCTTTGTTCAAATAGTTATGTATTTCTCGTGAACTGAAACTCATCTGCCTGAAAACATGGTCTTTCATCTGGGGTTGACGGTTTGCATGTTTTTTACTGACAAGCTGGGTCTTTGGTTGTTCACGGGGTACATGAGATAGATGTAAACTCTACCAGAAGAGGATATTTTTAAATATTTTTATTTTAAAATTTTTTTAAAGGATAACACCAATCCTAAAAACAGTGCTTATCTTCACTAGTCAGTGTCTGTTTAATTTAAAGTTGTCAGTTTTCCCTTTGAAACGGAGCAAAGGGTAGACGTAGAAATGACTGTAGGCTCTGCTTCTCTTTCTGCCTCAGCTTCTTTGAAGAGAAATGCCTTCTGGCAACCAGAAATGACAGTTCTTAGGATTATGTTTGTTGAGGAAGAAAAAATAATAGTTGTTTTTGGTTTGTCTGTTTGTTTATTATGCTTTTGGTCTTTGTGAAAGTCTTAAAATACTTCTGAGCTAGAAGGATGCTCCCGTCAGTATTTTAGAGTACACGCACACAGGAGACACACCTTTATACTGCCTCCCTCAGCAGCCTGAGCGGTACCATAGAGTTTTAGGGGTCTCAACTCAGGTCTAACCAGGGATGCATTGTTTTTGACACTGAAGGCAATTTCGGGACTAGCTGGTGTGGTAAAGCAGAGGTGGAAAGACATTTAGCATAGGCCCAAGCTTGTTTGAGACTGCCAGGTCATGCCAGGGAAAAAGAATGAGGCCCTGCTCAAGGCCAAACACATGCAGGCTTCAAGCCTAAGTTGGTATAGGAGATCCTTCTGTCTTTGTGTTGCTTTCATTGGTTAATAAAGAAACTTCTTTGGGCCTGTTGATAGGGTAGAACTTAGATAGGCGGGGAAAACTAAATGGCATGCTGGGAGAAAGGGGGCAGAGTGAGCGAGAGCCACCGTGGAGCCACCAGAGTCAGACATGCTGAATCTCTCCCAGTAAGCCACTGCCACGTGGCGATATACAGATTAATAGAAATGGGTTAAATTAAGATGTAAGAATTAGCCAATAAGAAACTAAAGCTAATGGGCCATGCAGTGTTTTAATGAACACAATTTCTGTGTGGTTATTTCAGGGCTAAGCTAGCCAGGCAACTGGGACAAACAAGCAGGCCCTCTCCCTACAACACTGACTCATGGCTCTTTTAGCACAAAATATCGATATGTGGAAGGAGCATTACCTTTTTCTACAAATGTTGCTAATTGTGCTAGAATTCTTGCTTTTAAGCTGTTGAAAGGCTTTAGTAAGATGTAGGCTCCTTTCTCATTCCTGGCTCCCCAATTGTCCGTCTTTTTCTCATGCCACAATTCAACCAATCAGAAATCTGAAGTGTATCAGATTAAACGTTGTCTTTCTAGTCAGTCATAGGCTATTAACAGCGGAGAGTTATGACGGTGATGAGAGGTGGCTGTGATCATGATGATGCTAAGAAGAGATGGCTGTGGTCATGACGACGCTGAGAGGTGGCTAGGCTGTTGCTTGGCTCTCAACATGTATAATGGGTAAGAACAGATGATTGTTTATGAACTAATCTGTGTGGTTTGTATAGTATTTGTCTTTTGGAGGCCTGGAAAAAAAATATAAGACAGTCCACATCATTAAATGGCTGCCTGTCCTCTCCTGACATTCTGGAACTTAGATATTAATAATTAATACTGTTTTATCTTTCTGTGTTTACTTGGAGAACAAGACCTGTATTTAAAACAGGGCTAAGAAAAAGAATGTAGGGGGAATGTAGTATGTCCCCTATAACTATAAAATTCTACAGTTTGGGAATGAATGAAGTAAGATTCATCTATTTAAAAAATGGAAATATTCTACTATAAAGAAGCTAGTATAACGAGAAGCTAATTTATGTGTCTAAAGCAATGAGATTCTCCTAAGGATATTGTTCTCTACGTTTAGTAATGTTCTGTAATTGACTCGGAAGATAGAATTTTATGTCTTGCTTATTTTTTAAGTTTATATTTTAGGTTTTTATTTTATTTATTTGTCTATCAATTTATCTATGTATCTGTGTATATATGTATGTATTTTCAACACACAGGTTTTCTCTGTATATCCCTGCTATCCTGGAACTTACTTTGCAGCCCAGTCTGGCCTCAAACTCACTGAAATCTGTCTATCTCTGCCTCCCAAGTGGTAGGATTAAAGGTATGTGCCCAGGAGCTTTTGCCTGTTTAGGAAAATGTCTTTAAAAAGTTAAGGTTTGTTTGAGCTTCAGTTTGTGTTGAAGTATTTTAAATGACACTTTGTAGGCAACTATGTCAAGAGGATTTCAGGACTTATAAAGTCCTATGTGTCTGTGATTGGAAATATACGGAGCAGTGTATCTGTACTTTACCTATTATAAAAACCTTGCAGGGTCAAAGGTAAAGTCTAATCTTTACAAGGCAGCCAGCAGGTGCTACTGCTTTGAGCACGGCTTTCTCAGCAGCCAGGTTTGACCTGAGCCTTGGCCATGGGTACAACAGGCTACAGCAATGCTCTACTTCGTCATGGCTGTGGGGTAGGCCCAATAGTTTGTGTTAACCCAGTGAACATGGAGGAATGAAAGGCAGCCCCCACAGCAGCACCTAGATGGGAAAGAGGAAACCTCATGGAGACTGTGGATTATGGGGAGTGGGGTGTAACAAGGAAACTCCTTCCATCCACACATCTCTTCCTAACTGGGAGCTTTTAAAGGAACAACTGGTACAAAGGATGACATTTTTCCATGTCTAATTGGTCCTTGGTAGCATTTTCTCTTTGGTTCCCTTAGTAACTGACTCCAGAAACCAACTGGTACCTGCTTAAAATGGGTAATGACAGGCCTTCATAAATCCTGACCACCTTCTATAAAAAGGTTCATTACACGTGTGGCATGGGGCTGACCTCTCACTGTCTTACAGACTGAAAAAGACATCTGGGGAGTCTGCCATCTGGACAATTGTTGTTTGGAACCCTGGTACATGCGTGCTTGCCTTGACAGAATAAGAGCTGTCACTGAATGCGTGACACACACTTGTGCATAATCGGCTTGAAATAACTAATGCTATTTCTGAATAGATGTGATATTTAAAAATCGGTGCTATAGACATATCTTACTAAACCGAAGATTCTAAATATTGCTTTAGAAGTAGAAACTAACAATATACAATGGGCTTCTACAGAGCTCTGTGGAAGGAGGGTAGTTATTGCTGGCTCTTTTATACATACAGATGTCTCTAATGCTATGTGAGTCTTCAAAAGACGGGTAGGTATGGGATATGTATAAATTTGTGCATAATTACTTGACTTTCAAATTAGTTTTACCCATGTTGGTTATTTTTGTAGATGTAAGTAACTGAATATTCCACAGAACTCACGTTTCTGACACAGGAGCCTGGAAGATTTGTAAGAGGCTGGGGCATTGCCCCCAGGGCACATGGACTGGACTCGGGTGCGCCTGACATAAGGGCCATTCCTTCTGTATCTTGTACTTGCTTATAATTGGACCAAAGGCGTTTATTGGCCCTAACACATTGGCATTTGCCATTTACCGCCCCCCAACACGGGATACAATCAGACCGATGGGGACACAATCTGATGCTGCTGACAAGGGACAATGGAGAACAAGCCGCCAGATCTTAGTCATGATGTTCAGAAAATATTACTCAGAGATAAGGCAGGGAGTCAGAATCGAACAGATGTCAATGCCTGGCATGATAGCATTTGGCTGGAAACTCGAAGAAGGAAGAAGTCCAAAGTCGGCCTAGGTAGGCTTCGTGATGAGACCCTGCTTCAAACTGACACAATCAAGGAGCTTTTTGCCAGCTCTTCTGAAGCCGGGAGGCGACACAGAAACGGTTCATATGCACGGAAATCAGACACTGTCTGGATGTGTTTTAACCTGGCTCACTACTTGTGTTTTATTTATAGTTGTTACACACACACGCACGCACACACACACACACACACACACACACACACACACCACACATGCGCCCACTTGGCTCCTTTAACGGGCTTTTTGAGGACAGGTGGTCAACCCTGGCTTGCTGGGGCACAGTCTATGACCCCTATGTCTGCTTACACATTTGCCTGGGTAGGAAGGCTTCACTAATACTCAGGGTCTGGTTTAGGCTGTAAAATTGCTTTGTTACCTGAGATAAAACCGTGAAGACTACAGTGATGCCTAGAACTGTGAGAGGAGGCTCACTCTCCACCCGTGACATCAGTATCTCTGCTTTAATGTAGAAAACCAGATCACTTTGATTTTCCTCAGTTTTGACCTAAAAAGTGGCACTAGGAGACGGGGTTTTAAGAGCTTTCTTTATTCCCAAGGCTGCGCAGGCTTATGAACTTGGGAGATCAAGATTCCACAGAAGCATGGCACAGGGGAAACCATGACCAAAGCCTTGGCAGCCCTGGACCTGAGGAAACTGTTTCTGAGCACTGACTCTAGGCAGGCGTTGACTTGGTCAGTTGGGGAGATGAGCGAACAAGACCCAGTCGATCACAAACTCTGACACTTTTGTGTTTAAATCACACACTCAAACCAGACCCGATCCTGTGCTCTGCAGTGTTTGAGCTTAGGGGAAATATGGGAGGAGACCGGAAGAGAGTTGCACGCCTGCCCAGGCAGAAGGCTCTTCGCAGCATTTTACTGCAGTTTCTCTTGGCTTTGTTTCCCCAGTGATGCACTGAGCTACAACACAGAGGGAAAGCCCGTTCAGGAGAGTGGGGTTATTATCTACACACAAAAGGCCATTTAGGGAGAGAACAGCTCTGCAATTGAGGCTGAGGCTGCCAGAGACTAGATCCATTAGAAAAAGGTTAGCTGTTTAAGTGGGACTACGAAACAAACGCAGTAATTAGGGCTAACTGGACAGCCTCCCCCAACCACGCTGCCTGGGATCATACACTAATTTCCCTGAAAGTTCCAAGCTTAGGGAGAAGCAAATCATAGACTCCAAATGACAGTTCTGTTATTAACCTTAATCCTACTGGCTAGGTAACTTTAGAATTTATTATATGATGAATGAAAGGAGAAAAGAGAGGGTTTTTTTGCAACAAAGGAATGGATTATATACTTAAATTTATTTGAAAATATTGATTCTGTCTGAGAATTATTTCTCTTCTATTTTATTTTTATTATGTAAAAACAATTTTTAAAATTTAAACATATTTTGGTCATATCCTTTCCCTCTCCCAAGTCCTTCCAGATCCTCTCCTTAACCCTAACCACCTAATTTTATGTTCTTCTCCTCCCCAAAAAAATACAACAACCCCCCAGCCAAGTAAATACAATAAACAACACCCAAAAAGAAACAAACAAAAGCCCATCAAGCTATAACCAAATAAAACCTCATTAAAAAAACCACACAAGCTGTGGAGTCTACTTCCTGCTGTCAACTTCTCCTGAACATGTGGCCTGCCCTGGAGAGGCTGACGTATGTATACAGTGTCACTCAATTGGAGAAAACTGATTTTCCCTTTCCCAGCAGGGAGAAATGACAGTTTGATTGTTAAAATTCACCCTAGTGGTTGGGTTTGCATTCATTTTTTTAGAAAACCTTTTAGGTATGATTTTTTTTTAGATGTACTTTTATAGGGTGGCCTGTTCTTTTTTATTTTTCATTTTTTTTGTTATTTTTAGTTCAACATTATTGATATTTTGTATCTCTCTGTGTGTGGTCTGTGTAAGTAAAAATACATCTGTTTTTAAATTAATAGTGTTTCATTTTAGTTTTGAATTATGGGGAGGCATTGGAAATGGATTCCCCTTATCTCTAGACCTGATTGTCTTTTATTAAACACAGTGTAAAAAGCAAGCAAAAACGACATGGGTGTTTCACATAAAACTTCTTCTTTTTTTTCCTTTTTTTCTCTTTTTTGTCAAGACAGGGTTTCTCTGTAGTTTTGGAGCCTGTCCTGGAACTCACTCTGTAGACCAGGCTGGCCTCGAACTCAGAAATCCGCCTGCCTCTGCCTCCAGAGTGCTGGGATTAAAGGTGTGCACCACCACCGCCCAGTTTCACATAAAACTTCTAACCTGTCTCAACTAAAGGAAGAAGTACAAGTGAAGTTTCCGTATGAATAATCATGAGAAGAACAAATGGGAGTGAGACAGTGTCCTGGAGGTACAGGGACTCCCAGGGATGACAACCAGGTCCCAGCACCATCTAAATAACCACATTTTCAGATATCATCATTGTTACTAAGATGACCAAGTATCTGCCATGTCCATGGCTCCAGTGTCCAGCTTAAAAAAAATCATGCTGGGATGTTTTGGTTGCTAAAGACCAATCATACACTAAGAGCATGGATCAGTAAATACAGACCTTAAATATTACACTCTTGAAATTATTTTTAAAATGCTTCATCCACAGAGGTAAAAGGACAACAAGTGGTCTTTGAATCTTGATTTGTAGGAAAACACTAGAAGTGAGTGAAGGGTGTAGCCTAATCAGGGTTGGGATAAGGATGTTGGTTCACTTCCTTTGAGACACTGTCTAAATGCTTGCTGTATATCAGGTGCACTGTGTACATAGGTTTTACAGAGAGACAGGAGAGCATAGTACCTCAGAAAACAGTGGTGGGTGGGGAGGTCACTGAAAAGCAAAGCAAGGCATAGAGGGTTTGAATTACGCTCCACCATGCAAAACCTTGAAGAAGGTGAAATTCAGAGTTACATGGATATTGGGGAGGAGAGATGTTCTAAGATACAAGTAGGGATACTAGAAATGAAAAACTCTTTGTTAAAGACACTGTTCCCCCTCCAAAAAAGGAATTTGCCCAAAATGTAATTAGCATATATAACACTACCCTACAAAATAACAGATAAATACTAACAACACCAGATTATTCTTACAACTAGCCTATTTATAGTTAAGGACTAGCAAATTAAGTGTCTTATGTGTTCTAACCTTCACATGTACCATGTTCCCCGTTAGGAGCTGGGATGATGTTACATTCACAATGATGCAACTAGCTTCATATGGAGAGGATGCTGCTGTCACTCGACCTATTTGGGGAGGCAGGAGATCCTCAAGGAAGAATGAGATTTGAGCTAAGGCTTTAAGGGCAAGTAACAACTATCTAGACAGAGGTAGAAGGAAATGTGGAGTATTAGAAAAATACAAAGACTAGCTCAAGGGGAGAGATGTCCAGTTGGCCAGGATCCCAGCAGAAAACAGAGGGGTCAGCTAAGGACAGTTGAATTAAAGGGCTCTTTATTGTGGTATCTCAATGGTTAAGGGTAACCAACAAGGGATGTACAGTACCCTAGCACAGCAAGAATGAAAAGCTACAGCTGTGCCTGGGTACCAAAGTGGAAGGCAGGGATGCCTATGAGAAGACAGTTATAGCCATAATTTATTTCATAGTAATTGTGGCCTTCTGTAAAGACTTGGACCCAGTCTGGGGCTCCCCAGCAAGGAGAAATCCAGAGGGAAATTATATACTATAGTACCCAGCCTCTTCCTAAGGCACAGAGCAGGGTGGAGAAGGATAAGGGGATCTTCAGGGTGATGGAAAGCACCCTGTTTGAGAAGAAGCAGATTCTACCAGCCAAGTGAAAGCATCTCATGAGGGATAGTGGGCTCGGATCCACGTTCTTCAAAGGAAGTTGCTCTTGTAATCCGAGTGGGCTGAAGCCATGCATGAAGATGGAGGAAGCTCGGTTGTCTGTAATATGCTGGCCAGAGAAAAGAAATCTACTAATCTGGCGGTTGTGGGCAGTGGGGGAGGGGACTTAGAAGGCCACGCGTGTGAGCGGTTTTGGAAATGGGAAGTGGGGAGAGGAAATGAGACGCGCGGAGAAGTCTATACTTTTGGTTTGTGTAATGGGATGGATGACGTCATCTTCCCTGCAGGTGAATTCCATGGGTTAGGGAATGGAAAAGGTCATAAACTTGATTTTAGATATAGTGGGTGTCTTCCAGGAACCCAGCAGTAAATATCAAATCAGCACCCACACCTGGGATCCTAAGGAAACTCAGAGCTGGGCATTCTGCATGAAATGTTTTCTCCCATCCGGGTATATAGATGCAGACTCTCCCTCTTCCCCCATTTGATAGATGAAAACTTTTGTGAGGTGCTGAGTGGTTAAAGTCCTTGCTCACATTTAGAACTGGAGTCTAAACATCTCAGACCTAGCTAAACTTCACCTCCATATATATATATATATATATATATATATATATATATATATATATATATATATATAGCTATGTCTGCAGGTCACTGTGGGTCAAGGAAAGCGAAAACCCTTCTGTTGTGAGCTCTCAGTTCATTTGGAGGAACATATGGACCTTGTCCCTCTGAACTCTAGAGTGAGCTGCTCTGAGGTTTTGCTTGTTTCTCTTTGCTTTCATACTAGTGCTCAAACCCAGGGTCTGCATGTGCAGGGCAAGTGGTCTAGCACTGAGCTGCGCATGTCTAGCCTTTAGTTCCTTGTTGTGTAGCCCAGGCTGGCCTTAAATTCACTGTGTATGTAGCATGGGCTGCCCTAGAGCTTACCACCATTCTATCTTTGCCTCCTAAATATTGGGATACTAGGTTCAGGCCACCACTGCCTGCTCATGCGGCTTTCAACTGATCAATCAGTCAATAATCACTTAGCAAATATTATAGCCTTAGGGCTTTTCTGGCCCCCATATAAAGGTTATAAGTAGCATGTGCTTTGTCATGATTAGAAGGCTTAAAATGAGTCGTGGAAGCAAATAAATGCAGGAAACACCCTTACATGTGATAACATTATTCGAAATGACAGACTGCATCAAGCTTATGACTGGAGAAACGGACAGACTGCATCCTAAATTGTATGGAAGGAATGTGATCAGTGAAAATAGCACTGCTGTGTGTTGAGGGTTTGCTGTGGGATAACACTTCTACATGATGTGAATATATGTTGCTCTTACTGATTGATAATAAAAGCTGCTTTAGCCTATAACAAGGTAGAATATATCTAGGCAGGAAAACCAACATGAATACAGGGAGAAGGAAGAGCAGAACCGGACATGAGCTAGCAGTCCAAGAAACAAGATGCCAGAAGACCCAGACCAGTAAAAGCCATTGCCATGTGGCAATAGTTAGATTAATAGAAATGTGTTAATTTAAATGTAAGAGCTAGTTAGTAATAAACCTGAACTATAGGCTGAATAGTTTGTAATTAATATAAACCTCTGGGTGATTATTTAGAAGCAGCTGCCAGATGGGGCAGAACAGAGGAACCTGTGCTTACAACAGCCTCAGATGTTTTGACATCTAAGGGTTGATTTGTAAAGGGATGTCTCCTTCCCAGGAAGTTTCTTAAGTGTGTAATTAGTTATACTTAGCTAAAGAAAGTACATATCAAACAGCCTGAAAATGGAAGTTTCTGGACTTATTTTATTTAACATTTCTTTTTGAATTTCCAGTAATCAAGAGTGGTTAGCTTCTTTGATAAACAAAAGAGAAATCTGTTTACATTTTTTGCTGAAGGATAGGCTGAAATTGCGAACATGTTATGATCTCAATTCTTATCTCTTTCATGAAAAATGCCATCACCAAGCCTTAGTCTAAGATCTTTGAGGCTCCATAATCACACTGTGTATGAAAAAGCATCTCAAATCTACTTTCAATAGAAAGATAAGGCATCTCAAATAATGGTACCCAGTGCATTATAATGACTGATACTCAAAGGGCATCTTTGTGTGATGCTCCTGTGTACTGCATTCCATTGGCCAACTATGGAAGCTTATTTGGAAAGTTATGTTGGGAATGTAGTCCTCCCAGCAAAAAATCAAAAACAAAAACAAAAAACAAATATTGTTTTAATTACATTTATAAGGAAAAAAAATAGTCTTAGGTACCTAAACAGTATGAAGGATATCATATGTTGCTATCTAGTAAAACACTGTAGTAATATGAAAAAGATAGCAGTTACATGTACAAGAACTAAAATGGATTGAACCAACTCAACATCTGGTTCTAGTACATATACTTATATGTGCCAGTTTGCTTAATGCTACTGATTTCTCTGTTATATAGATGAGGGAACACAGAGAGGGAAAAATATGCAAGGAACTTGCCCAAATAACTTACACAAGTAGGTAACAAAAGTACTGGGTTCTGAACTCAAGCAGATTGCCTCCAGAATTCTCATCATTTTTAATCGATACAGGACCTTGTTATGTAGGCCAGGCTGGCTTCAAACTGGATGCAGCTGGCTTGGCATCCTTACCACACAGATTACAGGCACATGCCATCACTGAACTCTTAGTCTTAACTGCTGAAGGCTTTACAAAATGAACATTTTCCCTTCACGAACAGTTTCTCAAGTAAAATTATAAGACTGCCAATAATTTGCAAACATAAATAAAAATTTCAAAACCAAAGCAGTCGTCTGGCTACAAACGCAAACTATTTAACAAATTCATATATAGAATATAAAAGATAATCAAAACCAAACGATCTGTTGGGAGAATTAGAAGTGGACAATTTTCTACTTTTTTTCAATTTATTTTTTGAAGAAGAATGAGAGGTTAAGTAGGAAGAAGTTAGTTATGCTCTAGCCTGACCCGGTGCTCTTATAATTGTAAAAATGTGGTCTTAATTCTTTCTAAACCATTTCCTGCTTCACTTGGAAGGGAAACTAGAAGTTCTTTCTGCCTTAGAAAAATTCTATTCCTGAGCTAGAGCAGAATGTTCTAGAGTCCCTGTCTCAGAATCGCCCTTCTCCAAAATCTAATTTGTGGGTTCATTTATTTATGGAGTTGGGAATTAGACCCAGGACCTCACATAGTTAAGCATGTAGCCCTGGACTAAGTTACATCCTAAGCCCTAGATCAATCTCAGAAATAGAACACCAGAAAAAGAAATAAAACGCAGAGTGATAGAAATGGGAGTGCCGTGCTCAAACACCGAGCACCATTCAATGGCACATGATTAAGAGTGGTTCATCTCTCCAGGAGAAAACTGCTAAGATAAAGCCACGTGGTGGACACCAACATGGGGGAGTCCGGGCATCGGTGTGTGGAGGCTGGAGAGGAGGGAGGAGACAGGAGGCTGCAGATGATGTCATGGCAGCATGTGTTCCAGCTCTTAACGGGGGGGGGGGGGGGGGGGTGGCTTTTCCTTATGCTTCATAATTTACATATTCTTGAATTTACGCTATTTGGTTTCTTTTATCCAACAATAAAAGTTATCAGGAAATAAATCTAATTTACAAAATGTTTATCTCTGGCACAAATACGATATTAACTGTGTTTCTAAAATAGGATCTTCTCCATAATAGAGTGGCTGGTGACAGCCCAGACACCTAAGCATCTCTCGAATGAATTTAGCTTTATTCAGTGGCTTGGAAATGACAAAAGAAACCTCCTTTATCTCAGACAGGCCTCTGAGATATGGTAGAATGCTTTTCCTTAACTCTGGATACCTGTGTTCTTTTTATTTTTGCTCTAATTTTCAAGTAGCAAGATTAAGTGTCTCTCTAAGATCATGTCCTTAACACACCATCAATAGGCATACCAAACAGACTTCAGAATGGCTGCCAAGGTACTTAGGCCACCGGAAATACTTGGTTCTTCTAACAGTTCAGCTTTTTACTGGAAAGGAACGAAGTGATTCTCGGAAGGGGGAAAAGGCTACTGCTTGCAGTTTTCCATCCTTACAAAGTAAACTGTTCACATGTATATAAATAACTCAGAAGAAATACAGTGGTTTTGCACTGGAGATCCCACTTTCTCCAGGTAAGCAAAGAAAAATGAGGCTTCCAAGTCAAATGAGGCTTCCTACAGTCATTGTTTTGTAATGCAAACTGTCTTTAACAATAGAGATAGCATTTAGAGTGCCCCCCCACACACACACACTCCACATCTAAAGCCTCCTGCTGGAGCAGGGTTCTCTAGCCAACAAGGGAAGGCTGGGTGGGGTGAGCCCCCAGGGGATTCCTCTCCTAGGGCTCTATCCTGGGCAGCTGTTGTGAGTAGACAGGGAGGGTTGTGCAGGGGTGGACCTTTCAGAGTAGGGGACCAACCATGGGTATTTCAAAGGCAGGTAAAGCCAAAGCTAAGTGCCAGCAAGAGCCAAGAGGGTCCATATGTCAGTATCAATTGAAGGATACCTTTCCGGAGGGCTCAGTCACAAGACGTATTTATATTTGTCTGCCAAACTGTTCAAGACACTTATACAAAGAAAACTAAAGACTGACACTTAGTTTGTCTTTCTTGTGATGTGGGCTTCCCCTCTGTGTGCTGTGAATATCATTGGTTAATAAAGGAACTATTTTGGGCCTATAGCAGAGCTAAAGGGGAACAGAGCTAGGCAGAGAAAACTAAACTGAATGCCGGGAGGAAGAAGGTGAAGTCAGGAAGAATCCATGTAGCCCTGGCAGAGACAGACGCCAAAACTTTAGCAGGTAAGCCACAGCCACATGGTGATACACAGATTAATAGAAATGGGTTAAATTAATATATAAGAGTTAGCCAATAAGAAGCTAGAGCTAATAGGCCAAGCAGTTATTTAATTAATGCAGTTTCTGTATGATTATTTCAGTTTCTGGGCAGCTGGGAAACAAACAAGCAGGCTCCTCCAACATTCTTGCTTTTCTTTCTTCATTTTAATGAGACAAAATGCTAAGGTCCTAAATCTAGAGGTGTCAGAGAGCGCAAGGCCACAGCCCTAACCTACAGGCCAGTTCACTGGGGCATTGGCAGTGGCAGGCTGAGGTTGAGAGAGGGGCTGGGGTGGGGAAGGGTGGGATCTCACAGAGAAGATGTGTGGATGTGGGAAAATACTATACTGTTACATTATACTGTTTGCTATATCGTCAGATTCAAATTAGCAGTACTGTCCCCAGGTGTGACATAGTGGTTCCTTTGCATTTGTCAAAAGCGGCTCCATAAATTGGGCAACCAGTTCCACTCCCTGGTTGCAAGGACCGGGCACATTAAATCAAGAACTGAATAAATGTTAAGAAAACCCTTCACACGCAAAGATTGGTATTAGCGAAGAAGGGAAGAGCTAGCTAAATCTAGATCGAGCTGGACAACATCTTGCAGTTTCTAGAAAAGCTACCAAGACCTGAAAAGTTTTAGAAACGTGTAGAGAAATAATGGTTTAAGGGGAAAAAAAATCACCTATGTCTTTAGCTTTGGGTTACTTCTCTAGGCTCTTGTTTTGAGCTACTAGCCATTTTCTTTCCTTTGCTTCCCCTCTTTAATACCAGGGTTGGGAATTCACTGTGTCTGAAGTGATGTAAAGGGATGAGCAGCAGCAGCAGCGACAGCAGAGCTGTCATTGTTTTCTGAATGAGGAAAAGGAAAGCAGGAACTTGGCCGTTGCACCCCAACACACTCTGAAAGCCAAAGGTAAGAGGGAAATGGCCCGCAGAGAAGTTGCACAACTCTGTGCTTCTTTACAAATCTGATGTTAATTATTAACAGAGAGAACCCTCTAAGGAAGAGCAGGTGTATACGAGTAAGAGAAAAGACACACCGGTTTGTTAGGTTGTGGTCCAGGAAGACATGCCTATCATCAAATCAGCACGGTACCATAGTTTAATCAGGCTGCCGTCTAAGATGAAGGCGTGGGAGGTTGTTTTACAAAAGATTCATCAATAATAAGTTATTAACATAGTCGATTTAGAATTTGGGAGTCAGCAGCACTTCTTAGCCTCAAATTCATCAGCTTGTCTTCAAACCAGGACACCCAAAGTCTTCATTTAATCAGAAGTGTGCATGGCTCAACTCACTCACTCATTCCTGAGACGTTTACGAAGTGGTCCGTGAGAGCTTTGCTGAAGGACACTGATGTGAGAGATATGGACTTAATTTGATATCAGTGGAAGTCATCTACAAATGAACATCCACCTCACCAGCCAACCATCACAAATCTTGGATGCTTCACTTTATGTAATTATGATTTTAAGGAACTGCTATTCAAATTGTGGTCCTTGGGACAACAAGACCAGAATCACAGAGACATCCCTTCAACGTAGTTCAAGCTTTTAAATCAATATTTTGAACATGGGTTTGGACTTTATCTTCCTTATATCATACCTTATGAATTCAAACCCATGTCCCCCCGTCCTCCATGGGTTTGATCTAGGACAGCAGCTCCTTTCTCATGAGAGACTGAACCTGGGGCTAGAAATGCTTGTCATTGCACACCTCGCTTCATTCTAAGCATCTTAAGAAGGCATAGGAACATGAGTAAGGCTATGCCAGGAATTTAAAATGAGATGACTCTTGCCACATGCTTTATCCCACTCTTTGCAGATAGAAACTGAACAAAAGGAACTTGGTCACTATTCAGCTTCCTATTGTCTTGATGTCCCCATCTGTGAAACACTTCTCAATCAATAAACTTTTTTTTCCTTTTTTTTTTTATTGAGAAAAGGAAAAAAACCAAGTTTCGGCCTCCTCCCAGCCTCCCATTTCCCTCCCCCTCCTCCCGCCCTTCTCCCTCTCCTCCCACCCTTCTCCCCCTCCCCCCACTCCTCTCCCCCTCCCTCTGCAGTCCAAAGAGCAGTCAGGGTTCCCTGCCCGGTAGTAAGTCCTAGGTCCTCCCCCCTCCGTCCATATCTAGGAAGGTGAACATCCAAACTGGCTAGGCTCCCACAAAACCAGCACATTGCATAGGATCAAAACCCCGTGCCATTGTCCTTGGCTTCTCATCAGCCCTCATTGTTTGCCATGTTCAGAGAGTCCGGTTTTATCCCATGCTTTTTCAGTCACAGTCCAGCTGGCCTTGGTGAGCTCCCAATAGATCAGCTCCACTGTCTCAGTGGGTGGGTGCACCCCTCGTGGCAAGAGACTTGAACCTAGAGTGGCTCCCAGGAGCCCAAGCCGAGGTCCCCAGTTAGTTCCTTGGGCAGCTGAGGATAGGGAACCTGAAATGACCCTATCCTATAGCAATACTGACAAATATCTTGCATATCACCATAGAATCTTCATCTGGTGATGGATGGAGATAGAGACAGAGACCCACACTGGAGCACTGGACTGAGCTCCCAAGGTCCCAATGAGGAGCAGGAGGGAGAACATGAGCAAATCAATCAACTTTTGATGGCGACATCTAGCACCGAAGAGTTATCACATGACTACTGTTACAATGACATAGCAAATGCATACAGGTAGTTGGACTTCCAGGGAGAGAGGTTTTATTGGCTATTAAAACTGTCAGATTTCTGTTCCTATCATGCCACAAACAGCCAGCAATTTAGTCTTGCTTATGCCTAACACATACACACAGTTCCCATCTCACATGGAGACACCAAGGCTTAGTGGGTCGCAGTAACTTGCACTAGGACCGCATGACTAGTAAGTGTGATCCTGGTCTCCCTGCCGTCCTTGATGGCGTCGCGATAAAGTCTATCCCCATTGCCAAAGCACCACAGCTAGTGCAGAGATGCTAGTGCAGAATCTCGTTGTTTGCTAATTTGTCAACACAGCTGTGAAAGCATCCCAAGGATTGCCCAACCAGCCAGAACACTGAGAACTCAGGTCATTTTGTAACTAATTCCTAAATCCATGAAGTAGATAAATGATGGGCAAGTTCATTGAACTCAGTTTAGATCCGAGCCAGTGGAAAACTCCAAGTTATTATTCTGATCTAGGCAATATCCAGCAACTTCTTAAAAATTAGTCTTTTGTGAGTGTGTGTGTGTGTGTGTGTGTGTGTGTGTGTGTGTAAGGGGGAGCCACGTGCACGTCTCTGGCTGTTTGAGGATGCAGCTGTCCTTACATGTATATGTGTAGACCAGAGGTCAACTTTGGATGTTTTCCTCTGTAGCTCTTCACTTGATGTTTTCGGCACAGGATCCCTCACTAATCCTGAACCTAGAGCTTGCCATTTTGACTAGATTGGTTAGCTAGTAAGGAGAAGCATCTGTCTTCCCTGCCACTTCTCCCCAGTACTGGGGTTACAAATTGGGGGCTGCTGTACCCTAGATTATGTGGCTGATGGGAACTGAACGCAGCTCCTCAGCACTTTACCCACCTGCCACTTCTTAGACAGGAGGATTACCCTTTTTAATCTAATTTTTAAAATTTATTTTTATTGAGCTATTTTAAGATTTTTTTTTTATTTTATGAGTGTGTACTCATGTACTATGTGTGTGCCTGGTGCCTGTGGAGGTCAAAAAGCAGACAGTCGGCATCAGATTGCTGGTAATGGGAGTTACAGATGATTGTGATCTGCCATGAGGATGCTGGGAATTAAACCTGGGTTTTCTGGAAGAGCAGCCAGTGCCCTTAATCAGTGAGTCATCTCTCCAGTCGGCAATTTCATTCTTAACAGTTAAAAGAATATCCAGGCATCATGGTATGCATCTGTAATCTCTATACTTGGGAAGTTGAGACAGGGGAATCATCATAAGCTTGAAGCTAGCCTGACCTAGAAGTCCTAAGAAAGCCTAGGATACACCAAGGGACCAGACTTAAACCTCCCAAGCCTCTGAGGGGAAAAAAAAGATAAGATAACAAAAAGCACACGAATATTTTAACACAAATAATAAAAACATTTTATGCTTTCAACATTATATGAGATCTTATTTTTATTGAAAATGGAAAATAAACATTTCTACTACCTGGAAGAAAATGAGTAATTGTTTGCTATAGAAAGAGAAACAAATAATAAAACTTGAGAAGTATCTAATGTATTTGTAGATGGAGAACTGTATTCACTGCAGAATAGAAGCTGGTAGGAATGTGCGTGCTTGCATATTTTAGGTGCTGAGTCCGAGTTTACAAAGAATACTTAGTGGCATTCACTTCTTCCAATAGCTTTTAAGTATCAACTGCATGTGGATTTGGCATTATCTCTTGAAATAATCACTGGAATAAATTCACTTTGAACAGAAACAGTTTTTGATCTGCAAAGAGAATTTCTTCACGGCAGAGAAACCACATTAATAAGGCCATCATCTTTGGAAAATGATTTAAGGAGTCAGCATTCACTTCTGACTTGTAGGCTTATTTTTTATCATCTCAAGAATTCTGGGTTCACAGAAATGCATGCGTATGTGCGCGCGTGCACACACATTCACACACACACACACACACACACACACACACACACACACATTTTCCACTAGCATATTAGGACCCTGCCATAACAGAGGCTTTCTTATTTCTCTAAAGAGCATTATGAGAAATGGACACCACCTTTGAATAAATTAATCCAGCCCCATTTTCACTCTCAGACTGAGGAAGAAAATACATGCCGTAGCTTGTAAAAACGGATGAGATTGCTTAGAAGTGTTATTTCATTTCCCTCGGCTTCCCCTACCAAGGCAGCTCAATAGTCAGGTGTGGTGGTTTGAATGAGACATGTGCCCCACAGGCTCACATATTTTAACACGTGGTCCCCAGTTGTGGCCCTGTTGGGGAGGCTATGGGACCTTTGGGAGGTGGAGTCTTGCTGGAGAACATAACTCACTGGGGGTGCCATCTGAGGGTTTATAGATTCCCCTGCAGTTTTCTGCTTCCTGTGTATAGATCAGATGCGATCAGCTGTCGCCCAGCTCCTGCCACCTTCTGCCATGCCTTCCCACCATCATTCTCTCTTTAGAACTCTAAGCCCAAATAAGTCTATAAGTTGGTTTTGAACATGATATATATATATATATTTTGTGCCAGACAGGGAAAGGTGGATAAAGTACCAGGCCTCACCGTTGTACAGCATTTCCCAGAATCCTCCGCCACCATCTCTTTCTCTCACGAGCAATCAGGACAGATGTCTGCTGTACACTGCTGCTTCGTCGGTAATGAGGGAATCTCTAAGGCCTCTCCTGCTTCTCCAGCAGGACATGTTGTGCTTGCTGCTTTACCAACATATCAGGTCTACCAGGCTTGCCGTGAGGGCACATGCCATGATTTGCCACTGCCACGTTGGGCACATCTCCTAATTCTCAGTACCTCCACAGTGTCAGAGGCGTACTTTCCTGTATTGAACATGGGCTATGATCTATCCTGACTCCAACCGTTAGCACAGGCTCAAGCAACTGATAGCTAATGGGTGACCACCTACAGAGTGACCAGCAATCAGATTCACTTGCTAGCTGGCCAAGTGCCCAAAGACCTCGTAGACTATGGTAAGTACGAACTGGGGATGTAATTTGGATCAAAACTCAAAATGTGTCACATCATCCCCATTAATATTCAGGACATGGGGCTATCTGCACCCTAGTTTGGACTCGAAGACTCAGAGATAAAGGGACTTTCAAGCAAAGTCATCACTCCGTAGGGGAGAAGGGGGACGAAAGGCCTCTCTCACTAGCCCTACTCCTGGCTGGTCAGAATCTAAAGGCCAGAGGTCACCTCACCTCTTTTGTGCTGCATCACAAGGACACGTGGGTGCCAGTGTTAAGCATAAAGAGCAAGAAATATGGGCAGGGGCAGCCTTGCTAGTCAAAGCTGTTCCTTTGGGCTTCACAGAGGGGTAGGTATGTTGTTGGCAGAGATGCTGAGAGTCTGGGTAAAGCTACTGCTCTGAGGGAAGAAGCTCAGGAATCCCACGGTCTCTGAATTGAAACTAGGACAAGTCATTTCTTTCCTGGGGATGACGTAGTTGGATGGGATGAACTGCTGCAAGGCAGGCAGAGGCAGCCCCTCAACCCAGCTGCACTGTGTGCTGCACAGGAGGGACCCCAACGTTCTCTACCCCACACCTCCACGTCAGACAGTGTTTAGGAAAGCTTTGCCTTCCATGGATCTCGTAGGGCTGGCAGAGTAGACCAGGTGGTCGCCATGATTGTCCATGGAATCCCCTTTGGGACCACAGTAAAGGAGATACCGTTGGCATGATTTGTCTTACTGGACTATATTTCCTGAATAAACTCTCCCTCTCTCTCTCTCTCTGAAGACACCAGAGATCCCTTCTTCCCTAAAAAGTCCTTGGAGCGGAGCCAAGAACCTAACAAACATATTGGCACATCTCCACAGGAAGATGGAGTTGCCTTTCTTAGTGTGTAATAGTCGTTCAGACTAAAGAGTTTCCTTGTGCTCTTTTTATCCATGCATATTACACACTTTGGTTAAATTCACTTCCTCCTGCGTCTCAGTTACCAGCCCCCTCCATCATACTGATTCCCTTTTCTCCCCTCACAGACTCACCCCTCTGTCTCTGTCTTTTACCAATAGAGTTTGTATTTGTTTGTTTTTGTTTTTGTTTTCTTCACAAGTTTATCTGGGGGATTCAGCAGACACTGCTAACTAACCACATCCGTGTTTGAAGTTGCCATCCCCGCCACTCTCTGTCATGAGTCATAATCTCATCCACAAGCAGGTATAGACTTGGAGACCGGTTAATGCAAAAACTGAGCTCTGAGGCTCTTAACACAGGAATCTAACCAAGATGATAACCAGAAGTTTGGAAAGTCATAGGGAGAAGAATTTGGTAGAATTTTTTTTTTAATCTTAACTTCACTCAGTATTTAGCAGGTGATGAACACAGTGTCTAGGACAGGAAGATAAATGTGCCTTAGTTCCTGTCCTTTTTGATCTCAGAGTCTAGGTATAAAGGCAGACACGAAAATACACCAATGCCAACTGCCACAAATCCTCCACGAGAAGGTGGCCATGGGAAATTTTATGAACATGTAACAGACACATGCATGCTGTGACATGCAGGGGAAAAGCTAGGTTTTAATACGATCACTAGGCTGTGCCCACACCGGAAAGATCAGCGGACTTACAAATGATGGCACATTCACTTTTTGTTGCATGGCTATTCCAAGCTCGGAATACAGTATCCACTCAGTGTGCTTCTGTTTTGATTTATTTATGGCACACTCGTGGTATCAGTGACTGGCAGTGGCCTCTGGTTTATGGAAATACATCTCAATAAAGCAAACTCATTTACTAGGAAACCATTGGAACATCGTGGTCTGGTGGAAAAACACAGTTATGTGTTTACTGATAATTTATTTCCTGATTATGTAACTGACCTGCCACGCTAAAGATTCTTCAAGCAATGTTTACAAAGAAAATGAGCAAAATTATTCTCCAAAAAAGAGTAAATGTTTTTCTCAAAGAAGAAATAAATTCCAATTAAAATTAGTTACTACTTTTAATGGATTTTTTTATACAAGACAAAAATATTAAATCCATAAAACATTTCTTTGGGCTTGGAATTTTTTAATCACCGCACTTAGTTAGGAACCAGGATAACTTATTACATTAAAAATTGTGTGTGTGTGTGTGTGCATATACACGTGCACCCAGCAGTTTGCTTTCCATTGTGATAAACATGCCTAAAAGAAACTTGGGGGGAAAAGTTCTGCTATCAGGTCACAAACCCATCTGTGAGAGATTCAGAGTGGAAACTTAGCCAGCAATTCAGTAGCGTCAGGACCACAGGGTCCATTTCTCCCCTTTGCTGCCTGGTATTTGCAGTAATATTCCATTCTTTGAAATAGAAGCAGAAACCACTGGAAAATGGAAACAAGAATACCGCACACTGCTTCTCTTTCAGAATCCTGCTCATGTACCTCTCTTAGATGGCCAAAGCTCACCTGCCCAGGGCTGGGACTGCCTGCAGCGAGCTCGACTCTCCCACACCAATTAGCAACCACGGTCTCTAACAGACATGGTCACAGGCCAATTTGAGCTGAACCTCAGCTGAGGTCTCTCTTCCGTGATGTGTCAACAACCAAGACTAGCCGTGGCAGTGTGTCTCTGGTGTGTGCACACCTGTGTGCAGGTGCACTGACTTGATCCTGTGCACACATGGGGGCCACACGAGGATGTCCAGTGTCTTCTCTGTCATTCTACACTTATTCCTTTGAGATCTGGTCTCTGCGGAACCTGGAAGTCAGGCTGGAGACGTTCTGTTTACTTCCCCACCAAGGCTAGGGTTCCAGTTGAGCACACCACTGTGTGAAGGCTGGGATGTGAACTCAGAACCTCAAGCTTATGCAGCAAGCACTCTCACCGACTGGGCCACCTCTTCAGCATCTCCTCCTAGCCCTGCACTAGTCACATGATCTCTTTTCAGGTTTCTGTGCTGATCAGACATTTCTACAGCTGGTGACAGACAGCTTCAAACTATTAGTTGAAGGATTTGGGAGTGAATGCTACTGATTCCACCATCTATCTTCTTATTTTCTTTACATTTTTTTGAACCGTGTTTTTTTTTCCCGCCTTACATTTTGACACTAATACCTGAAGCCAGTCCCTTCTTTTTCACCTTGCATTTTCCTGCCTTGAGATTTTCAGTGATACACAAATATTGCTGGGGTCTTTGATGGACATTAGCTTCCTTAGAGAGATCTTGTTTGTTCATCTCAAATAAGGCAGTGTAGACCTCTCCTTGTAAAACATAGTTTTACATTTGGTATAAAGTAGAAATTTATATCAATCAAAAAGTCTTGCTCAACTAGGGCTCTTGGGGGCTATTGCTATTTAACACAATTGATGGTCACATATGATGTAGGCTTCTTTTGCTTCTTCAGCTACTAGCATCTCTATGGCTTCTTAGAGATTCACTCATGTCTAACACAGTCCACAAAGTCAGAGAGCCACTGAGAATAGCGTGTCACTGAACCCACAGTGTCTGCGAAGGAAAGTGGATGTTTGACTTATGAATGGTTAACCAGAGCCAGCCTGCAGGAACTACTGAGTTGAAGTTCCTGTTTCTGTGTCAGGGAATTTGGACTTGGTGAAGTCTGTCCTCTACCTAAGAATGCCATTTTGAAAACTGAGAAGCTGAGAGATGGAGGGAGAAACAGACACCGTGATACTGAAGCAATTGCCTGATCCACAGACCTTACTGAGTCCTGTGGCTGTATAAATGTTTATGCTATACAAAAATGAAGCTGTTGAATTACTAAATTTATTACAGTATTTATCCTATTGCTTAAAGAGCACATTGGCCATATTAATGTCTTATTATCTCATGTCTGTGAGTAGATTTTAAATTTTATTTTTAGTAATTTGAATGACTGTTTTGTTTGCCTGTGTCTATACAATGCATTCATGACTGGTGCCCTTGGGTCAGAAGAAGATCTAATGCCCACAGAGAGCAGAACAAGCATCAGCTCCCCTGGAACCGGACTTATAGATGGTTATGGGTCACTATGTGAGTACCAGGAATCAAACCTGGGTTCTCTGGAAGAGTGGTCATGCTTTTAACTGTTGAGCCAGCTCTTCAGCTTCTTCCTGCCCCAGAAAATACTCAGTGCCATGGATCACAATGGCAATAATGGATGTTTAATAAATACTTCTGTGAGAATATAAAATCTATCCTTAAAAATAATACAACTAGATATTCATATATTTGTAATATAAAGATTTTATACTACTAAACAAGAAGTTAAAAAATTTAAAACTAAAAAGAACATTTATTTTGTATTCCATGTATGGAAACACTAAGACAACACAAGTCCAAGTTTTATGATGATCAACTCTCAATATTTATAAACAAGAAATTGGAAACTACTTGATTTAAAAATATCTAAAAAAGACTTTACACCTGATGTGGGAAGTCCTTCTGTATATGTGTTGCTTTTATTGGTTTAACGTATAAAGAAGCTGCTTTGGTCTGTGACAGGGCAGAATAGAGCTAGGCAGGAAAACTAAACTGAATGCTGAAAGAAAGTAGGTGGAGTCATTGAGATGCTATGTAGCTGCCAGAGGAGACAGACGCCAGAACTTTGCCCAGTAAGCCACAGCCATGTGGTGATACACAGATTAATAGAAATGGGTTAATTTAAAATAGAAGAGCTAGCTAGCAATATTCTTAAGTGATTGGTCAAGCAGTGATAAATATAGTTTCTCAGTGATTATTTTGGGTCTGTGCGGCCGGGAAACAAACAAGCAGCCTCCAGCTATATACACCTATAAATTTTCTGCTGATAGAATTGCAAACACAAAGACATATGAAGACAAATAGCACCTTCTACTTTAATTGAAGTTACTGACACTTTACGTACAGATTTCCAGGAAATCTACACGAAGAATCACAATTTAGATTCTGCTATGCCTACTGTGGTGTTTTGTTATAGGAATTTTGATTATGTTGTGGTCTGTTGTCCAACTGAACGGACTGTTTGGTTCAAGAGGTGAGGTTTACATTTAGCTGGTCAGAATGGATCAGAGAGTCCTTGGTGGACTTGGGATGAGAGAAAGAGTGGCCCAAAGAGTCTAGATCGGAAGATTTTGTAGCCCTTTTAGAGCTGGGAGTTGAATGGTGGCAGGTGTGTCATGGCCATGGTGACTGTCTCAGGTTCTTCTATCTGTCCATGTGTTTTATATTATAATAAACAGTAAAAGAAATAACAACAAATGGTGGCCAAATGTCCTGCACCTACATCCACATAAGATCTGAGAAAGTTTTTAAAAAGTTCTAAATACACAAAAATGGAGCCAAAAATGGGTTCCTAGTCTCAGGTCTCTCATGCTGGCCCATGGTACAGAGAGACATCTCCCAACTGCTACCTTTAGGCTTAAGCTACCAGTGTGACTGCTGCCAGAGTGAGGCCCACCAGCATGTCATGAACTCAGCCACATGGCAAGTTTATGTTTTGCTCATACAGACAAAAAGATTATAGACATGCAGTGAAGACAGGTCCAGACAGAAAGAAACCTCTAAACAGATTACAGTGTGTTAAAAAGAAATGTACATAGGCTTGGAAAAAAACGGAATGGTATAGACATCATAGAAAAAATAGCTTAAAAATAATAAAGAAAAAATAAAGTAATATAAAGGAAGAAGGCACATAAAGATGGGAAATACACAGAGAATTTGGGTCCTGTCATTATTGTGTTGTCTTTAGATTTTCTGATTGCTAATGAAGGAACAACGGCTGCTAAAACACATTGAATTATGAAAACTACTGGATTAAACCAACCTATATACTTAAAAAATGTCTTGACTCAAAATGAAAGTCAAAAGATATCTTACTTTGGGAAAGAGGTATGCTTTTTATTTCCACAGCAAATGAGAGGCTGTAAAATTGTTCCAGGTTAATATGGGTCAGGTTTGATGAGAGAAGATCCCTGAAAATCCTGACTACAGACATAAAGAAATAAACCTAGAAAAACTACAGAACACATAACATCTATTTTAACTTCTCAAATATGAAACAAAAAAATCATCTTTGCCTAACTTATATACAAACACAGTCTGTACTTTTATTAATATGAAAATATATGTTACCTTTAAAAGTTTATATTTTCAGAATGAGGAGACCAAACACCAATAACAATGGATGACTCAGATGATCCAACAACATCCAGAACAACTTCAGGGCTGTTGGCTGAGATGATCCAACCTCACAGAATACTCCAGTCAAGACTTAACAATTATTCTGATTGTCTCAAGGTTCCCCTAATGATGTCAGTGCCCTCAGATGACAGGAAGCAGTCTAGAGAAACACAATGCCTACATTCTTAAAAGATTGGTTATGGACGTTTGCTAACATTTAAGGGGGGACTGGAACAAGTTGTTATTGGCAATATTTTTTAAAAAGCTAAGCAAAAGAGTTAAATTCAAAGATCTCTTTCTAAAGGAAAAGAAGGATATGATATAGAAATGATGAGATAAAAGGGCAGTTTATTGAATCTCCTTTAATCCAAAAAACAACTATTAATCTCAAAAATTTTACATTGCTATTGATTTTGGCTTATGGATAGAAATTTAAAGTATGTTTCTAATTTTGTTTAGGTATTGCATTTATGCAGTTCATTTTAAAATGTAACATATAATTAAGAAATGTAGATTAATAGTCATCTTACAGTTATGTAGGTATGATTTCAAGATCATACACAGATTCATTTAGATAGACAGTCATCAAACACTTCAAAGACCCACAGAATATAGCATTTTAGATGTTTAATAACCAGAAGCTTTTCATGACAGTAAGATACATCTGTTTCTAGCAAACCAATCTACTTCAGAGAGGATAATGGGCCTCAAAGAAACTCCATGTGGAGTTTGTTTTCTTTATGGAAAAAGCTACCCATTTGGGCAAAAAAACTATCCTTGCCCCAATTACTGACAGTATACTGTCCAAAGTAGACCAGGAAGACATAAGAAAGGCAACTGACAAACTTTGCCAAGACAAGGTAGGACAGTACTTCAAAATTCCCTGCTTCATAGGAAAGTCTCTCATATATAATAGACTTGCAGGCCAAAAATAGATGCCCCAACATTATAGAGAAAACTTGGATAACTGTTCAGGCAGCCAGATGTCCCTGTTGTTAAGTAACATTGCATCATTCTGGAGTCTTTGAGGGAGTTAAAGATAAATCATTAAGTGTATAGCTTTTCTTGGTAAAGTAAATTAACTATAAAACTTGAGGCTAATAAAGATAGGTCAGATAATAAAATATTTTCTCTAATTTAGCAAATACAAAAGAACTGGATACTGTAATAGTAATTCTTACTTGATAACTGTTTTCTTTGTATATAATTTTGCTCTATTAAAGTTAAAAATATTCTTTTTAATTAGACAAAAAGGGGGGAATGATATAGGGATTTTTTGTTTATGTTGTGGTCTGTTGTGCAATGGAATAGAGCATTTGGTTCAAGAGATGGGGTTCATATCCAGTTGGCCAGAATGGATAAGTGAATCCTTGGTGGACTGAGGACAAGGGAAAGAGTGCCCCCTGGAGAAGAAGAGGCAGGATTGAAAGGTTGCATGACCATTCGAATGATGGTGAGTGTGTCATAGCTGTGGTGACTGTCTCAGATTCTTGTCCCTAAGTTTTATATTATAATAAATCTTAAAGGAAATTGTAACAGTGGTTTGAAAGAAAATGACATCCGAAGGGAATGGTGCTGTTAGGAGCTTGTTGGAGGAAGTGTGTCACTGTGGAGACAGGCTTTGAGGTCTCATATATGCTGAAGACAGAGCCAATGAGAAAGACTGCTTCCTGTTGCCTGCAAGACAAGATATAGGATACTCTGCTACTTCTCTATCACCATGTTTGTCTGCATGCCATCATGTCACCCACGACATGGACTAAACCTCTGAAACTGTGAACCGCCCAATTAAATGCTTTCCTTTATAACAGTTGCCATGGTCATAGTGTCTCTTCACAGCAATAGAAACCCTAAACACCTACTCTAAAATCAATACAAAAATCATAGATAAACAACTTCACTGTCCTAGTCTAATTTCTGTTGCTATGATAAAAAACACCTTGACTAAAAGCAAGGGGAAAGGGTTTACTTTCTCTCAATAACAGGTTTCAGTCCATCATGGTGTGGAAGTCAAGGCATCAGGAACTTGAACTGTTCCATCACATCCAGGGTCCAGAGCTGCACGCTTCCCGCTCAGCTCGCTTTCTCCATGCTTACACAGTTTTCGATCCAACCTAGGAAATGATGTCACCCACATTTACTCTGGGTCTTCTCATATCACTGACATATTCGTGACAACCCCCAGACAAGCCCTCCAGAGAGCCCTCACTGAGGCTCTTCCCAGCTGACTTCTGACTGAGTCACGTTGACAAGACAGTCACATTCGCTTTTCTTTCCTAAAGTCTATTGACATGGTGTCTCTACAAGAGGAAAACTTATCTTTCCTCTAACTACAAGTCGACCTAGTAATTTGTAGATTTCCTTTAGTTCCTACCTATGAATAGTCTACAAATGGTACGTTAGAATCACCACCATCTGTCATTGTTTGGGTTGCTTAATGGTGGGGTCATTTATTTGTGGATCTCTGGATGAAAAGAAACAAATTAGAGAGATTAATGACTCACAGAAACTGTAACTTATAATTCAAGACCCTGTGTTTAGAGAAGCAGGGAAAGGCAGAGCCTAATCACAGAACTTCATTAGCAAAGAACTCTATAATTAATCTGCAATCTACTTCCTGTGTCATGAAACGCTGATACCTGAAGGCCACAGCATACAAAAATGAGCAAGTCACTATTCTCTCCATGGCCACGACACACCCATCAGTCAACACAGCTTCTGCCCTGGAGCCCCTTGGCCTCAGTCACCACTAGCTTTTAATCCACATGGGGTGTGGCCCACCCCTAGGAGGGACATGGTTATTGTACTTGGCACCTCTTTCTCTGGCTTGTAAAATTGTTTAACAGAGATTTAACCACAAGTTCAATGTCCATTGGCTTCTGGTCAACAGAGTTCACCTTCCAGATTGCTTGACTTTTGTTTGGGAAAGATGTTGCTTATCCAACCACTGGGGATCTAAACGTTTAGAGGACAAAGCACTCATTGTCCATGAGAGGTTTTGTCTTCCTGCTTTAGGAAGGTGTTGGATTCTGTATGACTCTATGGTTGGCCATTTAGTATGATTTGTTCTGTGGTGGTGAGCGATTATTTAGTTAAGTTATTATGCTACATTCTTACCTTCTAGTAAGAGTATCTGCTTCCCACAGTAAATCTTACTTTTTATGACGTTAAAGATGACTTTCTGTGTGTTTGGTTTTCCTTGGCATCTGGCTTTAGAGACTCTGCAAACATCCCTGGCAGGAGAACCAGCTCCTTGCCATGACATTGCCACACCACACACCCCTGTAGAGCTGAGCAGGCCTTTGCTCCTCAGGAGAGAGGCTCTTATGAACCAGTGACAGTACTATTAAGTATTGAAGGATGTGTGTGGGTCTCAGCAATCTGTTAAGAGAGCATTAGCACTCTTTCATGGAGGCAAAGAGAGAATAGAGTGTTATCACTCTCCCAGGTACCTGTACACACAAAAACATGCACACATGCGGATACACTCAACAGGGGCCCCAACACCTAGACAGCCTCACTGGGTTCCTCTTCTCACTTCACAGCTTCAGCAGCAGCCAAGAAGACCTGACACTTACTGTCAAGAACTGCCAGGAAAGTTCCTGAACTTCACTTGGATAAATTTTGAATTCATTTAAAATTGTGTGTGTGCGTGTGTGTGTGTGTGAGAGAGAGAGAGAGAGAGACAGAGACAGAGAGACAGAGAGAGAGACAGAGAGAGAACCAGATGACAACCTTGAGAATCCTCCATTCCCTGGCTCCTCCACCTTGTTTCCTTGTTTTTACAGGGTGTCTCCCTGGTCTGGAGATTGCCAATTGGCCTAGGCTGGCTGGCCAGGGAACCCCAGGGATCCATCTGTCTGCTTTGCTAGGCCTGGGATTCCAAATGTGCCCTGAGCCTAGTTGTGTTTTGGTTTTTTTTAGTGTGGGTTTGGGGGACTGAACTCAGTTTCCTGGGCTCAGTATGATACTGAGTAAGCTACCTCCCTACTTTCTTTTGTATGTGACTTTCATTTCACACCATGCTTGCGTATCTGCTTTAAAGTCAAAAATGATCACACAAAACAGAAAACTTAGCACTCCTTGTTTTATATTTATAAAGCTATATTATCTTTGTTTTATAATCACCTATTCGTGTGAGTTGTGAACAACTTTCCAAAAAGCTTACAAACCCTGCCCAACTTTGATTCTAAAAGCATAGCCCATAATAACCCTCAGGAATTATGGAAGGTTAAAACAAAAAATAAAATAAAGGCCCTCCTACTGTGAGCTGACTTGCTAAGTCTTCCTGTATGTCATGGACAGGATAATTTGGAAGCTGCTTCTCGGTTCTTATGAGTCATGCAATGAGTCACATTGCCAGCTCTAATTTTCTTACATCAATACATTTTTTTTAAAAAAGTAATTTACTCAGGGTCTGGGCAAATGGCTCAGAGGATGATATGTAGATGTAAGGACTAGTTCAGATCCTTAGCACCCACTGAAATGCAGTTGCCCATAGCCCTGAACTTAGGGGGCAGAGAATGGGATCCTGGATCAACCTGGCTAGTTAGTCTAACTAAATCAGTGAGCTTCAGGATGCCCTACCTCAGCCAATGAAGTGGAGAGGGATGGAGTAAGACACCTTTATACCAACCTCTGGCATGTGTGTGCACGTACACACACACACACACAACACACACACACGCTCAGCTAAGATAAGCCCTCAGCAAACTTCATAAAGGACCCACACCAAGAGCTCCCTTCAATGGCTACACTGGATCTCTGGATCCATGTGTGAAGTAACTCTGCAGTAAAACTGTGCCTGCATCCAGACAAGGCGGCAAGTGATACTGAACACACATCAAGATAAAATGGGTTCTGTAAGAACCCCCAGTTCTACCATGTTAATCGCAGTGCAGAAACCCAGCCTGTGTTGTCACACGTGAATCTTTCAATAACATGAGATACCAATGACAATTACTTAATATTCAGTCATTTTAGAAAACGGATTATAAGAGGCGATGCTAATAAAAGCCAACACTCTAAAGCACTTCCTATGTACCTGATGAGAAGTAGCGTGAGCCTTTCCATGTAGTCTTCCACAAACACATGTCACAAGAACCCTATGAAGCAAGTGTTTTACAGCTCATTCCACAGATGTGGTAACTGAGGCACAGAGCTAAATAAACCACTCAACCTTGTTCAGGCGGCAAAGAGAAGGGAGACAAGTCAGGCCTGTGACTCGGATGCCTCTTGCGTCATCTATGCAAAGGACCAGCACTCCACAGAGGTTTCCAGGTCTCCAGAGCCCATTCTGCTTTTTCCAGGCAGACCTTCCTAAATTCCAGCAATGGTCACTAAGGAAATCCTCCTGTGTGCGGCAAGGTAATGGGAGTGCCTTTCACGTTATGACTATCTCAATGCAAGTGAACGAGTAGCCGTGATTTCAATTGCCTTCTCCTTCCTTAAGACGGCCTCTCCCCGGTATTGGGTGGTTTTGGGGGGGGGGGTAGTCACAGTAATAAAGAATCAGAAGAAGTTTATTACAGAGGATGCACATATAGTACATTTGAAAAGATACAGAAAACTAATTCAAGAAAAAGGAGTGAAACAAAGAATCGTGACATATTTAACCTGGGCAATACAACAGCAGCCATAAAACCTCGGCAGCACTCAAGTGCAGCAGCTTTTGCAGGGGACCTGACAAGGCTTTGAATCACAAGGCCAGGCGGCTCTGACCCTTTGGGAGAGATTTTCTCCTCATACCGCTAACAAACTTAGACGATTTATTCCCCAGGCAAAGGTGAACTCCAAAGGGTAACCCACCTCTACGAACAACTTCTAGCACATACAAGGAGCAATTTTTTCTACGTGTTTATCCTCAGGGGACGATAGGGCTTTTTATCCCATAGGTATTTCATGGGACAGTAAGAACTGGCCCCAGCTGTAATTGTACCATTGCAGGAGCCAAAGGTTCCTTGGTACCTTAGTGCTTCCCAGGCTGCAGGACAGGGAGAGATATGAGCAGCAGCAGCCAAGGAGCAAACCAGAAGGGGGAGGATGGGCCAGGGACTCTCTGGGCTCCAAGGCTGCTCAGTGCACAGGAGTGCAGACAGAGCAGGGACAGGAAGGACCTCTTAAGAGACAGCTCAGAAAGGACAAGAAGAATGCAGGTAAGAAGGTCTTGAGGGTCAGACAAGGCAGAGGAGGCTTCAAATCGATGCCAGTGTGTGGCCAAGAGTCTCTAGATAACCTATAATGGTTAAAACTGCGAACTGTTAACTGTTAAGAAGCAATGAGCGTTCAAACAGTCAGGCAGCCTCGGAATGCCCTGTCCCTTCCTCCTGACACAGGATGAGGAACCGACCTTCATGAATGAGTGGTAATAGCTTTGATGTTCACGTGGTGTTCTTTCCTTTAACCCAGTGGTCAGTGTGTGGACGTGTGGGAGAGAGTTATGCACGTGTGTGAGTGAGTGTGTCTGTAGTGAGTATTGTGGCTGTGTGTGTGTGTGTGTGTGTGTCCTTGAATAGAGCCACAAGACTCAGGGGATACGTCGGACTGAGCACTGTCTGTACTGCCTTAGATGGAGTGACAAGCACCCTTAAAAGCCCATATTGTATTATCGTGTAACTGTTGAGGTCAGTTAGAAAGCATCTCTCCAGCAAATTGCTGAATTAAAATGAAAAGAACATAGCTATGTTGTAAGAGTGATCGGGCCACGACGCAATGATAATTTAAGGAGTTAAGCAGAAAGGGCAAATGCTGGATTTAAACAGGGAGTTGGCAAAGAGAAGCAGCAGTCAGCACTAAAAGAGGGAGGGCTGGCATCAGAGGAAGACATGAGAAATCCTTACACGGTAAATCAGGGCACTCTGACCAGTGGGAACGAGGACAGTATGACTCCCTAAGTAGGTGAAAAGCTAGAACAACTGTAATCCTTACAGGAAGTGGGTGGGACACAGATTACCATAGGTGACCCTGACAGGAAGTAATTGCTGTTAGCTAAATTCGCTCCCGAGTTCTTGAGAAGGGAAAAATACTGTGATGGAAATGGGGTACACAGAAAGCAGTCTCTTTTCTTTCTTTTTATTTTAGGCTGACCTCGAACTCACAGAGATCCACCTGCCTCTGCCTCCCAACTGCTGGGATTAAAGGCGTGCGCCACCACCACCCAGCAAAGAAGCAGCTTCAGATAGGAATTTATGCTTCTCCCTAGAATGGAGACACTGAACTCAAAGGTAAAGATGGACAATATCTCTCACCTGCTTTTTGGCCTCATTTTTATATGACCAGTTCTATATTGAGAAGAAAAATGACTAGACCAACGGCTTTGGTTCAAACCTTCATTCCCCTGGCTACTATTTTCCCTTCCCAGTCTAACTTGATCTCTCTGTTTTTAACTTCTTTATTGCCTCTACTTGTGTCCGGGATGAGTCACATTGCACCCAGGCTATCAGATTCTTCTACTGTAACATAAGGAGGTACGATCTAGATGGGACCTAAGGGTCCCATCAAAGACAGGATAGGGGACCTAGAAGACTTGAAGCTGAAGCCAGAGTATGTCTCACTGCAGAGCTGTTAGTCATCTAACCCAACGCTATCCAGACAAGCCAGGGGCTCAGGTGGATGGCAAACGGTTTCCGCAGTGACTGTTTTCTTTAACTGTCGCCCAGAACGTCCTCGGGCAGTCTTTTCACATCTATCCCAGGCTCTTCTGCAGCAAACTGATTCATCATAATTATTACTAATCTTGGCTACTGTTTCCCAGATTAGATTCCGAAACCTATTTGTGGATTGAGCAGTCAATACAGTGAGTGAATGTAATTTTTTCCTTGTTTGTTTTTGTTTCGAGACAGTCTCCCTAAGTAGCCCATGCTGGGTTCAGACCCAGGATCCACCTGTGCCTGCCTCTTAGGCCTACAATTGTGAGCCACCCTGCTCCATTTTAAATTTATTTATGATGAAGTAAGAAATTGAGTGTTTTTCTCCCCCCACCTCCTATTCTCCTTTCTTTTACTTCAATGCTGCAGACTGAACTCAGGGCCTTACATATGTGAAGTGAGCACTCTACTCCTGACTATACCTCCAGCCTCATACCATGCTATCTTAACAAATAACACAACACAACCAAAAATGAAAACCTCAGACCATATCAAATATGGCGATTATATAATTCTGAGACTTCTTGCTCTGTTTACACACATACATATGTACATACGAATTGATGAATTCTCTTATAATAGTCCTGACTCGTGGTTTAAAATGTATTTCTACTGCACATTGTGGCGAACAACCAAAGAAAGATGTGGAAATGCTATTCCAGACACTCAGCACGAGAGGTGTGGCTATTCCCACAGCTCAGTGCCTGAGCAGCCAGGTAGAGTTACTGGATCTTGAGTGATGGCTGTGACCCTCAGAAGCAGTGTGCCCCTTACCTAAGTAAGTGACAGAGTTTAACATTCCCAACCCCAAAGTATAATTATTAAAAATACAAAGCTGTTTGAGTGTAGAAATGATATCATAAATGGAAAATTCCACAGTTAATCTCATGTGATAGGTCCCAGTCAAAACAGACATGCTAAAAATATCGTTTAAAAGTGCCTTCATGCTCTGAGAATGAGGTGTGTATGAGACATACGTGAAGTCTGTGCTCAGACTCGGGCTCCATCCCTAAGATACCTTGTTACAAAGAGGGTTTTTTGGGTTTTGGTTTTAAAATCCCAAATGTGTCTGTAGCCGAGCAGCTTTGGTGCAGGATGCTCAGTTTGTACCGTGGGTGAGTTTGAAGTAGCCACTCAGAAATAAACCTTTGGTAGATTTATTTTCTTAATAAACCATCTCTACTACATGCCAAGATCAAAGACCTCATCCATGTGATGGTCCCCTGACTAGTTTATTGAATAAAGAAACGGATGGTAATTTATAATAAAAAATCCAGTTGACCTCCTGGAAGTCAGTGACTATACTCTTTTGTTTTGTAAAGAAAACTTCCAGGGAAATTTTTCTTTGAAATCTGGTCCTGAATGTTTTAAACAGACAGAGCATTCACTTAAGGAAGGCCTCATGTGAGGAAATGGGTATTGCTTAAATACCTTCCCCAGGCATGACTCAGTACAGTAAAGAACCTTGCAGGCATGCAGGCTCCTTTACGGTTTCCTATATGGCCTGAGGTTTCTGCTTTTGCTTCTATTTCGAGCATCCTTCCTGTACGTCAGAGAAGGGGGCTTCCTACAAAGGAGGAAACAAAACCAGCGGTAGTGATCACGAAATTGAGAAGGAATACCCCCACACACACAATCACACACACACACACACAAACACACAACGACTGTAGACTGGGGAGTCGGATTCCTTAGTTCTTTAGCCCAACATTTTATGCTCTTTCAGAGTTCAGCCAGGGGTAGCAGCAACCTATGGCGCTCTGAGATGTCTTCCTCTAACCATTTCATATTTTCAGTGAAGGAACTAAGGTTTAAAGAAAACAATCAAAACTTCCTGTTACCTGCAGAAATGTCTAACATGTCCCTTGATTGCGTTAGCTTAACCTCCTGCATTTAGAGGCTTTCTCGAGGATATCTTGAATCCATGGATGCTGGAATACTCTGGGATTCTAAACCTGCAACTGGGTTCCCAAACATCAACCTGTTTGTCCCCCTTGGCAGAAATGTATGGTGCACATTTAGGCTATTAAATAACAATAAATTTGGCAAGGGATACAATTGGATTTTTAAATGTTTAAATTGGATTGTCCTTGCTGTGTGTCTCTTGCAGGGGAGTAAAAACTTATTTTTCTCAAATATATTTGTGAAGAAGATCGATGCCAAACAGATTTCCCTCTTCCTGGACATTCAAGTGTAGGACATTTCTCAATTCATTTGGGCACTGAAAGGTGACACCGTTGTCCGTTAGGGGAGATTATGAGACAATATGCCTGGTCCAATGGCGTTTCCACTCCTTTACCCGGAGACTAAGGATTCTACTAATTTTATTTTATCTGAATTGGGAAATACGGATGATTAAGAAAATCAGTAGCCTTTTTTTTTTCAAAAAAGTCACTATTTTGAATAAGAAAAGGAATGTAGTTTTCAATACACAGTAGAGCAAAAGGAGGAAAAAAGCTTTTGACATCTAAGTGAGCCAAACACCGTCAGCTGTCTTTGATTAGTATTTCCCTGGTTTGCTGTCAAGACGATTTCCAAGCAAATGAGATCTGTTTTCTCAGTTCATATCTTGGTAAAATATGTTTTACTAAAAAAATAACTTTCTCTTGATAGTATGGTTAAAACTAACAAAATGTTCAGAAAAAATGTTTTTCAACAGTCTGAAGAAAGAACTATTTTGTTTGAAATACAAAAGTTCATGAAAATAAGTAAAACACAGAGATATACTGGTACAAATAAAGACTAGCACTTCATTCATTCACTGCATTATGTAATAACTGAACTATAAATAAAGACTGGATAGCAGGGCAAGAAATATTTATGGCATATTAAGTGAGGTTATGGATCTCTATGAAACAAAATCCCTAAAAAAAACAGAAATAAGCATTTTTTTAAAAGAGTGTGTCAAAACTGAAGTCAAATAAATCTGGGGTTTTATCTCTATTTTTTACAATTTATTTAATTTTATATGCATTGGTGTGTTGCTTGTATGCATGTCTGTATGAAGGTATCAGATCCCCTGGAACTAGAACTGGAGTTACCTACAGTCTTGAGCTGCCATGTGGGTGCTGGGAATTGAACCTGGGTCCTCTGAAAGAGCAACCAGTGCTCTCAACTACTAAACCATTTTGTCAACCCCATAAATATAAGGGCTTTAAAAGATAATAATATTTACAATAGAACTCTTGGATAATGTTTTTGAGATTACTTTTAGTTGTCTTTATTGTTTTTAAAAAAATTGTAAAATAGGTAATGTCTCACACCTTTAATCCCAGTACTTGAGAAGTAGAGGCAAGGGGATCATAAATTCAAGGTCAGCATAGGCACTACAAAGTTAGACACTCTGTCAAAATAAATGTGTAAGATAAACATAAATTAAAATTTTTAGAAGTCATAAATGTGTTTTGACGTGGGAGGGAAAAAATACCCTTCCTTTCTGTAACTATTTTTGCTACCAATTTTGTGTTGATGAAGTCACCATTGTCCCGGACTTCCTCAATTTATGCTGAAGTATTTCATTATTCCCGAATGCACCTAGATCTGAGATAAGAATATAAATAAAACCAAATCAGCTTTTAGCATCCGGCTGAACCTGAAGAGTCCACACACAAGAACCCAGACTGACAGACCCAATAGCTGAAGTTCAGGTCTCCAGACTCAGAGCCCCGAAGGCTGAAGTTAGGTGTCTTTCTCTTCTATTGGATCAGAACTGGTTCCTGCTGCCTTGCCCATGGCTTTGTGTGCACAGCTATTTACCACCAAACCCTCAGTAGATTAGAGATTATAAATCGGAAGGAGAATGTAGGGGATGCAGCAACTGCCAAGAACATGGCAACAAGAAAGGGAATAGAACAACATAAAATAAAACTCATGAGAAAAGCCCTTAAGCCAGTGGTTCTCAACATGTGGGTCACGGCCCCTTTTGGGGAGGGTGGGGTACTAAATAACCCTTTTTCAGTGTTCATTTAAGACCATAAGAAAACACAGATATTTACATTACAGTTCATAACTGTAACAAAACTACAGTTATGAAGCAGCAATGAAATAATTTTAGGGTTGGGGGTCACCACAACATGAAGAACTGTATTAAAGGGCTACAGCATTAGGAAGGTTGAGAACCGCTGTTTTAAGTGCCTAGGTGATGAAGGAAGGGCTCACATACGCAGGCAGCTCACATCCTTCAGAAGGACCCAGACTATCCCTACAGATGTGCAGAGGACAATCTCAATTTGAACAAGAGTCAACGCTGAGTAGCGAAAGAAAGGCAAAGCTAAAATCCAAGTACACTTTTTAAAAAATAAATCAAAGGATGCATTATGCTATTTACATAAAACACTAAAAATAATCCAGCACTTCAAAAGCTACGTTAATTTTGCTATTTTTAGCCATTTCTTCCTTTTTCTCATCATTTGAGAACAATTTATGTTCTGCAGGTAGTGAAGCAATGTCAGGGCCAGTCCATTAACAGCCCCTTCACAGACTGAGACCATACGGAGGGAAGATAACGGCAGCTAACGACAAGATTATTACTAAAACTGTCCCAGCTTTGTTTTCTAGGGATGTCGGTCACATTATCCACTGCAGGTTAATCAGTGTCTCACACTAGCAAGTCAGGAAATTACCCCTGGAGAGGCAACTCTGTGGCTGCCTCACGTGACACGGAGGTGCCCTTTGTGTGGCACCAGCGGATCTGTGGTTAGGCATCACCTGATTACCACAGTCCAAGCGGAAACATAAAATTTGGGGGTGGATCTCCATTCAGGGGATGCTAACGACATTTACAAACTGCTAACACAGAATCCCCAAATTTTATGTCATCACGGGATAAACTGCATTCCTCAAAATGAGTTATGAGAGAATTCCGAAGTCAAGATCCAGCTGGGTGTACTCTGGGCTGCTGGCCTGGGGTGGGGGTGGGGGGGCTTGCTCCTCTTCTCACCCTGTTCCTCCGATTTGCAGCTCCGGTTTTTTCCTGTGAGTTTCGCTTTTGCTAACACCAGCCAGGCTCTGCTCTGCCCTCAGAGTTTCCATTTCCCCAGTGAGTCTGGAGGGCGGCCTACTCCTGCCTCCCGCCGCTACTTGGCCACTGTCCGGTGGGTGGGGTGCCTCTTGTCAAGGACTGTCTGGGTCAGAAGTGACTGGGCCGATGCTCAGCTGGAGAGGCAGACGCGCTGTCTCCAGCTGCAGGGCCAAGAGATAAAGGGCTCTTTCAATGTCCCTTTCTCCTCCTCACTGGAAAAGGGATCGTAGAAAGTTCTTTCTCCAGTTCTGCCCCTCGCTCGCCCCTGAGAATTCTATGCTCTCTGATTTCTGGGTGGAAGATGTGTACAGAAAGTGAAGACCAACTGTCATTGATACCCGTGAACTACCGAGGAAAGGTCTACCCATGTAATCCGTCTCATCACAGTCAAAACATTCACGATATCTTCTAGCCAATGTGTCACGTCCCACTCAATTCCTGAACTTTACAGAACTTTTGTTGCCAGATTCCCGTCTCCCTTGGAGCCAAAGTCAGCAATCCCACGGTGACTTCCTGAGGACACAGTTTCTCCCCAGAGCAGCTGGATTTTGCTTCTAGCCCATTTCTACTTGTTCCAGCTTCTAGTTTTCTTTTCCCTTTTCATCCATCCTTAGCATCCTCTCAGAGCCTGTACCAAGTCCTCTACCCCAGTGTCTTTCCCACGTTCTCCCCCTTTCCCATCTGCCTCTCCCCAACACTCCTTCGGTCATGCTCCCATTTGAATCTTTTCTCATGCTCTTTCTGGTACTCTCTGTTCATGATCCTTAGCTCTCCTGTCCTTCATGTTCTGTTTATCTTTCTTTTCTTCCAGAACTAAATGCAATAAGGAGGGAGGAGACATGGCGTTGTCCTGCCTGTGAAGTTTTGTCCCTTTCACTTGAACAAAAATAATCGCTGCCAGTAAGATTGCTCAATACTTGCTAAATGTTTGCAAAAGGATAGGAAACAGGACAAAAAGTACTCAGCTGAGCCTGGGGTTTAAATATGATACTGCACTCAAGAAGAGATGGGGCTTTTAACTGATAAGAAGCCAAAGTTGGGAAGCTCAGCCTTGTTATTCTGAGGGTCTGTTCTATTTCAACTGTTCACTTAATACGGGGTAGTTTATCATTTCTTTGTGTGATTTTTGCTTTTTAAAATTATGGGATATTTAAGACGGGGCCTAGCAGGTCACACCTTTAATTCCAGCACTCCAGATGCAGAGGCAGGAGGATCTCTGTCAGTTTGAGGACAGCCTGGTGAACCTAGTGAGTACTAGGACAGACAGAGCTACACAGTGAGAGCCTGTCTCAGAACAAACAAACACAACACTAAAGTTATTACATAGTTTTCATAACAGCCTAAGTCCATTGTAGAAAAATTAAAATACATAAAGACACAGCACAGAAGGTTATTCTGTAATCTACCCAATTCTTGACTATTTTCTTAGATGCAATCACCTTTATTCATCACGTACCGATACATTTATGTATAATGCATTGTTCATAATGGCTATATATGTGTATTTCATGTATGTAGCTATTTTGATATTCTTATCCTCTCCGTTGTATGCACAGGAGAACACACTGTACACATTATAATGAAACCTGGTCCATTCACCTAACAATATATAGTATAGATAACTCCTGCTAAGCATTATAATGAAACCTGGTCCATTCACCTAACAATATATAGTATAGATTACTCCTGCTAAGCACCGATATATAACAATAGATAGTATAGATAACTCCTGCTAAGCACCGATATATAACAATAGATAGTATAGATAACTCCTGCTAAGCACCGATACACCTGCTTTAGTTTCCTCCGCAGCCGCAGAACTCTGTTCTAGTAATATACTGTATTTGAGTAACTCTGGGTCATTTTAGTCTTTAGAAACTTGATAATATTAAAAATTACTGAAGAGGGCCAGCAAGATAGCTCCGGGGTAAAGGTTTACCATTTAAGCCTAAAGGCCTAAATTTCATCCCCAGAGCCCTTGATGGAAGATCTCCATATACATGCCCTCGTACATGGGCACCCACACATCCATGGTCCATACAGACACATTCAAGTGCACACACACTCATACACACAATAATACATAAAAACTTAAAATTGACCAAGACTTTAGAGAGCTCTTATTTATATATCAATATAAATGTCAAATTATTAGAAACTAATCTTGATAAATTTTACAAGTATTTTAATGAAGTAATGCATAATTATATCTTAAATTAACAAAAGTATTTTATGAAAATTAAAACTAATCACATTTCCCATGATAAAACAACCTAGTAAAGAAAAGTGACATTGCTTTATAAAATTTATAAATCTCTTTGATTTTGGGCCTAATTAAAAACGCTAGAACTCTTGTATTTGCTTTTGCATTCAATCTGTCACAAATATTGTTTTAGTAAATTATACAAAGAAAATCTGCTGACATGCAGATCTGTTGCTGGTAAGGGAGGAGTGTTGTAATAACACAGCCAGGCAGTGGTGGTGCACGCCTTCAGTCCCAGCACTCACTCGTAGAGGCAGGGGGATCCCAAGTTCGCGGCCAGTCTGGTCTAGAGGAGTTCTAGGACAGCCAGGGCTTCACAAAGAAACCCTGTCTTGAAAACAACAAAAAACAGCAAAACAACAACAAAAGACCTTTCTGGATCATTATGGTTAATCTTCTCTGGCCAGACTAAAACTCAATATATTAGTAATTTCCTAAGTTTAGTTCCAATAGAGAATCTGAAAATACATCGGTAAACTTCTGCCTTATCACATTAAGACACAATCTGCTGTTCCATCTTACATCTCTGAGCAGATCATTTGACCATGCCTGATTTTTGTTACTCATTCTGAACATAAGTTCATGTTAGGCACAGTTCCTAAATGCTGATGAATTTTATTATGTTGTAACATAAAATTACATTCACGTATCACCATCAGTATTTCCCCAAAGTTTTCAGAGAGAGTCTCATAATGTTCATGGGGCAAACGCAAGGTTTCCAAAACTCTAATTTTCTCTTGAAAGCTCAGATTTTGCCATTGTCAATAAACATGGCCCATTGTATGGTTTTTTTTCTAGAAGTGATACAATTTACTTCACGAATTTTTGTATGTCTGGCAAATAACCAGTTCCTAAGATGTACGGTTTGCCTTTGATCAGTCAACCCAAGGGGTCTAAAGACTGCATTTTGAAAACGGCTCTACAACACGTTTCAACAGGCCCATCTTCAACACATAGATTTCCCTTTGGTCTTTTGCTAAAAGAAACCTCCATAATAAATATCCTTAAGCTACTGTTTCTTGATGTTTTATTTTCTCTGTGTGTTTAAGTGTTCTAGCTTCAATAAAATTAAAAAGCTGCAAACCTCTTGCTCCCATCTCTTATCATGACTACTTAAGTATTTGTTGACAGCACGGATGAAGACCTGCGAAACGCAAACACCAACCAGCACTCGGTGTCAATAGCTTCCTTGGGTAGATGAAGGCCTCAGCTGACCTGCATTTAGGGATTCAGAGAAAGAGAAAAAGAATTTGGGCAGGACAGTCTGTGATCTTCATCCCTGCACTTAGAGACTTTTCTCAAGTTGTGTTCCTCATGATAAAACTTTCCTTTCATTAGTTTTTAGATATCCTTCACGTAGTGTGGCCAAAATCAAATATGCATGCATGAGGAAAAAGAGCCTCCTCCGGGCAGCACAATAAATGTGTTCCTCATACATGGAGTTCTAGGGTGGACTGTGTGCATGTTTGAGCATCTCAGAGGTAACACCATAGTTAATTATCTGTCATCAATTGGCTGGTGTTTTAAAGGTTGTTCATTATTAATGTTCTACCTAGATTTATCATTAGGTATTGCAAGCAGGTGCCTATTGTTGGAGGTTATTGATGCTGGGGGAGCTAATCCATTCAATACTGATGTTCTGAACACTTTGTAAAGCCGACTCTCGGTTTATCGTGTGCTGGCTCCAGGCTACCTTCTGATGATCGGACGCCCTTAATCATAACATCACTTTAATGAGAATGCACATTTCATGTTTCAGTGCATGGAGGGATCCATGCCAAGCAGAGACGAGAACAGCAGAGACGCTCAAACATGCACACATTCCACAGCTCACCATTTATGAGCAACACATTTATCGTGCTGGCTGTGGGAGGGCATTTTTCCTCATGCGTGCATATTTGATTTTGGACACACTACGTAAAGGACATCTAAAAACCACTAACGAAAGGAAAAGTTTTAATATAACTGATGTCTTATCGTGAGGAAAACAACGAGAAAAATCTCAAAGTGTGGCAATGGTCAAGCCATAGAAGTGACTAAGAACCTGTATCCAGGCAACTGTACCGATCTTATAGGTATTTGAGATGTCCTTCATTGTGATAGGACATAGCATCACTGTTGCTTGCTCCATCCATGACTTAAGATCATAATCTGCTACATAGATAAGCTGTGTTTGGTGGTCCTGGCAATGGGGTTCATGGTTCTCTTAGTTGACTTTCAGAAATGGGTGACACAGAGACAGGAGACGGTACACTGTCTGGTTAAACAATGGCTCTGAAATGGGGAAGCTGAGAGGGTACTAATACTGGGTATGCTTCAGTTCACTCTAAAGGAAGAGCCAGTCTTGGAGACTCATTTCTGCAGATCTTCTTGTTTCAGCTAAGACTCTTCAGGGGTTTGCTATTATTCTTGGATATATTTGAGGTAGGGTTTTACTATGTAGCTCTGGCTAAACTGGAACTCCTATCCAGTCTGGATAAGATAATTCTCTTACTCAGGGAATTCTCAGAACACAGATTCTTCAGACAGTCCACTCTCAACAACAATGGGGAAGATGCGGCTGACTTCCTGAGAAACCTGGCTGTGCTCCATGGGCCAGGGTGGAGGAATTAATCCGTGTTTCTTTCTTTTGAGAAGGAATCACATTTTATCTCTGAAAGTGGCTATTCCACCCTCAGATCTACCCAGGTACCTTCACACACACACACCCATACACACATACACACACACACACACACACACACAGAGATGGCATCATGGAACATTTAACAAGCAGAGTGTAACTTTCGCGGTTGCTTCTTAATTTATTTTTTTAAATAAAAAAATTATTTTTTTATTGTGTTGGTAACAACGTGATGTAATTTGTTAAAGAAAAATTTCAGGAGAGCAGCTAATTTCATAGACGGCAAAGAGAAGTCAGCGCCAGAACCTAATTTGTCAGTTGCTTCATGTAAGAGCAGAAGCCCCAAGAGCCAGTTGTGTACCCCTGATGCTTTCTGAAAACTTAACCTCTCGATTAACTAATTTTCTTTTAAATCATTGTTCTTAATGCAGGCCAGCATCTGCTCAGGCATTAACTGTGAGACGGTCTAGATCAAAGGGCCTGTAATTATCTCAGACTTCTTCAGAACTTCAATTTCATCAGCTCAGCTAATGAGATAAAGAGAGATCTTAGGAATAGGTGCTGAATAACCCCTCTAGGTATACAAAGCATAAAGGAAGACGCTTCTAACTCACCACACACACACACACACTTGTTTGTTTCTATTACCCTTAAAAAGAATGTGATAAACCATTTTGTTCTTAGCTAACAACATGAAAGGGTTTCATGTGAAAGTTACTAGAACATTAGAGGCAGCTCAAACATATACTTGACTTTTATCAAGATATCAAAGCATCTTTAGAAAATGGGGAATATGAAATGAAGATTTAAGTTCATTCTAGCCTTAAGAATATATAACTCTGAATATATAACTGAATCATATCTTTCATGTTTTTTTGGGGGGGTGAGGACCCGAGACAGTGCCTGCCTAGCAGGTGGCAGGTATTCCATGTTTCCCACAGATAGGTAAGTATTTTAAGGTCTCATGGAATCTCCACAAGTGTAAGGGAACTATAGGGATGTGCTGCAGTTGACCGACCCAGGTGGTACACACCTATAATCCCTCCACTTGGCAGACTGAGGTAGAAGGATTGCATGTCCCCTGTGTTTATATTTAGAATTTTCATCTCAGTTTTGGGATGACATTTTAAGTTCTTGCGAAGAGAGGAGGCATTTTGAAAGACTGAATGACATGCAAGATTAGCAGCTGTTCTTCAATAGTAAAATAAATACGGAATGAGCCTTGAGATCAAGTCATAGGATTTTTGTTGGAGTCCAGTTTGTAGCTTTCAAGAGGCTCCATGCACAGAAGTTTACATATTGCAAGTGCGCTGGATCTGTGTGTGCTTCCTTCCACTCCTACAAATGACTAACTTCCCCCCATCCCCTTTCATTTCCTCCAGGTTAAGCAAGGCTGGATTCAAAGTATACAGGGTCTTTTTTCCCTGCCTGGGGCAGGGGAGACTCTCATTTCAGTTTGAAGCCCCGTGTTTGAATGAAATTTCAGTATTCGAAGATGTCTTTCCTTATCTGCCATAGGGTAGATCTGATTTTCTGTTCCTCCCATCATCAACTTGACTTGAACCTAAAGAATTTCTTCTCTTCTTAAGATCATGTTTATCCACCAAGAGCAAACACAGCAGAAGGAAAGAAGCAAAAGCTTCTTTGTAGAGACAAACAGCTAGATTGAATGAGACTTGATTCCAGGTCTGGAAACCCCATATTCCTTGGCATCTCTACTATAAAACCAAATGGAGCCGACAATCTTCAGTGTGTAAGCAAAATCCCTTCACAAAATGTAATTCATAGCAAAATGATGGTTTACTGGAACCTGGGGAATTGGGGTCTATGTCAAGACAACAGGGTATGATTTTAACAAGTTCTGGAGTCTGAAGGCTTTGCAGGAATTTGCAGTTAGACTGAACATTTCAAGCCCTGCAATCAACAGGCTCTGGCTTGCAATCGGAGGCCTTTATTTATGTGGTTCAGGTAAGGTACCATCCCTGAAGGCTGCAATTGTTCTGGAACAAGAGCCAGGGGAAGAAGCATTGTGGCCACCATCTTACTCTGAAGTTGAGCTAGCATCAAACTTTATAAATCAAATTGGTACTGAATTACAAGGTCATTTGGTTGAAATACAATCATTGTTTTCTCTATTAGTGGGGGGGATCAAACCTCATGTTTGATGCAGGCTAGGCAAGTACTGAGATACATTGCCATTCTTTAAACCAAACAAGCAAGCAAACATTTTTCAAGTACATTATGCTTTTGATTATAAACTATGTGTCTACATTGGACTGAAGAGATTGTCTAGTGGTTAAGAATATATACAGCCATGTCCTTTGCCTTGCAGAAGCTTCTCAGTTTCAGGAGGTCCCATGAATTGATTGTTGCTCTCAGTGTCTGGGCTACTGGGGTTATATTTAGGAAGTGGTCTCCTCTGCCAATGTATTCAAGGCTACTTTCCATTCTCACTTGTATCAAGTTCAGTATAAATGGATTTATGTTGAGGTCTTTGATCTACTTGGACTTGAGTTTTTCACAAGGTGATAGATAAGGATCTATTTGCAAACTTCTACACGTGGACATTCAGTTATACTGGTACCATTTGTTGAAGATGCTTTCTTCTTTCCATTGTACAGTTTTAGCTTCTTTGTCAAAAATCAGGTGTTCATAGTTGTGCAGATTAATGTCAGGGTCTTCAATTCAGTTCCATTGGTCCATGTGTCTGTTTTTATGCCAATATACCAAACTGTTTTTATTACTATAACTTTAAAGTAGAGCTTGAAGTCAGGGATGGTGATGTTTCCAGAAGATCCTTAATTGTTCAGGATTGTTTTAGTTATCCTGTTTTTTTTTTGTTTGTTTGTTTTTCTATATGTAGTTGAGTATTGTTCTTTTGAGGCCTGTAAAGAATTGTATTGGGATTTTGATGGGAATGCATCGAATCTGTAGATTGCTTTTGGTAAGACTGCCATTTTTACTATGTTGATCCTACCTATCCAAGAGCATGGGAGATGTTCCCATTTTCTGATATCCTTTTCAATTTCTTTCTTTAAATACTTAAAGTTCTTATCATACAAGTCTTTCACTTGTTTGATTAGAGTTACCCCAAGATATTGTATAGTATTTGTGACTATTGTATCAGTATTGTGACTGATTTCTTTCTGGGCCCATTTATCATTTGTAGATAGGAAGGCTACTGATTTTTTTTAAGTTAATCTTTATCCAGCTACATTACTTAAGTTGTTTATCAGCTTTAGGAGCTCCCTGGTATAAATTTTGGGATCAGTTATGTGTACCTTCATATCATCTGCAAATAGTGAAAGTCTGACTTCTTCCTTTCCAATTTGTATCCCCTTGATCTCATTTTTTTTAAAAAAAAAATCTTATTGTTCTAACTAGAACTTCAAGTCATATATTGAATAGATATGAAGAGAGTGGACAGCTTTGTCTTATTCCCGATTTTAGTGGAATTGCTTTGAATTTATCTCCCTTTAATTTAATGTTGACTGTCAACTTGCTCTAAATTGCCTTTATTATGATTAGGTATGTTTGTTGTATCCCTGATCTCGTCAAGACCTCTGCATGTAGGCGACAGTTGTATAGCTTGGTCTGTTTGAGGGGCTCCAGGATCTATCCCTAGTGTGCGAGCTTTATTTTTTGGAGCCCATTTCCTATGGTGGGATGCCTTGCTCAGACTTGATGCATTGGGGGGGGGCGGTCCTACCTCAAGGTAATGTGCCAGGCTTTGTGGACTCCCCATTGGAGGCCTTACCTTTGGGAGGAGTGGATGAGGTGGGTTGGGGGGAGGTGGGGGAAATGGGAGGAGGGGAAGGAGCGCGAACTGTGATTGGTAAAATGAATAAAAAAAAATTTAAAATAACAAAGAGAAAGAAGAAAGAAAAGAGCATATACTGCTCTTGTAGAGGACCTGAGTTTGGTTCCTAGAAACTATGTAGGATCATATGACTTCATCATATGGCCTACGACTTCAGCTCTGGGAGGATCTAGTGCCAAGCCTCGTGTGCACATACCCCTACACACACACACATGCACAAAATAAATAAATAAGTACTCATTTTAAAATGTATCTATTGAAGGAAAAAAATTATAATAATAAAACCAATGTTCCATTGCTATGAAGAGAAATCCTGAACAAGGTAACTCTTCAAAGGAAAACATTTAATTGGGGCTGGCTTACAGGTTCAGAGGTTTAGTCCATTATCAACATGGCGGCACACGGGCAGACATGGTGCTGGAAGTGGAGCTGAGGGTTCTGCATCTGAATCAGCAGGCAGCAGGAAGAGAGAGACACTGGGTCTGGCTTATGCATTTGAAATCTCAAAGCCCACCCCCAGTGACACACTTCCTCTAGCCAGGTCACAGCTACTCCAACAAGACCATACCCTCTAATAGCACTACTTCCAGGTAACCAAACATTGAAATCTATGAGATTACAGGGGACATTCCTATTCAAACCACCATGATGAAATAAAATAAATTTTTATAATATCAACTGCAGCTAATATTTTGACATAGTTTTCTAATCATTTCTATTCATCCCCATTTCGACACAGTGTTTAAGTACTAGACACACTTCCGGATCTTTGTGCATAGACACATGCCCTGGGCCTTCCTGACTTCTCTCTCTGGCCACGGGACTCTGAGAGGCTCACTTGTAAGCTAATGGAGAGGCTGCAACTTGTGAGCTGACTCAAAAGCCGAACTGCGCCCAGCATTTTAGGAATTTAGAACTAGGGAACGAAAGCTGGAATCAACTAGCAATGTGGCTGACACGGACAGATGGAAGATGTACTAGAAGCCCAAGAAAAGCAGATCACAGGTAGGAGGAAGACAGAAGGTGGCAAAATCGGCTTCACGAGAAGAGCTCAGAGTGGTAGAGAAAGCGGGTGGAGCAGAAACTCAGGAAAAGATTCCAGAGGAAAATCCAGGAGCCCAAAAGAGGATCCCTATGCTCCAGAAATTTCCAGATTAAATTTGCAAGAGGCCTATCTACCATTGATTTCTATGCTTCCATTGTCAACAGACTTCTGATACACACATACTTACAAGCTCTTCCATCTGAACTGGCCAATGCTATTGGCTGCCAAAAAAAAGACTTAACCCTCTCAAATTTAAATGTCAGCATTTCTGTCAACTGTTACAATCCCATATACCATAAACCCATACCTGCGGACGGTTAAATCTTTTTTACAGTATGCACCTAGTGCTTAAAGATCATAAGACATGATACCGTTGTTTACCATAAATATTAAAGTTATTCTGTAGGTACTAAGAAATGTAAGAGCTGCAGTAGCCTAAATAATTTCTTTTAAAAAATATATTTTTTAAAGGATAATTTCTCCTATTAGAAGTAGTAACACGCTTGGGGCTGGAGAGATAGCTCAGCAGTTAAGAGCATCTACTGTTTTTCCAGAGATCCCTAGTTCAATTCCCTGCATCCACATGGCAGTTTACAACTGTCTGTTCCAGGGGATCTGACACCTTCACACACATAAAATAAATTTAAATAAATTTTTAAAAAGAAGTAGCAACACACACACACACACACAGAGAGAGAGAGAGAGAGAGAGAGAGAGAGAGAGAGAGAGAGAGATCAATTTAGTATGGAAAAAATCCAACTTAAATAGAAAAGTTTTCCTCGAGTGCTGTTTTCCTAACTGCCCACTATTTTTATCAAAGGGTATTTTCCAGTTCTCGCATGTATTATAATTCACACTAGGGCCAACATAACCCCACTCTAACCTGATCGTTGTCCCAGGGACAAGATGATCTGGGATAAAAGTCGCTGAGAAATATGGTGGCCAGGTTAGGACCCCAGAAACAACACATGTACTGTATCCAACATCTCCATTTTCTTTCTAACAGAAAGCCTGAGCAAATTAAAAAAAAAAAAATCTGTCCTAAGTGTCATTTCTAAGTACAGCAGAAACTGTACCAAGTCAGCTTGATACCAACCCTCAGTAACACCCCAAGCAAGCTGTGAAGAATCTTGGTTCTGTTCTGTTTCAAAAGTACAATATCAAATGCTGGGAAAGAAAGTTTGCAACCTTCTCTGTTGCAAAATGTATCTACATGGTCACTTGACTGCGGTCCAGTGGTCCCAGCGGTCCAGCGGTCCCAGCGGTCGGTCCAGCGGTCCAGCGGTCCCAGCGGTCCCAGCATAATAAAACCATTTGTCTTCCTGCTCTGTCTTCCTCCACACCTCTGAGCCCACACATTCCCGCACAGCCCCACCAGCACAGACTAGCAAATTCAGATAGAGACCGTGATTTTACCCAAGGCACCAGGGCCCTCCACATGAGGAAGACAGTCTTTCTTCCAGTGCGTTGCTTTCTGACTTTCCTGAGAACGAACAATTGGCACCGTGAAGTAGCTAAACAGCCTACGAGGGAAGGATTTCAGGTTTTAGTATTTACTTGGAATCATTCAAGAGCAATCATGAGCTCAGGGATGTAGTTCCTTGGTACAGTATTTGTCTAGCATGTTCGAGGGCCTGGGTTAAATCCCCAGCCTGGAAGAAGAAAAGCATCGTGGATCTACATAACTCAAAATTTAATTCTGAAAGAGTGCAAGGTGCATAGAGTGTTCTCTAAAGGGTCAAGCTAGTCACAAAAGTCTTACTTTGGCTTGCTGGTCCGGTAGGCAACAAGATAAAGTGAACAGACAAATGGGAAGATCACAGACTTGGGCTCAAATGTCATACAAGATCCTCATCACTGGATTTGTAGCTTCTTCATCTATAATAGTGTATTTTTGATGTAGGAGACATTTAGTCTGATAAGATGTATGTTCTGTGTTAATGATAATGAGACTAGGAGATGTTTTGTTTGTGTAGATAGTGGCCTCCACAGACAAAGGTCAATAGAACTGTCTCATGCGTTCCATAGTTAGTTATGGGCTAGCCATTGCTTCTCTCTGTTGTAAGATTTCCTTTGGTGACTCTCCCTTTACCCATACTCACAGGTGGGTATGTCTTACATTCTTCTGAGTGTCTCAAATGTCTTTAATAAAATATCCAATTCTGCTTCATAAAAGTTTTCCTTGATAATCTTCCAACCAAAATATAAGACTTTTATTGTCTTTTACTTTCAATTATAGAGAATGTGCACTTCTGTTAGAAAATCCTAGGGGGAATAAATATTGGAATTGATTTTTTAAAAAATTTAGTATGGTATCCCAATTGAAAAATAAATATTTAAAAACTCATGCTATTCTATATATTAACAGGGAAGAAACTAACTTACTGATGATGGTGTTAGTAAAATTGATCTAGAGCTTCACTCTGTCTTAGACATCAGAAGTCATTAATCCTATGGTTGTTAAGGGTTAAAGGAAACCACCAGCACACAGAAGCCACCGAAGAAGAGAAAGATGGTAGCATTGGGTGACCTCAATGAACACACACAAGCACACATCCCTCTCTCCAATTCACCAGAGAGGCAGAGATAGACACATGTGGACACTTATTTAGATGGCGACCAGAGTTGTAATGCCATCGGTGACAGGACACAGACAACTTCCGGCCAGCGCTGACAGGAGCAGCCTGCTTCACTGGGTGCTCAGGCCTCCCTGTGCTGCATCTAATGTTACACGTTGTGTGTGCTTAAAGAAAACAGCTTTCCCAACTATAAGGGGTCTACTTATAAATCTAAGTTTTTTAAGTTGTTATACCTGCTGCTTACAATGCAAATTCTGATGTCAATTAATATAAAAGAGAATCTATTTTTAAAATCTCAACTAATTAATCTTTTGGGCCATGTTAGAAACATTTATGTTATTCTTCTTCCTTCATTCTCTTCCTTCCCTCCTTTCTTCCTTCCTTCCTTCCTTCATTCCATTCTTCCTGAGAGTCTCATTATGTAGTCCAGGATGCCCCAGAATTTGCTATGCACCCCCTCCTCCCCCGGGATGACCTCGACCCTCTGAATATCCCTGTTCCATGTACAAAGCACTGTTTAGTCATGGAGCTTTACAAAGTTCTACAAAAGCCTTAAAAAATCAATGGCCAATAGAAAAAAAATGTGACAGTATTGTATTTACTGTTATTATTTATTATTCAAGCCCCAGAACCATAGAACCACAGGGTAGGGTGGAAAACACAATGCTGTACAGTCATCTCTCACCTCCACATGGACAGCGTGACACAGACATGCCAAACAATACACAGAGAGGGAGGGAGAGGGGGGGTGGCAATACAAAAAGAAAAACAAGGAAAACGGGAGAGGGGAAAGGGAGGGGTTGTACGACCCAACAGCTAAACACGAGCTTTAGATTCCTCCTGTGGTGTTGTACATTTCTAAGGAAAGGTTTAACACAGAGTTGTTGGGATTCAAATAGAAAAATGGGCCAAGGATATAAACAAATACAAGAGAGGAGCAGACAGACAAAAAGAACTCAATAGGCAAACAAGAAAAAAAAATCAGTGCAACTGGTGAGCACATAATACAAATAAAGCCACGGGGAGAAAATCAAAATGGCGATAGTTGGTGCTGCTGCTGATTCCAGCAGGTTGGCATCCTTACAAACTGCTAGGAAGCATACAGATAGAACAATCTTTCTGAAATACAATTTAGGCTTTGTATGCTCCCTTCGCCACTTACTCCGGAGGTAGTCACACAAACACACAGCTCTATCTATGAACAAGTATTTCACGGCTTATCTTTAGCACTATCTATAAGGATGAAAGTTAGAAATGGAAAAATGTCCAGAATCAATTACTGTTAAACATTACTAAGCTATAGCAATATGTTCACACACTAGAAATTAAAACATTATTTTGAAATCCATTGAATGACATTTTTAAATACTCACACTGTAATGTGAAGGGGACACACACTGGGAAGGAAACGGCACATGTTGAAAAATATGTTATGTAACACAGATGTATACATAAGAAGGAAGAAGTATGTCAAAATAGTCACAGTGGTTATTTTTGTGGAAATTTTTATTTCCTTCTTGAGTGTCCCTAAGATTTTCAATGAGGAAGAATGAGGCTATTACTTTCACAATCAGACTAAGACTAATTCTTTTATAAACCAAAAAAATTCCAAATTTGATTGCAAATAACCACGACTTACCCCTATTTGTCAGTAACCATTTTAAGCTCACAGGTAAAACCTAAAGAAAAATTCTTGTATTCTTAAAGAGACAGAGATATTTTTCTTGAAAATAGAATACTCTTGGTCAGGCATAGTGACACACACCTTTAATCCCAGCACTTGGGAGGCAGAGGCAGATGGATCTCTAGGAACTCAAGGCCAATCTGGTCTACTTGTTGAATTCCCAGGCAGCCAGGGCTGTGTAGAGGTACCCTGTTTCAAAACAAAACAAAAACAAACAAACAAAGAAAGAAAATAAAATACTCTAGTTCTAAGTGATTTAATAAAGTGTGTGGGGTGGGGATCAGGGAAAGAAGTGGGGACAAGGAACTATAGAATTTGAGGCAGGTTGTGTGGGTTCAGGAAAAGGTATTTGCTACAAACGATAATGATTAGAAATAGGTGTCATGCCTCTTGCCTTTTATCCCAGCAGTCCAGAGGTAAAGGCACGTGGATCTCTGAGTTTGAGGCCAACTTGGAGTAGGCAGTGAGTTTTAGGCAAAGAAGGTCTACATAGTGAGACCCTTCTCAGAGAGAGAGAGAGAGAGAGAGAGAGAGAGAGAGAGAGAGAGAGAGAGAGAATTCATTGACATTTGAGACATTTACCTTTATTTAACAACATGACGCAGTTGATACTAACAACAGGACTTTATCTGGAACACTGTGGCTGTGTAAGATACAAGCTTTCTGGGCACACTGTAGCCAGGACCACAAGCTGGAAGTTAACAGTGGAGCACAAGATTGGATAAGTTCTTAAGATAGGAGCTGAAGCAAACCACGCATCCCTCTATTCCGGGCTCCACCCTCATTAGGTAGGAAGATGGGAATAATTAAGAATAACTCCTCTTCACTCCTACCAGGCATATGGGAGCTAGCCTAGTAGTAGAAAGTTAGGACGCAGCTATCTTTTTGCCGGGTTTTTTGGGTTCTTTTGGTTTTGTTGTTGTTGGTTTTTTTTTTTTTTTTGTTTTTTTTGCTATTAAAATATCCCTCCAGTTTGGATGGGACTTCAAAAAGCAAAAAAAAAAAAAAAAGAACCTTAAGGGGAGTCCTGGACTTGCCGTGGATATTCTGCTCTTTGGATTGTTCTAGAATAAAGCACTTCCCCAACAGCCAATGCCACAGACGGGGAACCCCAGCAGCAAACATGATTTGAGGTCCTCACTTATAAAGTTTCTCTTATGACCCCTCAACCTACTCCTGGCTTGAATTATTTTCAAAGTAGCCTATTCTGGACAGGTTTTTTTTTTAATCGCTTCTAGTCCCTGTAATTATAAATAATACTGAAATAAATATAAAAACACTTATATGCAGGACAGCATATGTTTCGGTTATGACTTCCTTATTCCTAGAAATAGATGGCAAAAGTTAAGAACCTAAAATTTTACAATATGTGCAACCTAGCTGTGTTTCAGAATAATTTTCCATCTGTTTCTCAATGTGCCTCAAATGAGGGTCAGTCTCTGCTGCACACCGCGCCCCCATGTTTGCACTTGGTGCGCTATTACCCAGTTCGCCAGTTCGGGCAAGGGGGCTGGAGGTTAAAATACATAAACACACAAAGAAAGACAGAGACACGGGTCATCCTTGAATTCCCCAAGAATGCCCCCTTTATTGTGTTCAGGGGCAGATTATATAGAGATAGCCACACCCCAGCCAAACCCACCAGAAACCACTCTCCTGCCATTAGAAACTCCTGAAGGTCTCGTGCTCAGAGCAGCTGTAGGCACTCAGATCAGGATCTGGGGTCTCACTGCTCCCAACAAGTCTCCCTGAAGACTCCATGGTAAATCACAGTGACTTCTCTCATCATTCTGGAGCCAGGGCCAGCCACCACAAAGCAACTCAAGATAGACACGCCACCATACTTTGGAGGTTTCTGTTTTTGTCTTTTCTTTTGTTTTTTAAACCAACATTTTTCTCCTCATAAAGTGTATTTACCATAAAGGGAATAAAATTTATAAGCCCTAAGAAGTGGCTATAATGGGACAGCCATATGGCTATCAACCAGATTAAGGACACTGTCAACACCCTGGAAACACCCACACTCCCTGAGTTCAACTGACACCCTCCTTCAGCCTCGGCAGAGATTCTTCACCACGACTGTAGCAGCCTGGAGAAGTGTTGGGAACTCTTTCCAAAAATAATCCTTACTGTATGCCACAAGGCACTTTGTTGGTATTTAATTCAAAGGTCGACACTATTTAAAAAGATTTTTCTACTGATCACAGAAAATAACTATCTTCCAGAGCATAAAAGGCCTGTGCATTTGAGAGCACAGTTCGATTTCGGAGTTTAAGATAGTTCACCTTGCTTTCTCCGACTATTTCTGAAAGAATATTTTAAGTATTTCACATTTGCCCTTTTGAATTAAATATTTATATTTTTAGCTGTTGTTTTCAGCATTTTTTTCTATCAGCTTGAATGAGTATGCATATAAAATTGGATCTTAATTCTTTATAAATATCTATATTTGTAACTAGTATCATGCCCAGTCATTTTTTAAAAGGAGTTCTTGAAAGTATTTTTGTTAGTCAAATCTGGTTCTACCACCTGCTCTGAGCCAATAGTTTTAACAGTTATTGGTGATTATTAACTATATCCACTGGTGCAATGGCTTTCTACCATTTTCCAGCTAACCATTCAGTGATTTCCCAGATTTCCTTGGCATTCTGTGTACATTCTGTGTAGGGACAGAGACTGAAGACAGACTTCCTCTTGTGCAGACAGCACACAGGGCTCAGAGTGAAGGGTGTCTGAGAAGCTGGGCGGCTTCTGTGCCTCTCTAAAAAGTCAACCATCCACACCGAGGCTGACTTTTGTAATCACTCAGGATTTAGTTGAATTGGTCCACTTTAAACATCATGAAAATGTCAGCTGTTCAAGTCTGCAAACCATCATTTTGCCATTGAGGGGAATAACCTTGAAAAGTCTGCACACATGATATAATGACTCACATTTGAGCAGAAGGCATTACATTTCCTGTTTCTCTTCAAGGAAAAGAGCATGGCCACCTCTTTCCAAATGCCTGTGTCTTGGGTTCCTTACAGTTGCAGAAATGAAACTTCTTGGCTGGGTAATTTTTAGGTCATTAGACCTTTGGTTTGATTAATAAAAATAGACTGGACGGCTTATTGGGAATGGTTTTTCCACCTCCAAGCATGCCCCCTTCGGGTTAATGTGAGGCTAGCCTTGCAACAATTTTAATCGTTTAAAACAAAACACAAACACCCAGAAAACACTCAAGAAGCATCAATAGCTCCTTACTGCCTAAAAACTCAAGTCCAAATTTAAAAGCTGTTCCCCTCCTCTTCTTTCTCCTGTTCCTTCTCTTCTTTCTCTTCTTCCTGATTTGAGATATAATCTGTATATGTGTCCCAGGCTTGCCTAAAACTCCTGCTCCTCCTGCCCCAGGATCCCAAATACTGGGGTTACAGATATGCACCACCGCACCTCACTCAAATTATACACATACATCCCCACACCTTTCTTTCTTTCATGCATTTATTAGAGTTAATATTTTTGTATTTTGTCACCTGCCTTCTTGGACCCACACTCACCTCTGGCATCTGTACCTTTCTCATTCCTTTCTCCTAACAGCTAATCTAGCTTTCTAGCTTTTTTTTTTCCCTGAAAAACCTAAACATAACTCATCTGTAGGCAGCTCTGTGCTGGTGGTCCCCACAAACCTTTCTGCTCTTTAATCTAAAGAGAATGTCATAATTTGGCTTGCAGTTTTTTTTTCTTTTATTTCTTATATTAGATCTGTTTTGGCTTGTCGTACTGCACATAGGCACAAACCCAAAAGACTACATAGGGACTTTATTTTTAGAGCTTGTGCAGTTGAAATTCCTATGACATATTTAAGATTAATTTCAATGGCATGACGGATGATGTGATCTTACAAGTGTAGATGACCTTTCATATCTTATGATTTCTAGAACATTCAAATGACTTTAATATCTCACAAGGGGATGAGTCTACTTCCGGCTTTGGCATTTGCCAACTTTGCTTAACCAAACATACTGCAAAGGGTCTGTTCTGAGCTTAGGACTCATAGGGTTTTCTTAACTTCGTCAGAATAGACCCATCCTTTGCTCCATGAAGGATGAGAAACTAGCCATCTCAATGGAGATTCTCCTGGCCTGGAAGCTGATCCACCCAAGTTCTCAAGAATCACTGAGATGACCTAACCTAGCTGATATAACACAGATTTAGAAGCAAAATGATTATTTAATCAACTAAATTTGGGGTGGACTTCATGCAGGGTGAACAGTACTGGATACAAAGGGATGTGAAGAATGTTAGCAGTGAATCATGACTGCAAGGGATATCAGCATCCTAGGGGAGCAAACCATGCGCTGAAGCTAAACTATAACTGTATTGTATGAAAAGTTCTAAACTCGAGTGAAAGAACAAACGTAACTATGTGACTATAAGATAACAGAGCTAGAACTCATTAACAAAACAGAGTGGCTGCGGTTTGACCACAAGGGTATGACTAAACTTTATGTTTCCACACTTCCATCAAAGCTAATTTTACACAAAATGAAACTTTATCATGTGCTGATCATTTAAGAGCCTAAAATAGAATTTGTCAGAGAACAGAGTTGGATGCGAAAGTCACAAGGAAGGACAGAAGGGGATGCAACTGTAAATTCCACAGAAGCACTGCAGGGGAGGAGGGTTGCAAGAGCTGCTGGCCGCATTATGACAAAGGATTAGACATGTCTCATGCCTTCTCACTAAAGACAGGGGCACGTGTCTTCAGATCAGCATTGGGAAGATGTTGATTTCGAGAGGACACACTATCTATGACTTTAAAGACAGGTCCTCTACTTTATATGATACATTTATCACACAGTTTTGTGATATTGAGCCAGCTGTGTAACATTGCTGAGTCTGTTTTCTCATCTGTAGAATGCAAATAACAACAGGACCTTTTGAAAACATGGTTAATATTAACTAGGACTTTTAAAGATAAAAAGTCCAGGTGTAGCTCATACATAGCTAACACTCCATGAACTTTACTTTCTGTCAATATAGAAAGCATTAGTATTATGGAGTAAGTTACTTAGGAGAAAGAAAGTGCTCTCTTTCTCTCTCTCTCTCTCTCTCTCTCTCTCTCTCTCTCTCTCTCTCTCTCTCTCTTCTTTCTCTCTCTCTTCCCTGGATGTAGTCACAGGAAGTGTGTCAGATATTTGTTGCATACATCTGAACATCAGATGGGAAGTGGCATTTCAATTATCTACAAACACAGACTGATTCTTTCTATATCCCTTAAGACTTGAATAACTTTGTGTTTTTCAAAATGCCCAGGACTATCAACCAAGTAATATTCATCTGTTTTACTTGATAAAACTTGACTTTATAAGCTGTACTTTATACTTTCCTTGTCCTAAACATTATTTCATAGTGAAATAAATTAAGATGTGTGAAAAGATTTTAATGATGTGAGATTCCCCTCTGTATGCTGTGAATACTATTGGTTAATAAAGAAACTGTGTTGGCCTGTTGATAGGGCAGAACTTAGATAGGCATGGAAAACTAAACTGAATGCTGGGAAAAAGAAGGGAGGAGTCAGAGAGAGAAGCCATGTAGCCCCGCAGGAACTATAGCTGGTAAGCCACAGCCATGTGGCAATACACAGAATGATAGAAATGAGTTAAATTAACATGTAAGGTTAGCCAATAAGACGCTAGAGCTAATGGGCCAAGCAGTGATTTAATTGATATAGTTTCTGTGTGATTATTTTAGGGCTAAGTGGCTGGGAACTAACTAGCAGCCTCCTTTCAACATTTAAAGATTAATTATGTATATATCTGCATGTGGGCATGTTCATGTGAGTATAGGTACCTGTGGAGACCAGAAGTGTTAGACCCTCCTAGAACTGGAGTTACAGGCAGCTGTGAGCTGTACATATTGAGAATTGAACCCAGGTCCTCAGCGAGAGCAGTACATACTGGACTGCTGAGCCATCTCTCCAATCCCATCAGAGATCTTTGTAATATGATGAAATTAAAGTTGCCTTTATATATAGGTGTTAACTAAAACTGAAGCATGCAGATTTGCATGTCTTCAATTCTTCTCTATGCTATGTTTAAACTGTTATATGAGAAATTCTTTCCTGTTCACATTTATCCTTGCTAAGCAGAATGCCTGAGTTGCTTGGTACAATAAGCTGAGCTTTCTTCTTTGATTGACCTCAAATCAAAAGTCTTGGCTTGCAGGCACTCACCGCTTCTCATTTCTTTCTACTTCCCTTACCTGCCAGGGCTATCCACAATTATCCTCTCCTGCTAATGGCACAGCAGGTAGTTCTAACTGCCGCAGCAATTCCATTTAATGAAACAGACCTGGTATAATCACCTAAACTGGATAATATGCCTATCTTCCTCAATTATCTCATTGTTATGAGGTAATAGAGAGGAATTCACATTGGTCAAGGCATCTACCTTTATGGTTTGTAACTGATAATCATCTTGCCTTTTTCTTTTTTTTTACAATGAGTTCCAGCATAATAATAGGTATTAATAGACATTAATCATCTCCATAGAAAAGAAATATTTTAATTAGGGTTGAGGGTCTTGGACTGTAGTGAAGAAAATTCTAAAATGTGCCAGTGACAGAGGAGATTTGAATTCTAAGTCTGAATGATGAGCTCTGGGTTCTGGGCGTGGAGAGAAGTGAACGGACAGACACAATGCATGGGCACAAGAGGGTCATTTGGTGCCCAGTGTGCACCACATGTGCAACGCACCCAAGATTCTTCAATGCCCAGAGGATGCAACAAGGGAGAGCAAAGCAGCCATGGAAATGCAGAGTACAGATTCAACTGGGAGGTGCGTTTGCAGTAGAGAAGGGGGAAAACCAGCTGTAGACCAGAAGGAGACTTTTGAAAAGAACAAAGGGCCAAGCAAGACTGAGTGAAAGGAAGAGAGCAGGGAGGACACACTGTGCTGGCGGGAGCACGTCCATATGAGTGCAGAGGCCAGCGGGAAGCCACTCGGTCTCTGAGTCAAGTAAACTGATAACACTTACACTCTGCATCCAGTATCTAAATGAGATATGGTCCAGGTCATAATCAGAGCCCAAAGTGTAAAAGGAGAGGGCGAGATGCTAAGGGTTTCGAATCTTCTGACTGTAGCTGCTGGAGGAGCAGATGTCCAGGAGGGAGGGACTATGAAGGATGGCAAAGTGTCCATCTTTCCATCTTGCATTCTTGGGTCCGAGGAGGCAGAAAGAAAAGTGAACTAACCAGTTTAGTTCGGACATGTTGAGTAAATGAGTCAGTAGAACAAAGAAATCTGCTCAAGGAAGCTAAGTTGGCTGTCTGAAAACAGTGCCAAGATGGCACTGTGGGAGACCCACAGTTACAGGTGCTGTGGAGGTTCTTCAAGACACACCGAGATGGTTGGATGAAAGTGGAGGGATCAGAGCTCATGAGAGTCAAGAAAGGAAAAGTGTTCACACAGAGGCCAGCTGAGTCAGGTACTGTGATGATCTTTGTCTTTGTCTTGGGCAGTTAGGGTTTTCTTACGATTCTAGCAAGAGAGTCTGGGGCAGCAAAGAAAACTTTTATATTAATGAGCACAATCTCTCTCTGTCTCTCTGTCTCTCTCTCTGTCTGTCTCTGTCTCTCTCTGTCTGTCTCTGTCTCTGTCTCTGTCTCTCTCTCTCTCTCTCTGTCTCTCTCTCTCTCTCTCTCTCGTGTGAATCTCAACATGATGACTCTTATTTCCGATTGCCTTTTTGAAAAGTTTTTAGTGGAGAAGTGGAGACTTCTGGTTTTTGTCAATGAGCTATCATTTGGTAAGCAGCTGTCTATTAAGTAGAGTTGGTTTTTTTTTTTCAGTGAGGACTTCCTTACAGGGATGTGAAAGGCATTGAATGAAACTATCCTAAGCTCAGGAGTCAGAGCCTTCCTCTATCACTTCCTCTTCCTAACAAGCAGCTACTATCCGGATAGCACTGCACTCAGTGCTCTGGGAACATAAATAAGAAATAAGGTACAATTCTGCCCCATTCCAGCCTGTAGCAAGGATATCAGAAGCCAGTGAAAGAGACAGACATGCAATCAACCAACCTTAAAAGAAGGTGGGTTGAAAGAAATGTTCATAAAGGTATAAGCCACGTTTTATGGGGACCAAAAGTAATTCTCCATCTCTCATGAAATGCAGGAAATGACCTTTAAAAACAGACACAATTGGGGAGTTCACTGCACCCTAATTACCTGCCTACTCTCCAGACCATAAACTTTTATGCATGATCTGTTCTCTGTTCACTTCATTCATACACATTTATTTTAACAGGCATCCATATGACCTATATGCAAAACTTAACAAGCGTTCGTGGCAAATGGCGATCTCAACTCCACCCTTGGTTTTGTTTTGATTCCTTCATTAGATGGAACTTTAATGATCTTTAATAACACCACTTGGATTCTTTTCCTTGGGAATGTCAATATTCTTAACATCAAATGCACAGCCTCACGGCTTATGTGAGCACCAAGCCTCCTTCTCCCACAGCAGATAAACTGGGACACCTAAATATATGGCATAGCTTCTGAGGACTCCTTCTGAATATTTTGATCTTCATAACCTCATGGTGACATTACTGCTGCTCCAGCTCCCTTTAAAGTTCTTTGCAAAGCCATTGCCTTTAGAGGGTCTGCCCAACACTGCGTGCTCAGAGATTTCCTATTGGTGCAGAATTGCTATTTTTAACCAGGGCCGTTTGGTAAAAGAAAATCTAAGCTAGGTTAACTGCAACCAAAATGACCTACAGTATAACACAAGCCATACTATTTTTTTTTTCCTTTTTACATCCTTCTTGTATCCTCTTGGAAACTTTGGTTCTATTTCAACAGGAAAGTGGTTGTCTAAACGTTAGAGCGCCATCTCTGCCAGGTGGATCAGGCGCAGGTTCTGAAGTCAGCATGTTTGGATCTGGATGCCATCTCTCCCACCATTTATTAGTTTTGTGACCTTGAAGCAGTTGTTTATCCTCTAGGCTTCACCTGTAAAATAATTAAGTGACATACCGCCTATAAAAACTTATGTTAGTGTATGGTGCAGAGTCCTCAAACAGTGATGGCCATTAGAGCAATTATTATTGCTGTTATCATTGGGAACCAAATTGCCCTGCAATCCTGTTTAAAGCACGCTGCATCATGCGGGGTGGGTCATATAAATCTACGTTTCCTCTTCTCGCGGGAACATTTGAGCCAGTCTATTGAGCAAAAGGCACACTTGGCATTTGTCAGTTGGGCTCCGTGAGACAAGCTGGGGCACCGCTAATGGAAAGAACTGGTGCATAGAGATAAGGAAAGAGTAAACAGCGTCCACGCAGCCCAAACATGACACTGTGCCCCGTGATAATGAAGCATTCCACAACAGAAGGGTCTGGGGTTGTTTATGTGTGTGTACGTGTGTGCACACTTAGCCCATGTATGTTGTATTATGTAGTTTAACCTTTACAGACCAAGAGTGAAGTGAGAGCAGAGGAGACAAGGCTTTCTTTCTCACATTTCTCATTTCTACTGTGCGTCGACATCAACATACGTGGGGAAGGAATTATTAATTATCTAATAGCGTTAATAACCTATTATTATTATATCAGCTGTTCATATTTCTTTTATATTCTGCAGCTTCTTACAGGTAGGACTTGGTACTTTTAGGCTTGAAGGAAGATGTAAATTGTATTGTCATTGACTATGCATTCTTGTTAAATTTTTTAAAAACCCTCTGAATTCCTCCTGAGGCTATAGAGTGGCAGCAGGTCAGGCTCCATGCCCTACTGTCTTAGACTGTGCCTCTCAACCCAGACGATTTCCTGAGGATGGAGCCAATGTTACGAGCCTTAGCGCCTGTGGTCCTATAGGTGTTGGTGAGATCCCTGGTAAATAAATTTCAGGATTATATATTCCCATTCTTGATTATTTATCATTTACAGGACAGTGCTAATTGCATTCATTAAAAAAAAATACCCTGCTTCAGCAGGCCTATACCATAGAAAATAAAATTTAAAAAATCATTATAAATGGGGTAAAGATAGAAACAGCCAGCTGAACAGCAAACAGCTTCAGTCACCGAGCCACCAGCAGACAGGTACCATCCCTTGCCACAACAAAGTGCCAAGGGCTCTGAGGAAAGGCCCAGTGAAAGAAAGAAACTGTCCTGGGCTCCAGTGTCTAGCAGTGGTAACAGCTGACATTTGAGAGAGTTGAATTGTGAAGGTCAAATAGAAAGTGTTCCAGACGAAGACACGAGAGTAGGTCATTTTCCATATAATCTTGATTGACGGAGAGAAAACAAAGCTGGGGTTCAGGGTGTTTGCTCCACGGAGTCAAGCCCGCCATAGCAAGTGAAGAGCTGGAGATAACGGCATATTCCTAAAGTGCTGACGGCTGCCTACAGATGATGGGAATCGACGGGAAGATTGCGTGCTAGACAACGGCTCGCTCTGGTTGTCGTCTTTGCCTTTGCCTGAAACATTATTCTGCCTTTTAATTCTCTGAAAACCTCACACTCGTGTACTCTGAGCTTTGTGTCATTTTCATCCCCTCCCCGAGAGCCCCTCTCATTAACACTCTCTTTCTGAAGCCCTCTTTTCCTCAAACAAATCTTCAGCTACTTTAATTTGGGTGGGGAGGGACCCCTTGAGTTTAACTGGACTCGCCTGCAGGAACATGAGTGGGGATTACTCACTGGAACATAGGCAACTTTTCAGTGGCTACACTGCTGGCAACCTTCCCCCAACAACCATTAACTGCTCGTCGTGAATGGTAGGGCCTCATGAGCCTCACGAGTCCCGTGACACCCCATCCCACCCATAATAAAATAGTGGCGGGCACATCTTGTGCATGTAAGCACAGATGCAGTGAGCCCCTGGGTATGATGACAATCACATGTGGGGACTGTTCTCCTCTCTAACTTCTGGCTCTCTTTTTCCTGTCTCTTCTCCCAGAAGATCCCTGACCATGGAGAGGTGATGCCCCATTTAGGATCAAGCATTCCCTGTCACGCATTCTCCTGCCCTTGTGAGTCTCTACATTAACCACAGCAGAAAAAGAACCGTGTCTCTGATAGAGACTAAGTTCAGCTTTAACATAGGAGTGCGAGCATAAGCATTCAAAACATTAAATAGTCTACTTCTACATGTTCATTTTGTGCATATGCACACACGTACAGCACACGTGGTATACACATGTGAAGGTCACAGGACAACTTACAAAAGTCAACTCTTTCTTTCCTCCCACCATGTAGATCCTGGGGATGAAACCCAGGTCGTCAGACTTGGTGGCACGTGCCCTTATCCACTGAGTCATCTCATTAGCCCTTAAACATCAGCATTTAGAACACAGTTGGATCCCTTGCCCACTTATCTACTACAGTTCCTGAATATTTTCAAACAAATGTTATGGGCCTCAGTTCTGGGAATTTCTTTGAATCCAGATAACCCAGGTGCGTTCCCTTCAGTCCTTGAAGGCAGGGTCTTACCCCTCACCCTTTCTCAGAGGTCAGTGTGAGCTTCTCCGCCTCCCCATGCCCAGGCTGGATTTAGATGGAAGATGCTCACAACTCAGTTCCGCCCGCACTTCATCCATTAGCTGCTGTACCTGCTTGACCTGCGCTGGACACTGAATGCCTCAACGGTGCAGGCAGCTGCTCTCTCCCCTGCTCTAGGTAACTGCTGACTTGGATACCATACTGTAGCAACAATACCAGCACCCAAAGGGTACAGGTGCAAACAAGATGGAAGGCAATGTCTGCCTTAAGCAAGTCTAAGCAGTCAAAGACTCGAGAGTCAGAGACCCTAAGTCTTCAGTGTGGCCCCTCTGCTATCCTGTCTTAGTCGGGTAGAGCAATTCCAGCTTTGGTTGCCACCTCCATATGACACACCCAGTAAAAGGGGTAGGATTTGCAAATATCATTTTCATTCACTTCCCATTGGTTGTAATCTAGGTCCAGCCATGTCTAGATGCTAAAGGGGCTAAGAGTGTACTCTTATCTTGGACACATGCCCAACTAAAACCGCCATTATTTTAGAGGCAGAAGAAAACAGACCTGGCAACTTGACAATTTTCTTCTTGTCACAAAAACTCCCAGAAGACAAATATTTGGCTTAATTCATGTTGCCTCGATGGCCAGAAGCACACAGAGAAGAGATGAAACTAAGTCAGGTGTTCTTATGTAGAAAATGTAGGCTCCTCTATTACTATAGCTATTGAATGGGCGCCTTGCTTCCCTAGGAACTACCTACTGATTGTTCCCATGCCTTTAGGTAGTTTTTGTTTAAACAGTAGTAGACCGCAGACTGGTTCTGGGGTTAGCATCTTCATCTATTTGGATAACCGAAACTCTCATTAATAAATATAAAGTTCCACGGCACTTAAAGACGGGGTGTTGTTCACCCAGACCCAGGTGACATATCACGACCGGGAAAGGGCTGTGTCATAGAAGACCACGCCCCTCATTTACAAGGCTCAATGCTGTTTAGTAAGAACAGTTTTATCTGTACAAAGGACGCCCCTATTCTTTCTTCCCACAGATGCCTCCAAGCTTTGACACGCAGCAGCACTGTTGACTCTGCGGTCCCCCGTCCCTCCCTCCGTCCCTCTCTTTTTTATCTGGTGTTTATCCAGCCACTTCCACCTGGCTCCTTCAGCTTCCCCTTTGCTCACCCAGAAGCACAAAAGGGTCCAGGGAGCGTGTTTACTTTCTCATCCGCGCCCTTCCATTTAATAACACCACTCTCCTCTCAGCGCTGTATCTCTCTGCCTTCTCCCCCAGTCCAATCGAGTCTTCAAGTTACGTCTCTCCGGAGCCAAGGTATGTCTACCTACCATCTGAATTCCTTTGAGAAAGGCAAGTTGTCTTCACCATGGTCATGGGCAGTCCCTAATCCAAATGACTCTGTTTGCTTCCTTGTCCCAAGGCCTGTGAGGGTTGTGGGGCCGAAGGCATTTGCACAATGCCTTCTGGAAGCATTAATAGAAATTTTCAAAGACCTAGGGAGTGAAGTTTCACACCACCCCTTAATGCTACCTATATCCTTGGGTCTTTGGATCTCTGCCATCCTTGGCTAGTTCCTCTTGAACCATCCACTTTCAGTCTCAAATTAATTTATTTAAAGCCAGAAATCTTTTTCTTTTTTTGCATTTGCTGTAATCTGAGCAACCTCTAAGGAATAGCATATTTACCATCAAACATTCTTAAATACTCTACCCTGATTCAACTCATAGAGCATCCCCTCCCCCAGGTCACACAGTCCTCTAGCTATAACACTGCTGAGTCTGCCCTGCTGAGTTCAACTCCAGCTTTCACAACGGGATCTTGAGCAGCTGGAAAGAGAAGGAAAACAGGGCCTCCAGGCTATTCCCAGGAAATCCCAAAATGCATATTTTTAACATTTGCATTCTTATTTCCATAAATTTGTATGTTCCACGCGAAAGGCAGTGACTCCAGTTATGCAAAGCTAAAACACGGGGCTCTCCTTTATCTGCAGGTGAATGCTCACATACTCTCAGCTTGCGCGCCTGCTGCCTACAGTGATTTTTTTTTTTTTGGCTTCTCCTTCTCAGTTAGCATCCAAAAGTGTCCCTGCTTTACTCCGATCATGGCCATTAAAAACAGAGTTATCCTTTAGGGGCTTTACTACAGTTGGCTCCCAAATATTCTTTCCTTCTACTATGAACTCACACCGGAAGTGTCTGTCTAGCTGGCATTTTTGTAAGACCCTACATTCCCCCCGCAAGGAAACACTGGCTCTGAATTCAGTTGGGACAGCTTCATCTGGGTGTGGAACTTCCATGTAGGTCTAGCTTTCAGTCTTCTACTCCCCTGGAAAGTTTTTGCAGTGAGGAGGGCAGGCTGGATTCTGAGCAGAGTAGCGGTCAGTGCCAAGCGCCCACATCAAGTGTCTTCCGTTGACTCCTGTAACTGAACCCTGAAAGCTGCTTTTGCTGTCAGGGTCCATAGATCTTTCCTGCACTTCCACCAGGTCATGGATATCAGAGCGATGGAGAAATAAAGTCACTAGAGTACTTCACAACAGCTATATTAAGTCCAGAAGTCAGGGCCGTGAGAAAGAGAGAACATAAATGTCCTTTCGGGTCCATCTCAACCCAACAGTTTTGGGAAAACACAGAAATAACTGTGCTCACTGAAGAGCAGGTGAGAAGAACCTGAGGGCCACTCGGAGAAACCATGTCCCTGGATCCAGAGTGGCCATACTGGACCGTAGTCCCTTTCAGTTGGTCAAGAGAGACCTCTCTGAGGTGCATAAACTTCTGTTGACAGCCTCGCCCTCTTTCCTCAGACAAAGTGGTGGTTTATTAGGAGGCTATGGGCCAGAGCAGCCAGCAGCTGAGAGAAGCAATGAGCGCTGAAGCGCTTGCCAGAGCATTTTGTGAGCAGTATTTTGTTTGTTGGCTGGTTTCATCCTCAGGACAAATGAAACTCCTTTCACTGAAGCGAAGTCAGCAGAGGGGAAGTACAGACCTCACTGAACACCGAGAGAACGCAGTCTCAGGAAGCCTGACCTCTTCCCTGCCACGTCTGCTCAATGTCAGGCCTGCTGACACCACAGTCGGAGACAGGCTTCCTCATCCAGATTTCACCCTACAGACCAAGGCCATGGGCGGAATGCAGAACTGGGGTCAAATCACCAGAGCTAGGCAGGGAGAGAGACCCATCCTGCTATAAAGATTGTAAGAACTGGCTTGCCCATATGCATCTATGAAAGACCGTTTAAAGAATTTTTATGTATTTTGTTTCTCTTTCCCAAAGACTATGATTCGTCATCGGCATTGGATTGTGTATAGAGGCATCTCAACGGCTAAAGGCAGGCAGGCTGTGGGGAACCAGATGCTTTGTGCCCTGTGTGAAGTTGTGCCTGGAAAATGCCTCTGAGCAGCAGGGCTGTCTTCACCTTTCTTTCCTTCCTTCCCTCCTCCCCCCTTCGCCCCTCTCTTTCTTTCTTTCTTTCTTTCTTTCTTTCTTTCTTTCTTTCTTTCTCTTTTTCAAGACAGTGCTTCACTATGTAATAGTCTTGGCCTGCCCTGGAACTCGCTTTGTAGACCGGGCTGACCTTGTGCTCACTGAGATCTGCCTGCCTCTGCCTCCCAGGAGCTGGGCTTAAAGGCGTGCACCACCACTGCTTGGTTCTCTTCACCATTCTAAAGTGTATTGTTGCCTTCCAGTTTCTCCAATTCAGCCAGCTGGAAATGTGCTTTGCCCAAACTTACTATTTAACTTTCCATTTTGCTCAGTCAACTCATTTGCATAACCCATTCAAAACATGGCTAGACAGAAAACAAAACAAGTTCAAAAAAAAAAAACTTGCATTGTGGATATGGAGTAAAATATTTCACCTTTGCAACAGCCCCCCCCCCCCCAAAACAGGCCTGGTATATGAGCAGTTCTTCTAACAGGAACTTGCTCAAACTCTAGAGAAGGCAGATGCTAAGGTCAAGGCTACTCCACCCATGTCTGTTGGACTCAACACTCTGCCACTAGTAGCAACCAAAGAGTTGAAGTTCAGGACTTTTAACAACTACTCTTATGAGATGGATTAGATCAATTCCCCCGATCGCTCAAGACGAAAAGAAAGAAAGGCCATTTTGCTCCAGTTATGACATTCAACAAGATGAGAAAGTCTTACTTTCCCTCCTGGCTTCTCAATCAGAGGGCTCTTGAGGCACGCGGCAGCGAGACCGCAGTACACAGGCGTCCATCGCTGCTCCTGCAGAACAGAAAGACAGAGATTTCAGACTGTGGGGGCTCTCCTGCAGGGAGGAGCCCATTCCCTGCCTCAAAACCACCTCCAGCACTAAATGCAAAGGGTGACATTGAAATGCCTGAGCCAGCATTTTCACAGGGTTGCTTCAGGCTGCTGCCTGTGCAAACCCATTTAACCTTGTTCAGGGACACATTACAAAACCACTTACCACATGTCCAAAGAATTCACAGATACATGTTGACAGAAATTCAGAATATTTCTGCTTTATCTGTTAAGAGATCTTTCTAGGACTTAGGTCAGCATATAAGACTCCAATCTCATTGTCTGGAAACAGCACTCGGAAGTCTCTGGCTTCTGATTCCCGTGTGGCAAAATTTCCAAAGTCCTTTTTTTTTTCTTAGTTTTTGTTGAGACAGGGTTTCTCTGTACCTTTGGAGCCTGTCCTGGCACTAGCTCTTGTAGACCAGGCTGGCCTCGAACTCACAGAGATCCACCTGCCTCTGCCTCCCGAGTGCTGGGATTAAAGACTCTCTGCTCAGAACCCACTGAAGAGACCCCACTGACTCTTTCAGCCTCAGCTCCAACTCTCTCCAACAGTCATCACAAACCTCAAGCTGCACTGTTCCACGTGATTGCCGCAAGTCCCCAGCGTCTTTGTGCAACTCCTGGTTCTTAATACCTTTTCTTCAGGGTCTGCCCAGGAATTCCCACCCGTCCTGTAAAGCCCAGATCAGATTCCCAAGGAAGCACATGACCGCTTCACAGGCGAGAGGGATAGGTTTCTCTGTGCCGCAGGTCCCACTGAACCATATTGCTAGAAAACACAACCCATTACTGTGTTCCCCTGGGAATGTGAGCTGCTGAGAATGGGACTTAAGTCTTGTTTTTCTTGTGGCTTCATTATCTAGCATGGGTCCCTCCACAGTGGAGGTCAGTGGTTCTCCATCTGTGGGTTGCAACCCCCTGTGGGGCCAGTTGACTCTATCCCGGGGGTCGAATACCGTATACTCTGTATATCAGATATTTACATTATGATTCATAGCAAATTTCAGAGCAAGTAACAAAACTCATAGCAAAATTACAGTTACAAAGTAGCAACAAAAGTAAATTTATGGTTGGAGATCACTACAGCATAAGGAACTGTTTTAAAGGATCACAGCCTTAGGGAGATTGAGAACCTCTGATGTAAGATCTTTCTTCCATAGGTAAGTTCTCCTTCAGCCAACTGAAACTTTTCATGTCTTTACGAATTTCCATGATATGCTAGTAGACCCAACTGCCTCCAATCCAAACTCACATTTCTCATGACACGTATTTATCTCTTGTAGTCTTGATAGAGAAGGGACGGTGAAAGACTTGTTAACCAAAAGGGAAGAAAAGGAACTAAACATATCAGCCTACCCAATAAAATAAAAATGAACTTTAATAATAAATCAGCAAATATTGACACATCCCTCCCCCCTGCTGTCCCTTAATTGGCTGTGTTCCTTGAGGCAAGGAAGATTTTTTTTTCCCACTGGTTTGGAATCTCCCTTCCTGCTGCTATGAATTACCTTCCCTTCACCCCACTAGGGCAGATCACACGCTCTCCACCGGGGTGGCCCTGCCTATGAATATGACTTGTGTTATTTACACACATCTCATAGAGCATTCTGAGACAGAGTGTAGAGATACCTGTGGCCCAGAAGGACAAAGCATAATTGCCTGGAAGGAGGTTCTGCAATTTCCCCTCAAGAGAAATCATGCCAAACTCTGACTGCAGAGGCCGGAAAAGGGGGGGCTGTGCTCAGATGCCCAGGGAGGCGGCCTGCTGCCCATTAGGAGTTAAACGAAGACCAGCAATTCATTTCACAGGTCATGTTCCAGCCATCAAAGTGTAATTACCGTCAAACCCCACTGGCACAAGCCCCAACTGTATTATGAGTGAAAGTTTTATAGGATTCTAAAGGATCCCATTACAACTTCCGCCTTCTAGAGATAAAAAGACACTGGATTGCACTAGGAAAAATGCCTGAATAAATGTATTAACTTGAGACTGAAACCATTTTTGTCGTTGTTGTTGGGTGTTTGCTTTTTTTTTTTTTCAAATGAAAATAAAACTTGCAGTGTTGGTGATGGAGAAACATGACTGGGTTTGGAAGAAGTCAATCTGTTCGAAGCAGCAGATGAATTTGAGAACACTGCCCTTCAGTTGCTATAGCAACGTGGAACTAGCTTTCTTGGGGGCTTGGGCAGCCTGTTTTTCTGCAGGCCAAACATCCCCTTGATCCCCCTGCGCTGGGTACACTTGAGACTAAGACAACAGAGCATTTGCAAAACACAGATTCCTTACGTATAAACCGTTTGTTTGGTGGGAAAGTATGATTCTGGGCTGCATGGGTCCATATGCAAAATGTCGATAGTGTCGCGCACATAGTAATGATGAAAAGACTTTCCTCTTTCCTGTCCCCTGCGCTCACCTCAGGGTTTTCTCAGTTTGTTCCCTTTTCAGTGCTGAATTGCTTACATAGCTGGCTGGCATGAACAGTGGTGCCCCCAACTTCACACTCGCTGACTGTGGGGAATGAGAGCACTTAGGATAGATGTGGAATAAAGAGAGAAACAGCCATGTTGAGCTCCTTCCCTGCAGGAGAAATTAGCCATCCTCCCAGACCTCTGCAAAGTGAAAGCAATTATCACTTCTTATCTTCCCACCATATATTCCCAAGCTCTCCCAAGGAGTTGTAAAAGTCACTGATCCCCAAGGGGGTGTGTATGAAAGTCAGTGGTCCCCAAGGGGTGTCCAGGGGTGTGGGGGGAGCTACCTGCTCTAACTTTCTGACTGGGCTTCTCAGGCTAGCAAGGCATCAAAGACCTCCGGATAGAATTGGAAATATGAGTGGCCCTTTGTATGAAAAGACACAAGTAACCAGGGCTTTGAAGGAAGAGAGGGACCAACTGGATCTTCACCTTATTGAACAGGGGGAGATATCTGTCTGGGCACATCTGCTTAAGGGCCGTCACTGGGCAGCTAAAGGATCTAAACGAACTTTTACTCCAGGGCCTTATTTTCATACTCGAGATAAAACACGGCTATTTAAGACCATCAGCTCTCCCATCCTCTTCTCCTCTGCTCCAAGTGAGCTGGGAGCTAGCCTGTTTTGCCATGGAAGCAGATTCTAGCAAGGGTTACCATTTCTCTAGCTAGCCTCCTCTTGACCCCTTTTTTCCTTATTTTAAGTGGGGAGCAAGCGTAGCGGAAGCTTGCCTAGGTAGTGTCGGTATTCCTACGGAACTGCTGAGAGACCACCTTAGCTGCCCTTCACAGAGCTCCAGAACCACATCCGGTCCCGGGTACCTACGAGGGAGTTTGGATATCTCAAACAACCTGTGGAAAAAGAGCAGGGAGACGTCCCTGAATCTAGATGTGAGGCAGATAGATAGCTGTCACCACCCAGGCCCCTGCTCTATCTACCTCTCCCCCAACCTGACTGATGAGGGACTAAGTTACTATGGACTTGCCCCGCCCAGGCCAGCCACGGTCCCTTCCTTGAGGAGGAGGGTAGGGTGGAGGGCAGCTATGGGTTGACTCATCCGGGGTTGACTAGACTTCCTCCCTTTTGCGCCACATGAGTGCAGTCTGGCTGAACTTTAGTGAACTGTGTCTGCTCGAGGTTCGCCTCCTCCCTCTTTGGTTATTATTATCACAGGATTCTGAGCAGACAGGGTACCCCCCCTCCCGCCGTTGGAGCCGGTGCGGGGGTCAATGTGGAGAACATCCCAACTTTCAGGTTTCCCAGCCAAACCTGTCCTGTTTACGCATTTTTCTGTATCTCCCTCAACCCTCGCCCACCTCCCCGCCTGCACCCCAAAATCTCTGCATATAAATTTCCCTTCCCTGGGTGTTTTACAATGAATATTGAAATGTCCTTATTCGTCCACCATACTTTGTGAACTTCCCTAAGGCCTGTACCCACCACCAAGCTATCATCATCTAAAACATTAAAGTAGGGGCTGCTTGGAAAAGACCTTTCTACTAGGACCTTCTACTAGGTGAGCTTCCTGCCAGGAAAACACATGCCAAATGCATGTGTGTTTAGGGAGCACACTGCATTGTAGCAGACCCGCGGGCCTCTTCCCATCCTGCATTGTATATTTCCAGCAGTTTGATGTAGTCAGGATTGCCACCATGCAGTAAAAACGCAATGCCCCATCAGTGATGCAAACGGGGACACGTGTGAGGTCTTGGGGTATATTTTTACTATTTTCTCCTGTAATTAAAACTACTCTTTTCTATTTGTGCTTTGAATCATTTCTTTAGGCTATGTTTCCAAAAATAGAACTCCAGGGACAAAGACATAAACATGTTTATAGCTCTCGTTATTTTTGTTCAGCTTATAGCTTTATAAAAGGGCCTGGCTGACTTACAGAGCTGAATCTTGTATATTGTACAATGGGTGTGTGTATATCTATTACAACACACATACACCACCTTTTTTTTAACAGCAACCCCCCCCAACACACACACACATACCATATCAACCTCACGTTTACAGATGAGGACAATAAGGGCCACAGAGGTTAAGTAACTCAGTGTCAGATGACCAACGTCCTCTTTATGGTTGCATTGGTTTCAAGCGTTTGCTGTGCCTAGGCTGTCCCTGGTTTCAATGAGTAACTGCTGACTATGTCTCTAGCCTATAATTTCCTTAGCTTGGGCCACAGTGGAAACCATGAGCATGGAGTCACACACATTCAGCCAAACTCCAGATCCAACATATTAGTAAGTCACATAACCAGTGAGCCGCCGAGCCTTGCTAAGCCTCAGTTTCCCCAGAGTAAAAGGGTACGGCATCACAACATCACAACCTTATTTGGAGGCTTTAAATAGAAACTCGGCTTAGCAAACAAACCAACACTGAAACAATGCTCCTCCTGTTTTTCTTCTAATGAGAGACGCTTTGTTGTGACTCTCCCTTGGAGCTTTTGTGGCGTAAAACAGAAGCTATTTATGAGTTTCCATTATAGCCTAATGCATAGCTTTCCGCCCCTGATGTCAATCATCGAATGATTCTCTAGGTGCTGGAACTTACTTCTGTGCTAAGTTTAGTGAGGGTTTTTACATATCTATTTATAAACTGTGTCATAAAGCAGTTCCTTAAAATATCTGAGCAAAACTTATTAATAAAGATTATGAAAGGTACAGATAGATTATTTAGATGTTTACTAGTATTATAAGTAGGTATGTTTACTCCAAAATTTTAAAATATTCAATACTCACTGATCACAATTTTAAATACAAATCTATCAGAACGTATACAATTAGAGTATTTATATAATAAACAAATATTTAAAATATTTTATGGAAGTACTAAAGCATATTAATTCGTAAGAACAATCTTTAAATAGTCAACGCTGATAGACTAAGTTTCTCTATCCCTAAGGGCCTTGTAAGTGAGAAACCTACAACACAGTGAAAAGTGCACTGCCCTTAAAACTGGCTTTGACACTTGGTTGATACAAAACCTCTTTTGGGGTTTCATTGTGTATAATTTTTTAGAAGGCCCAATAAAGCAATATGCCTAAAGCAATAAACAATCTCTGATATATCTCCTAAGAGAGGCATATAAATTGCATAGCTCTTCAGAATGTCAAAACAAAGCACATGTTACTTAAATCTCAGTCCATTTATTTCTAAGGTGTGAACCCGAATTCTCTAGTAGTTCAGGAAAGTGAAAAGAGAAATGAAGACAGGAAGTCATCTACTGAAGCGTGGGAAAATAGCACAGGGGAAGAGACAGTTCTCTCTAGTTCCCATAGGTCGCTGGAGTTCAACTTCACCCTCAGCAGGAGAATGAGGCTAGGAAGTGCTGTGGAACAACCTTGGGACATTGTAAGTGTGTATTGCTGTCATCGTTAATAAAAAGCTGACTGTCCAATAGCTGGGCAGGAAGAGATTGGGCGTCGAGGCGGCCTGACCCAGAGAGAATGCTGGGAGGAAGAAGGGTGGAATCTGGACTCACAGCAGACGCAGAGGGAGCAGGCGATGAACGTGCTATGCTGATAAGGTACCGCCATGTGGCAGAGCATAAATAAGGAATATGGGTTAATTTAAAATGTAAGAGTTAGCTAATAACAAGCCTGAGCTATCGCCAAACATTTATAAGTAATCTTAAGTCTCCATGTTGGTTATTTGGAAGCAGGCGGTGGGAACAGAAAAACTCCATCTGCAAAGAAGTCCTGGTCTCTGCTCTGGGAGGAGGAAGAAGAAGGAGGCAAGGATGTAGGGGGTTGTTACCTATACCTTTGGGTGAGGACGACTGGGAGAAATGTAGATAATTGAGGATGGTTATGGATGGGAAAAAATGTGCTGTGGTTGAATTGTGCCACCCCCAAATTCCTACGCTGAAGTTCTAAAATTGCCTCATTTCTATGTTTAGAAGCTGAGACTTTTTTTTTTAAAGGCAGGTTTCTCTATGTAATAGCCCTGGCTATCCTGAAACTTGCTCTGTAGACCAGACTATTCTCAAACTCACAGAGATCCACCTATCTCTGCCTCCCCAGTGCTAGGATTAAAGGCATGTGTCGCCATGCCTGGCTGGAAACTGGACATTTTAAAGAGTTAATTAAGTCAAATGAGATCCTTAGGGTGAATCCTTATCCAATCTGACTACTATCTTTATGGAAAGAGATTTCAATACATGTATGGATAGAGAGAAGACTGTAAAACAGCAGGGGAAAGACAACTGGGCACTAGCCGAGGAGGGACCCCTCCGAAGGAGTCAACCCCATCCGTAATCCACGGTTAGTCAGACCATTAGAATCAACAGAATGCACACGGGGGTTGAAGGGCAGTTGACAGGAATGGCCATGGACAGGTTCCCAGTGCCCGGGCAATCGAGGAAGCAGGACAAACCCTGGGCAGGATTATAGGAGAAGGGTGCAGAGGGGTGCTCTGTGTAGGAAGAAACAGCCAGCATCAAATGGTGCAAGCACCACCATTTGTTTTAAATACTTCATTTTTTCTATGCAAATGTGCTGCGTCTGGGTGGATTTACCCCACTTTCCTCGCTCAAGTTTCTGCTACAGTCAAAATTTCCTGCTGTCTCCCGCACACACATTCTGCTTATTTATAGTTTATTTTGTCTTGGTTCCTTTTTCTCTCCGCTCCTCCCTGCCCCCACCCCGTTCTACCATCTCCTGTGTGAAGGGATTTCATGCACATCCCATGTTTCCAGGCCTTCCATACACTTCCTCATTCTCAAAGCAGAGGTGACGATGATGCCCAGGAAACGAGGTGGGTCCAGTGAGCAAGCCAGGTTCTGAAGGAACACACTGGAAAGAAACTCTAACCCAGAGGGGTTAGGAGAGCCAAGAATGCTTCACAGAAGTGGCAGCTTCCACTTCTTGCTGCCTGCCCTCTTATACATCTCCTCTTGGGCTGTAGAAGACTCTGCATTGTAGCTCCGTGTAAATCTGTTCTCCACAGTATGCCTGGTCTTTTTAAAAATAAAGCGAGTTGTGATCCTCCCACGGCGGTGTTCTATTTTCTTCCTGCTCAAACCAAACACTTCAGAAGTTCCCCCACTCTTTCCCATGCAGAATAAAGCTTTATCTTGGCCTATAGGCTATTCTTGGTCAGGCTCTTCCTTTTATTCCTGACCGATGCTGCACCGTGTTCATCTTTCTTCCAGTGTCCTTCCTCAGACCCTCCGCTTGTGCTCTTCTCTCAGCCTAGAACAAAACCGACGTCTCCTAACCTCCAAGCATCCACTCCTCACTTCCCTTTCTAAGTTGATCAGTTTCCCATTCACGATGAAACATGGCTGTGGTTTCCACTGGAGACTGTTCATTCAAATCCTTCTATGTTCTCATTTAGCAGAACAGCCCTCCCTCCTTTGGGATCTCTGTAATATTCCCACCTGCCTGAGACACTTGTCCTTGCAAGTGTGTGTGTGTGTGTGTGTGTATAACACACACATAGTGAGAAGTGAAAATAGCTATGAATTCTTTATACTCCAACACAACTTTTACAAAAGGGAATAAGCCTAATGGTGCTCCCATCTTCAGGGAACCCTCTGTTTCCAAAGTAGGTAATTTTGGCTGGAATTCACATCCTCTTTTCCTGGACTTTTGGATGCAGAAAGTGTGGAAAGAGGAACATCTCTAGACAGAGCACCATCAAGGATAGACACCTTATTTCCCCTCTTTTGGATTAGTCAAAAGCCTACTCAGAATTACTATGCAATTTCAAAGAAATTTAACAGTTAACATCAATTCTATACAATGCAGGCCTCCTCTAGCCTGCCTAGAAAGTTCCTGCATATCTAGGATTAAGTGGGATCGGTTGGCTGATAACATGCCAAATGGAGCCATGATGGCAGACACAATCCTGTCAATCCTGCCCGAAAGGTCATGACTGTTGCCTGGACACCTTTTCCTCGTCCAGTGTTTGGTGACCTGGTAGATAGTACTTTGCAGTCATACTAGTGGTTAATGCATTTGGAACAAAGCTAATCTGTCTTACTAGAAGTACTTAACGATAAATCAACAGAAACTGAATTTGGATGCATCTTTAAGATGTGATCAGAAATAATGAAATGACTCTAGTAAGAATTTCCCAAGCAGGGATTACATCCATAGTCAAAATCCTGACTCTGTAGGTGAGTGTATCTTATTTCCCTCCCATGTATACTTTGATTTACTCTGGGAAGGAGCTCTGAAAGGGGGGGATGGTTTGTTATCTTTAGCTACCAGAACAGAATGCCTTTGATCTCACACATCTTCTCCAATGGCCATGCTTCCTGGGAGGTCGGAGCTGGGCACCATCAGTCCTGCCCTTGACTGACGTTAATGACAGACGCAGAATCTGTTGCACGCTGCTTTGAAGGAGCCAGAGACACCCAGCCCTTTGCAGCACGAGAAAGCCCCCAAAGCTGGAATTTACCTTCACGTCAGTAATAACTGAATGTTTTTTAGGGTTAGATTTTGTTACGTCGTTTGAATTAACTTTGAGGATGTGCTGGCTTTGGAGAGGAATTGTTTCGTGGACACTGGTACTCTGAACTTGATAGCTAACGGGTCTAAAGTGCACGTTATATGTAGGTTTTAACCAGTCAGGAGATTTTTATGTAGCCAGTGATAGTTACTTTTTTGTATGATTTTTGTTTGGACTGCAATGCTGTGCCTTTAATTTGGTCTTCTTGCTATCTTAAGTTCATTACCGTGTTTAATGGCATTCTTACAAGCCATTTCGCATGTAAAAAGCAGGGCTTCATGTTTTTGTTTCTAACAGCTTCATGTAGAACCTGAGACTTACGATGAACAGGAATGAGTGGCAGACCTCCTATGTTGTCTCTTGTTATGTAAAGCTATGGCAGAATCTTAGTGAATAGAATACTTCAAAGGTTTGTTGTCTTTGTATATTAACAGACTATGTTATATAAACTTACATGAGAGATGCATTACTGCTCTTCCTGGGTCATGTTTTCTTAACATTTTGCACCTCACACCTCTGCTGAGTTATTAGGAAGGTTAAAAGGAACCGATAAATCATTTTTTTTCATTTTAGACTTTTAGATAATTAGTTGATATGAAATATAACTTGATATACAATTTTTCCTGTTTCAGAGGATATAATGATTATAGCAGAATATGCCCAGAACATTTTGGCATGAAAAGAGATTGAATAAATAGTTAATTTACTTTAAAAACAAAAAAGGGTGTTCAGGTAGGAGATGACAGAGTGGTCCAACCCCATGACTGAAACTGAGAAGGGGTACACTAGAGCATTCCACTTGGATCTGGCTCAAGCTGGAGTCTTGTTCTTCCCAGTTAACTAATGTATACCTCAGGGATGCTGAGGCTAAGGAGACCTTCCTTGTTTTAGTATCAAGTATAACATGGCAAAAAAAAATAATAATAATGGCTGCCCCGATACTGTCTTCTTTGAAGACTTTACCCCATTTATGACATTGCAGGTATGTATTTTGACCCTGTTCGTGTGGTCAGAAACAGGATTTGTGTCTCATGGCTGTGGATCCTATCAGCTGAGCTTTCTGGTCAAGAGAAGATGGTCTGAACGGAACCTAGAACACAGAGAGATGTGACAGCTCTGATGGAGCCCTAAGGAGCATCTGTGGAAGGACTGTCAGGTGCTGCGTTTAGTTTTCAACTGATAAACTAGCTGGTCCATTTTACCTATTAAAAAGTGTGACCCGGAGAGTACATTATCTATCTGACTATCTATCTATCTATCTATCTATCTATCTATCTATCTATCTAACATCTATCTATCTAACATCTATCTATCTATCATCTATCTATCATTGATCTATCTATCATCTATTTATCATCTATCTATCTATCTATCTATCTATCTATCTATCTATCTATCTGTCATCTTCTATATACTTATTGTAAAGACAGGGTCTCAGTTTGCAGCCCTGGCTGACTTGGAATTCTCTGAGTAGACCTTGGAATTTACTATGTAGACAATCCTGGCCTTGAACTCATAAAAACATCCTCTTGCCTCTGCCTCCAGAAATCACAGATAATCCCAGTTAACTGTTCTTACTGGCTGATTTTACAAGAGTTTTTCTGTTGGACAAAAACTTATGAAGTATATATGACTAGTAGCTACTGAAATTAAAAAAAACTGGTATTTAAGAAATTGGTATGAGTTTGCTCAAATCAACTATAAATAATTACAAAACAGGAATCAAAATGGTTTTATTCCAAAGACCATACCGTTTACCAGCATTGACACCGACTCTTTAAGATGGAGAAAACAATTGATAAATTTATTATAAAGCATTTGAAGCCAGTTTTGTTAAGTCCAAATAAGAGCAGACAGCACTAACCACATTTCAGAGTTTTGTATTGTTTTGTGTCCATGTAGAATATTCTAGGCAGCATGACAGTTGCGTCATTAGCAAGAAAAAAACATCCCAGGGAGTAGAGCGCACGACAAATTGTAAATATTCGAGTTTACTGGAAGCTTCTCAGTTGGAATGTGCATCCCTACTGAGGTTTAAAAAAAAAAGTAGAAGTCTTAGGTAATAGTGGGTGAACCCACACCCATAAAATAGCTGCATCCCTAATCACTACCAATTCAAATGTGTCTAGGATAAGGACTAAGACCTCTTCACCATCAACATTCGGCTCTCTTCCTCAGAGTCAACGTTATCATTGTACATACACCACAGAGAGAAAATACAATTTGATTTGCTGTTAACTTTTGCTTTGCTTAATTTTTAGATACTGAATTTAAGTCCCCCTATCAAATACTGAGTGATTTGGCCTGTGGGACTGGCACGGACTCTGAGGTTGACATGTTCACATGAGGGTTGGCTGGCGAGCACCGAGGGCACCGAGGATGTGTTTTATGCGGCTGCTGACTCTTCAGTGTTGGGCTGGCATGAACTGTTCCTGACCTGACCCATTGTAAATGCTCCAGGGTGGCTTTATCCAGATGCAGAGGATTTCTGCCCCGGATGGCATTTCCCTTGAGTCTAAATTTCTGTGGATTCAAAATGGATGTCACAAGAAGAAGATTCGGGAAACTGACTGGATTTGATCCTGGGAGGGCATTTTTGCACGTCATGTCACATCAAAAGGCAACACTGGAATCCACTCCCACATCAGCGGTTAGGGTCAATCCCCAAGAAAAGGCTTTTCTCGGCTTGGTAGGAAATGCAGAACCAAGGAGTAAGAAGAATAAAAACATTTTCCCTTGCTGGCTTAGTTCATTACATTGTTTCACAAACCAGCCCTTCTCTGAAAATCCCTGCTGGCCAAAAGCTTCCGGCAACACCTGCTGCCTGCTGCTTACATTGTCACATAAACTTGCCAGGTGCAAATCAAGTAATTAATCAGCCTTGAGGAGAAGCGACAGCCATGTCTTCCAGACCATAGCCATGACAGCCCTCTGTGCTGGTGTCCTATCTGCAGGCCGGGCTGCTGAGAGGCTATAGAGGCTGCATGCTGACCAGCTGTTGCTCCCGCGATTTCACTCTCGCCTTCGGAGTGTGGACACCTGAGGTCTTGAAAATTCCGGCGGGAGAAGCGAGCACCTCCATGCACCTCCACGCACCTCCCACTCTGTCCAGGCTGCAGGCGGGAAGCACATTACCATCCCGCACTGGGAAAGGCACAAAGACAGCTGTACGCCACCAGGAAATGCACAACCTCAGCCCGTTATCCTATTCAAAGGTCTCCAAGCTGCTGTATTCTGGATGGACAGGAAATGTTCCTTCGGTGTCCCTGGATATAATGGAGAATCTTAAAGACAGAAAGGTCTGTCGAGGATGGATGCTCTTGATGGAAGACAGTAACTGAGTCTTGGAAAGCCCCCCGCTGCCGCCATCGCCCCAATTCAACTATGAAACTCAGGAAATGAGGGAGGCACTGTTGCCTGTTCTAAACCTGGTATTCATGTGCCTTTTCCAGCCAAAGGCACTTTTAGCCTTGTGTTCAGTCTCTCTGAGCCTAACAACTAGGTCCTTACCGTGTCATTTCAGTGACTCTTGTTGACCTCAGCTTCCAGAGACGGTTAACACAAACACAACACCATCTCCCTTGGCTTCTTGTTTAGATGCTGGAGTGCACCTGTTACATCACTGCTGCCCTGGCGGACAGGAGAAAGAAGAGACAGGCGAAACTAATCCACCCCATTCTTTCCTTACCTCTACCTGGCCCCTGCTTGACCTGAAAGCAAGAATTTCGTGTGCCAGCCACCAATCACTGCAGGTACAGCAGGAAGCGTGATGACAGAACCCACAGGAAGGAAGAGCTATCTCACTGACCTTTCAGCAGGAAACGCCCTCTGCTCTTTGACTGACAGCTCTGAGCTTCGGCCCATGAAGTCTATTTGTTTTGGCAGAAACTTAGAATCTGGGTAACGCCAGTTTTCTCATCAACTGGGAATTCAACTTAATCTGTAAACTTGTAACAAGCAGGTTGAGCAGATTCACTGCCTTGGTTACTCTTGGCATGCGCTGCCGGCACACTTGAAGGGTTGAGTCAGGGGACATCGCCGTCATACACGTGGACTCGCCTTTGCTTTCTGTCATCTATTCTGTCTGCATGCTGACTGTTAAGTCCTGAGCATGTCCTGACCTGGGAGGGCTGTGATCTGGAAACCGGCGACACCCAGAGCGGCTGGGAGCTCTGCTCAGTTGCTCTGTCTTCTAGGTTAAAAATGTGGGTGGGGTGGTGGGGTGCAAATAAAGGGGCTGGAGAGGTTTTGGTTTCACATTTCAAGGTTCAGCCAGGTTTCTGAACCTGCTGGCCAGTTCATCTCTGGCATCCCCCCTCCCCCTCAGCCTCGCATGGAATAGGCGAGGGTGAATGAATACATTTGTCAGCGCTTTCTGAGTTGGGCCGTGTGCAATTTTCATACCTTATAAAGTTAGTTACAATGAGGGAATATCTTAACAGTGGAAGCTAGTATGTTGGCAGTGCCTCATATTTCATTCCTATCGATTGCCTGGATCAGTGTATCAACTAGTCCACGCAGAAATGGAAATCCTCCACACTTGGGAGGAACAGAAAATGGACAACAGAGGCAGTTCACCTATTTCCCAGGTGGATCGGGGTGATTAAGGAAAACTGGGCCTGGCCCTACATCCAACGCCTTCTGCCAAACCTGAGTGAGGTCAGTGACTGAGTTGTTACGATGGAATTCCCTGCACACTAGGAGAAAATGCCACAATCCACTGTCTTCAAAGGCAGTGAGCCTTTCCTTCTCCTACTTAGTGGCACCTGAGATTCCAGGCCAATCTGGACGTTTCTGCTCCGAGAGGTGCATTCTGCTGGAGCCGCCTCACGTTTAAAGAGGGAAAACAGAGCATGGAGAGGTGCTGGTGCGGACACAGATCTCACAGCCGGCCAAAGTCCCCAATGAATCACTCGAATGGGCCTATGACCACTTCCAGCCTCCCCGCTATTTTTTCCATCTAATTTACTGAAAAACAAAATAACACTTTAAGTGTTACTCACACGCACGCAGTAAGAGTCATGTAATTATCATTATTCCGTTCTAAGTCTATTTCAAGCTTTGCTAAATCCAACTTAACCTAAAAAGTCACTGCTGCGATCTCTAGGCTTTCTCCGCAGTTTGGCTCAAAGCCGAGTCCACAGCATCGGTCTCTGTCTGCGAGCGAGGCCAGTGTGCTTACCGCAGCTGCTCCTCCTTTCCTTGCTGGATACCCTGGAGACTTCTCAGCCTCCCTTGACGTCATAATGACCTCGGGGAAGAGGCTGGAAGAAAGCCCAGTGATCATTACGGCTAGCAGTTGCATCTTTCCTTACAGCCTCAGACTCTGACGTATCAAGCTGAGCCAGTGACGTCAGAGGAGGCTGGCAACACCGCTGCCAGCTTAGGCTTCTGAGTGACTGTGTCCACTATCCAGTTGAGGCACTCAGATTTTAGGGGATCATGGGTTACTGTGGCACCGTGCAGCCTGCCATGACTAACATTCAGTAAACATGTTGAAGACATGACGTACGAATTTACTCTGAATTAAAGAGGGCAAATCAGAACTCCAGAGACACGCTTAGGCTTCAAGAGTGAGTTTTTTCTTCCTTCCCATGCAATTGACATGTAAATGACAAAATTCACGTATTCAGTGTCCTAGTCAAGGTCACCACTGCTGTGATGAAATACCGTGACTAAAAGCAACGTTCATCATTGAAGGAAGTCAGGACAGGAACTCAAACAGGGCAGGAACCCACAGTCAGGGGCTGATGCAGAGGCCATGGTGCTTATCACTGGCTTGTTTCTCATGGCTTGCTCAACCTGCTCTCTTATAGATCCCGGGACTACCAGTCCAGGCATGGAACCCCCCACCATGGGCTGTGCTTTCCCCTATCAATCACTACTTATGAAAATGCTCTATAGGCTTGCCTACAGCCTGATCTTACGGAGGTATTTTCTCAACCCAGGAACCCTCCTCTCCAGTGACTCGTGCTTGTGTCAAGTTGACACAACACTACCCAGAATATTCCATAAGTATTCATGAAGCAAGATACCTTCTAGATGTTGCAAATTCAATACTAGATGAAACCAAGACAGAAGATTTCTGCACTTGTGGACCATAGATTTCATGGTCGTGGATAAAGTAAAGTTAAAAAAAAAAAAAAAAAAACAAGTAGGGAAGAGGTAGGATTTCAGGAAGGGAAAGTTAAAAAAAAAAACAGGTAGGGAAGAGGTAGGATTTCAGGAAGGGAAAGTGCACTGTTCATGGTGGCATGGACCATTCATTTCAGTACTAGGGAGACAGGCAAGGGGGGGAGCAGAATCTCTGAGTTCAAGGTCAGACTTGTCTACAGAGTAAGTTCCAGAACAGCTGGTACTACGCAGAGAAACCCTATCAAAAAAACAAACAAACAAAAAACAAACCAACCAACCAGAAAGTGAAAAGTGCTTTGGGGGGAGGTAATGGGAGGGAGATATGAAGTTCACAGAGAAGGAAGGAAGGCTACATTCCCACCATCTATGGTGTTGCCTGGCCCTCTGTGAGCCTTCAGTAAATAAGGGCCCGGTCACTAGAGCACACTATAAGCTCTCAACTTCCCTTCAGTTTTAGCTCCGCACTGTCTACTACGTCTTTCTGTACGTATATGACCCTGAGAACTTGCCCCACTTGCCCATTGCCCAAGAAAGTAAGAACGGCAGGTGCTAACATCTCTGAAGAAATAGCTCTGTCACCATCTGAGATATTCCTCATGACTCTTTTCCCAGTTGCCCACTGCCTTCTCCTACTGCAATCTGGTCTTTGCTGGGCTCCCAAATACTGGTTCCATTTTTCCCTCCCAAACTGCTCTTGACTTTTGGTGTTTAATGCTGGGGGATATGTAAGCTTCTCAAGTAACTCTCAACTCCCCTTCAATGACACATCTCATTCCCCAGATTAGAGATGTCAGTTAGTGTCTGCTCCCCGACTCCATCCTTTGTAGGGACCTTCGCCACGCTTAACCCCTGGCATTTGGATAGCCACATTGTAAGCCTACAATCCCTTTTCTTTTTCCCCTCCTCCTGGCTCTGGTGATTAAGCTAATGGTGGACACCTGAGCCACGCTAATCCTTTAGTTTATAGGTATTCAAAAAGAAAAAAAATAGATGAGCTGGGAAAGCTAAGTTTTCTCTCTTAACTGTGAATTAAGTCAGACAGAGCATATGAGTTAATGAACCTGAAGAGCCACCGTGGAGCCGTGTTCTCAGGCACACGACAAACCAAAGTTTTGAGGTGGCAGAAACTTTGAGTCAGCAGAAAAGGCTACACAGCAAAGCAAGAAAAGCAAAGCTGACATCAGGAAGAGAAAAGGTCAGAGAAGACCAACCGGTGTGTTTATTGTTCTGTGGCGTTGTAGCAAAAGAGTTTTATGCCTTACCCCCTGCTAGACCAACCCGAACCTCCGGAACAAACACACTCTGTCGTCACATGACCTTGACAATCTTCCTTCTTTTCTTTATAGTCAGAAAACCCATCAAAACCCCACCAAATCCCCACCAGAAGACCAGGTCATATCGCTTCTATTTTCTTTCTGCAATTGCTCTACCCATTTGATTGCCTGGCCATGCCAGGAAGACATGAATTTGTCCCCAACTTCAAAAAGTCAGAAAACAGGACTGTAAAACATGATTTCCAAAGAAATAAAAACATGGCGATATAGGCTCGAAGTGTAAAATTGTCTTGAGGATGGCAACACAGTTAGCAGCTAGAGCTGGGGAGGCGCCAAGGCTGCCCACGTCTCTTTGAACTCATCGGTGTATGCAGACTATCCCACTGGCTATGCTTCTATTGCTTTAGATTCCCTGTTTGGGACTGAGGGGCCACTTGAGACTTAGTGCCCCGACATGAAACCTGTCTGTTTTCCTGGTCCTTGGCACCCTGCTTCGCTTGGCAGTGAACCTACCCAGGAACTGAACCTCCACTGCCACGTTTCTTCCTCCTCAATTTCCAATGAATGGCATTCTTCCCAGAAAAAAAAAGTCCAATGTTTCTTTGAGACCAGACACATATTAACTGAGCGCCAAGGGACTTCCTTACCACAGGGCCCTGTACTTCCTGGCAGTTTTGCCTGGAGAGCTTTGTGGTTGTTCATCCATCCATCCATCTGGCTATACTGGGGACAAAAGAGACAGCAAGGGCAGTGACCTTTTTTTGTAGTGCTTGCCCCCTCCCTTCGTTCACATCTCTGCTCAGCTGCCCATCACAGACAGACTCTGAGTTCACAGCACACAGTAACAACTATATCATGACGTCATGTCACTTTCCCCTCTTCATAGCACTGTGGTGATCCGACAGGTCTCAGAGCTGTGATTTCATGTCTTCACAGTGGAAGAAGAGTGCAGAAATGGATGGAGAAATGGGAGGAGAAAGGAAGTGAGGAAGGAATGGAGGGAGGGAGGGAGGGAGGGAGGGAGGGAGGGAGGGAGGGAGGGAGGGGGAGGAAGAGGAAGGGGGATTGTTGTATCTCTTCCAGTGCCTGGAAGCTAGTAGGTGATCAATGTTTGTTGTGAATCCAGGGAAAGGCACCCAGAGGAGAGGAAACTAGTCTTGGCTCACAAAGAGTTTTCTCGTGAGTATGTACAGGAAAGCCATTCCGAGTACAAAGAAGGACATCAGATAAGGTCAGAGGTCAGACTCTACGGTATACAAGGCCCCAAAAGGATGGATGGAGCGCTGTGGTTCTCATGCAGCAGAGAATGGGGCAGAGCAAGGGAAGGTGAGTGTGCACAGAGGCTGGAACATTGTATGAGTTCAGGTAGTTGCCAGACTACAAGAAAAAAAAAAAAACAGCTTGTGGAAGGTTAGAACCAGAGACAGGAGCAGGGACCCTGCTGCAGCTCTCCAGACAAGACAAGGCACCAGAACCCCAAATCCCAAGATCTCACGCATCTGAAACCACAGGCCCTGGCCCTGCAAAGCTGAGAGCACCATTACCTTTGAGCTCTGCTTTAAAGTACTCAGGACCTTGTGTAGGGGAGCCGCTTCCCTTACAGAGAGCCAACAGGGAGGTGGCCTAGCCCCTCCCCATCCAGTGGGTCTACTTCTAGGTCTTATGTCTTCTTGTCCTCATGAGTAATGGGTAGCAGCAGGTTTTCTATCCAGGCCCCTTGAGCAAGGGAGATGGGTTGTGCACTTCCCCAAAGACTTTCTTTTGCGGACACAAACACAGAAACAGTTCTCAGTCTTGGTGGCCTATGACGGTGGCTTTGGGGCATTTGATCTGCAGTCCAACCCCTCGGCAATTCTGTCTGTCTACCTCTCAGCGGTGCTCTTGTTTATGCTTTTAATTCTCCAAGAGAATCTGCCCAGCATCGATTCAAACTATAGGACTTGAGAAGAAACAAAACACTTTCCTCATCCGTCTTTGCATTATAGATAGAACTGTGATTCTCTCCTACTTTTCTTCTTTCGTTTACTAACAAGGAAATCAACATCATCATCAACAACAACAAAAATTCATTTGCAAACATTTTTCATGTAACATTTCAGGTGGTTGATGAGGAAACTCTAGGATAGATAGATAGATAGATAGATAGATAGATAGATAGATAGATAGATAGATAGATAAAATATAACAGGCTAAATAAACTGCATTATAATCAGTCAGGACCGATAAAAGTTAATTTCAAATATTTTACATTCCAAATCCTGGATTCCCCTCACCAACTCCATTCTATAAGAATCTCCAGTCAACACACCTCTCTAATCAGCCCCTCTCTATTGGTTGCCTCTAGATACTGAGTTATTTCTAGATTTTGTGGAGGACATTTTTGATTTCATTTTACCTGCATGTCGATACTATGTGGTAAGAATCAAGACCCCCCATGGTGATAAAACAGGTTTACAGCGAACGGAGATCCAGCTCAGTTGGCATACAGCAGTAAATGCTGGATTCACACTTATATACCAATCTTCTGGCTCCACCTCCAGTGTTCCCAAATGTGGGCTCAGAATCGTCAGGACCAAAAACTCAGGTAAGAGCAAAGTAGTCTTAGAAAGGATATTTTAGGTCCAAATATGTAAGCTATTCATACTATTTCTTCCAATTTTTCCCCACCCCCCGAGGTCTTTACATAAACACTACACACCCGACATCTCCACTTAGGTAAGTCACACAGGCTACCCTATAAGAAAAGACTTGCTGATGGCTACCATACTGCCCCTCCAAAAGCAGTGATTCTTAGATTATTCTGCTTCTCAGAAAACGCATATGCAGATGCACATTCGCACAGTGTGAATACGTGAGAAACAGGACATGCCCTACTGTGATGTCACGGTGTGCACCATGTCATCACAGCTCAACTGTAAATCACAGTGCTCCCCTGTGCACCACAATGATGCCTGGTGATATCGACTCTCCACTGAGCTGTCAGAATGTTCCATTGTGCCAAGGCAATGTTGCATTGTGAGATCGTAGTTCCCCAGTGATACTACTATACAGGAGTGACATCACAATTCTCTATTGTACCCTCACAAATGTTGCATGTGACATCAGTACTTCATGGTTTTACAAACCAATGCTGCCTGGTGATATCACAGCTGCCTGTGTCAATAAAAGCTGTATTATGACATCACAGATCCATCGTGACACCACTGTGCTCCAATGTGGCATCACTGTTCCACTGTGACATCACTATGCCCCACTGTTACATCACTATGCTCCACTGTGACATCACTATGCTCCACTGTGTCATCACTATGATCCACTGTGACATCACTATGCTCCACTGTGACATCACTATGCTCCACTGTGACATCACTATGCTCCACTGTGACATCACTATGCTCCACTGTGATATCACTATGCTCCACTGTGACATCACTATGCTCCACTGTGACAGCACTATGCTCCACTGTGACATCACTATGTTCTACTGTGATGTCACTATGCTCCACTGTGAGATCACTATGCTCCACTGTGACATCACTATGCTCCACTGTGACATCACTATGCTCCACTGTGATATCACTATGCTCCACTGTGACATCACTATGCTCCACTGTGACAGCACTATGCTCCACTGTGACATCACTATGTTCTACTGTGATGTCACTATGCTCCACTGTGAGATCACTATGCTCCACTGTGACATCACTATGCTCCACTGTGACATCACTATGCTCCACTGTGACATCACTATGCTCCACTGTGACATCACTATGCTCCACTGTGACATCACTATGCTCCACTGTGACATCACTATGCCCCACTGTTACATCACTATGCTCCACTGTGACATCACTATGCTCCACTGTGACATCACTATGCTCCACTGTGACATCACTATGCTCCACTGTGACATCACTATGCTCCACTGTGACATCACTATGCTCCACTGTGACATCACTATGCTCCACTGTGATATCACTATGCTCCACTGTGACATCACTATGCTCCACTGTGACAGCACTATGCTCCACTGTGACATCACTATGTTCTACTGTGATGTCACTATGCTCCACTGTGAGATCACTATGCTCCACTGTGACATCACTATGCTCCACTGTGACATCACTATGCTCCACTGTGACATCACTATGCTCCACTGTGACATCACTATGCTCCACTGTGACATCACTATGCCCCACTGTTACATCACTATGCTCCACTGTGACATCACTATGCTCCACTGTGACATCACTATGCTCCACTGTGACATCACTATGCTCCACTGTGACATCACTATGTTCCACTGTGACATCACTATGTTCCACTGTGACATCACTATGCCCCACTGTGACATCACTATGCTCCACTGTGACATCACTATGCTCCACTGTGACATCACTATGCTCCACTGTGACATCACTATGCCCCACTGTTACATCACTATGCTCCACTGTGACATCACTATGCTCCACTGTGACATCACTATGCTCCACTGTGACATCACTATGCCCCACTGTGACATCACTATGCTCCACTGTGACATCACTATGCTCCACTGTGACATCACTATGCTCCACTGTGACATCACTATGCTCCACTGTGACATCACTATGCTCTACTGTGATGTCACTACGCTCCACTGTGATGTCACTATGCTCCACTGTGACGTCACTATGCTCCACTGTGACATCAATATTCCATTTTACTCAATAGCATCCAACCGTATGATCTCAATGGTTCACTGTGGCCTTACAGCTTTTTTGGGCCATCACAATGATCCATTGTCACATCACAGCACTTTATTGTGTCAACACAGGCTGCACTGTGACATCACAAATTCAATATGATATCAAAATGCTCTGTTGTGACATCACAGTGCTCCATGGTTTAATCATGACGCTGTATTTTCAGACAATAATGGTGATCAATGCAGCCCTATTGTATTGTCACAATGCCCCATAGTGATGGCATAAGAACACGTGCTTTTTAAAGTGGCTGATCTGATGTCACAATAGAACAGAGTGCATCTGTGGAGTATAGTGATGTCACAACAGAGCACTGTGAGGATAAGTGGAGTGGTGATGTCACAATGAACCATTGGGACCGCATGCACAGTGCTCCATTTGAGGATACATAGCTCAAAGGGCTGCTCTTTGTCATTCTGGGAGACCAGTGACGTCCTATCTTCTATCTTCCCCTTTCCTCCGGGATTTCTCTTTCTGAATATTCTATAACCAACATGGAATGCTTCCCAATCAAGAGAGACTCAAACAATGAAAGAAAACAAGAGTCTCTGAAATTCCCTTTTTCTCCCTTACCTACCCTACTGTCATACGTTAGCAGCAAAACCCACTTAACATTCTTTCTTTCATTAAGCCTAAATACACACTCCCCTACTATCACCAGAGTGTCATTTGTGATTATGCTTTTACTGAAAGTCTATAAACGATAAAATTACTCAGTGGGTCATCATACAACTCAGGTATTACATACAAGGAGGAAGAAAACCCTTCTTTCTCCATTTTGCATCTCGAGAAACATCTCCATGGTCTCACTTATCATTAGCTTCCAAACGCCTGAGGTTGGCAGTATTCACGTCAAGGGAAAACACACGAGTCGTTGTAGGAAGCCACATATGCAGTTATGGAAAGAAATACAGGAAGCATCTATAGTGGAAGGCTAAATTTTATGACTGTAAACTATGAGTAGGCTGTCCTGAGTATTTATTGTTCAAACTTTTGGGAATGAGAAGGCGTAGCAATTGTAGTTTCCTGGGACAACAGACAGAGGCCCCAAACCTTCCAAAAAATTGGGGTATAGGCACCCACATAAGGAATTAAAGAAAAGAATTAGGAATTCCCACTGCGATGCTCCTCAGATAGTAATTACCCAGGCCCGGTCACTTTAGCTTCTGACAGTCCTAAAGCACGTTCCCTGTGTCACTGACCCCACTCCACAAAGACCTGGGGTCCCCATGTACACACAGAACCTTTGCACTAGCCCTCTATTCCCAGTGAGATCCCAGTTCCTCAGTGCACCCGAGGACACTTTTGTCTGGGAATCTGGAACTTGTTGGTCCTTTGTGTCTACAGCCTACTGTTGAAGGACAGTTCCTGAGGCTATGTGAACCTCGCTAGTGTGACCGCAGAAGCAGGTCCAGCCACCGTCTGCCAAAACAAAGGCAAAGGGTCCCTCGACTTGGGTCTTGGCTAAAGAGCATAGACTCCAGCTTTGCTGCTAGTAAGGGCTCCTTCCTGTGGTTGTGGAACATGATTTAGGGGGTAATGAGGAAGTCCTGCAGTGTTACACACAGGCTCCACCGGTGCAAACTCGCACTTGACCATAATGCACGTACATTTCCTTCACCAGTGAAAACTTAAACACAGGAGCGACCCATCACCCCTTGAGGTCTTCCTCAGCCCTCTTCTCGGTCTCTCTCTCTCTCTCTGCTGTGTGGACTCTTGGATATGCTAATCCTCATGCCATGCCATGCAATAATTCAACACCAGAAGTTATGGCCAGCGGTATCCTTGGGCAGATCGTGTAAAGGCTTTTGACTTTAAATTAAGACTCCATTAAGATAATAAAACGTTTTCTTCAAGTTTATTGTTATTCTGCCTAAGGGGTCTGTGGGGAACACAGGATAAAAACTATAGAGGGAAAAAAACATCCCCTTCACTATGGAAACAGATTCATTTATTTTTATGGGCTGATTTTTTAATTCCTCTCCCTGGGCAAAGCCCCACTAGTTTCTTCTGTTTGGAGAACGAGCTCATTTGCAGCAGTTTGCTGCGTGAGGTGGAGTGGTGGGCTCCCAACAGAGTCAAGATGGACAATAGACATCCGGTGGTCTGACTACAACAGAACGCCTGACCGGCTGGAATAAGGAGACCATGCTCATCTTACTAGGAGCAAGAGGAAAATAGCCCTGTGCTAGTTACTAGTTTAATATTCACAACTTGAAAAATTCAAAGACAGCTTGGTGCGAGGGTATATGCCTGCAATCCCAGCACTCAGGAGGTAGGGGTGGGAGGCTCACTGCAAGTTTGAGGTCAGCTGGCCCTACCTAGCAAGACTTCATCTTGAAAACAAAATTCAATACCAGTAGCAAAAACAACAATGTAGAAAGGGTTCAAGAGGCACGGTCACAATGAAGCTCGCTGGGGGCTTGTCGGCTGTCTACTGCCACATCATTGCTGTCCACAGATGAGCATCACAAAAGGGTCTGAAATCTTTCTGTCAATTACTTTTTGTATTTAAATTAAATTATATAAAATATCACATTTCTTTTAAAATGAAATATTTTATTAATCCTTTGAAAATTTCAATATATTTTGGACATATTCCTCCCACTGCCACCCCCAGTTCCTCCCAGATCTACTCCTTACCTCGCCACCCCTCTCAAAGTTGTGCCCTCTTTTTCCTTTCTTTTCCCCAAATAACCCACTGAGTTCAATTTGTGCTACCTGTCTACTCACAGGTGTGAGGCCCTCCATAGGTACCTACTCAGCCTACCAGAGGCTTAGAGAAACCTGAATTTCCCTCCCCCGGAAGGTATCAGTAGTCAATATCTCCTCATCAGTAGTCAATAGTTCCTCATTTTAGGAATGGGTGGGGGTGAACACAGGCAATCATAGGCACTTGAGAGCTGAGGAGTGCTGTGGTCATGTGATGTCCAGACAACACTGTTTGGCACCCGTCCTCCATGATCTCTAACTACATTTCTTCATAGCATTTTCAAGCATAACTCATTTTGTTGATCCATCCATTCTCCCCCATACCTGTCTCCTCCTTGAGCCCTTCCACCCCTCCTTTTGGCTTTCACGTCACATGTGTTCCATTATCCTCCCTTCTTCCTTACACCACTTCCCCTCTCCAGTCCTCCCTTTTCTGATTTCACACTCCAGAAGCACATTCATGGCCATAGATAGATAAATGATTGATTGATTGATTAATTGATTGATTGATAGATATATAGATGATGGATAGATAGATGATAGACAGACAGATAGATGATAGATAGATGATAGATAGATAGATAGATAGATAGATAGATAGATAGATAGATAGATAGATAGATAGATAGATGGGTGGGTGGGTGGGTGGGTGGGTGGGTGGGTGGGTGGGTGGATGGATGGATGGATGGATGGATGGATGGATAGATAGATAGATAGATAGATAGATAGATAGATAGATAGATAGATAGATGGATGATAGATATTAAAGAACATGCTATTTTTGTCATTTTGAATCTGGATTATTTAACTTAATATAAATTCCAGATCTACCTATTTTACTAGAAATTACATGATTTTCTTTTTCTTTATAACTGAATAAAATTCCGCTGTGTGTATGCACTACATTTTCATTATAATCAATTATTCATTACTTATTATCACTAGAGTTTAGCAGAATACAAAATCCCCTCTCTAACAAGCAGCATTTTTGAGGATTAGCACGTCTCCCACTTTTCCGTGAGTGAAGCGGCAAGAGAGGGTATGGCAACTTTGAGAACCAGCAGAGGGTTGGACACTTGCTGGTACTGAAGTCTCAGCCTGAGATGTTTGCGGGATACAAATAGCATCTTGATGACTTAACCGGACCTGTTTTAAGGCATCCTGTGCTGCGGCTCCTCTGCATGTCAGTGACATCATGGCTGGTTACACTGTGTGTTGTACAGTCTGATCAACCATGCCTGGCCAGTGGCAGATGCGCAGTCAGCGCCTGTCAAAGCTCTGGAATGCAGCACGGGGCAGTGAGTGCACAGATGATTGACAGAAAGACCCGAGGGACGATGTATCCATCAAGTCTGGCTGAACATCGGCCACACCCCTTTCAGGAGACTCAGGCATTAGCCATCGGTCTTGAAAGATGGCTGGATCTGAGCCAGCGAACTCATGAGTCAGCAGGTTGAGGTTCACACAAAGGTCAGTCCAGTATGGTCTGTGTGTGAGTGTCTGGCTGGGGTATGAAGAAGGTTGCAGGCATGGTGAAAGGTTCTCTGGAGAACGACAGCCATTTTCCTAGAACGGGCTCTCCACTCAATCTCTGATGTAGAGAAACTTTTTGGAAGTTTGGAGCTAGTGTCTAAGTGAGGTTTCATGTTTCCCAGTGACACACCAGAGTCATTAGCTCTCTGACTAGCATCATCATCACGGTTGTTACAGATGCTATTTTTGACTTCTTTAATTGTGATATGAATGAATACAGGGGTACCAAGAGCAGGATGCAGAAATGGGAGCGATACACAGAAGACTAAACAGCAGAACCTGGAATAAATAGGACAGGACATGGTGTTCCAAGGACAAATCTTCCAGAGAACAAGAGGGGAGTTTGTGTGTGAAGTGAGGGTTTTGGTAAGGCATTTGTGATATCTGTGAGTTAGGAGAAAGAGTCATGAGTTGCCCAGGCAATAGAAACGTAAAGCAATCACACTAAATCCTCAGTTCAAGTCAGTTACTATGTGTTCCAGGAGGTGTCCAAGTGACAAGATACACAACACAGTCCCTGCCCTTGGTGACTTTGTAGGTTAAAGGACACAGACCAGAACACAATGACTCATCCAAAGGAGGAGGGCAGGACAGCCAGCGATGCTGACATTCTTCCTGGAGTGAGCAGCAAGAAAGGCGAGGATTAGCAATGAAGTGGTTTTTATGTATTACGAAGGCAGCACGTGCTTGCTCCTCCACACCCCTGCCCCACCGGGGAGTCTATGAGGTGGCCTCCCTTCCCTGGGCCCACCTGAGCACACAGACACAGGTAGAGTTCGCTACTACTAACTACACTAATTTGCAAGGTGCTTTTTTTGCTTCAAAACACAACACGTTTTGAAGAACACGTCTTTCATATCAAAGAGCTACATAGTGGCTGTGTTTGCCAACACCCATCTCCCCAGAGGGACATTCATGTTATCAGTTTCCAGCCAGCAAAAAACGATGTCGTAGACATGTGACCTTATAGAAATACGCTGTGATTTTAATGAAACCAACAGTGGGCTTCACTATGGTGGGAAAAATAAAATAAAAATAAAATAAAAAACCAATACAGGAGACTCCTGAAGAAGTTCAGGCCCCAAATGACATACTGCAGTCCTGAAGGGCACTCACTGGCTCTGTAGCCTCCTGGTGGCTGGAATATGGTGGATGGTGGGTGGCGACTGTGGGACCCCAGGAAGAGAAGAGAGCTGTGTGGGGACCAGTGGGTTTCTTTTCTAATAATAACCCTCTCATAAGAACTGCTGAAATGTCACTTGAGAAACAGCAAAGGGTTACCCAGAACGTGCCAGCTCCAGTGAGTAGGGACATTCCCACGGGAGTCCCTTTCCTAAAGATTTCATCATGTCGCTGGAGAGCCACCCAGGGACTCAAACCTCCAACCGTAACAGACCCGTGGGAGCCACACTGATCATACTCAAATCAGAGCAAAGAGCACATGTATTTTATAGCTGGATCTATCAAACCCAGACTGCTTTTCAAAGAATGCATGCCATGAACAGAATTCTTAATAATGCTAGCAACTGTGACAATGGAGGGCTCAGATGGAGCAGCAGGAAGGAGAAATAATATTTAGTTCCATTTTTAATTAGTTAAATCTATGGTGCCTACTAGGCATCGATGTGTTAACACCCAGCAGGCTGTGAGCTGTGCAGGGATAAATGACTCTAGCATCTAAGTGGATGGGGACAGCTCTGGGGAAGAGAAGGATGGAACAGAGAAAGGTTAACTGTATGTCCGGGGTACCACCCCCACCATAGAGCTGCAGGCAGAAACTAGGAATTAGCCAAGGAGGCTAAGGGTGTGCCCGAGAGCTAGGAGGAAAAGAAAACAAGAGAAGAAGCAGACTGAGTGAGGGAGAGACAGCTGGGCTTCAAAGATGTGGGGGTGTCAAACAGCGGGGTGGCCTGGACGCTGGTGTGACTTCTAGTTAGAGCACAGAAGTTTGAGTTCCAACCTCACGTTCTTTTAGAAAAGCTGCTTCTGTGTCAATTCTAAGAGAGAGTGTGATAGCAACGAGTTAAATATACCTTTCTGCAAAAGTCAGCCCACGGCGGCACAGTTACTAGTGTGAATCTTCCTACTCCACGCGAGCAAACGAGTCTTCAAAGCTGCCAGTGAGGTGATGCTGTATCTGTGTTTTAGCTTGCTTCCCCTCCCCCACTCTCTGGCAATCACGGAATAAAGTGACATAAATCATTCAATGACTATATATATATTCTATCCTAAAAGTGATCAAATGCTGACCTCATCAGTGCTGACAAACAGGGCCCGGATGCCACGTTCTCATTCTCCTTAGCACTCTGAACAATGGAAATAAGAGTGCTGACCTGCCTGTCATCATGAGTCCTCTTGGTGACAGCTCTGAATAGGCCTCTACAGCAAGCACACCGTGTAATTATCTACATCACCCACCTCGTGACACTGGGCTCCGTTTGCAGAAGGGATCCAGAACAGGAAATGCCTCTGTCATCGATGGGCCCACATTTTTTTGTACAACTAAAACACTGAAGCACTCCAGGGAACGCTGACAGCCTCCTCCCTTTATCCCCTATTTAGTGAAGACCCACTCTGCAGCTGGAGCTGACCTGGGAGGCAACACTTCCAAAAGGGGCAGTGGCTCTGTGGCCTGGTTAGGATGGTGGCTGCCATAGTCCTGACCTTGTTGAACCAGGCACTGTACAGCACTGAATGCTGCTGCCTCGGCAGGTACCTGCGAGGGTGGTGTTTGCACAACAACGATAAAGGCCACCATGGGAATTGCAAATTCCGTTTGGCTTCCAGCAGTCAGGCTTGCCTCTGGAGACTGAGAGGATTTGAGCTGCCAAGAAGCGGGGGGAGGGGCTCCACCCCACTCTTTGCATTGCTGAAAATTAGTATGGATTGACAAAATGAGATAGCACAGTTGTCTGGCAGATAGACGGTAATTGCAGTTGGGCCACCGGGGCTGGTCTAGCCCAGAGGGGGAAATTATCATTTTGATTATGTTCGGGGAGATCTATTTATGAGTCCAGGGTTCTTAGTTGAGTTAGATGGACTATTTTTCTGGATGTAGAAAAACAAAATTTGGATATGAAAAAATGTAACCGCAGGTCTGTTCTTTGGCCCAGAGCGTTTCTAACCGTTTCTGCTTGGTGAGCAACACGGCGAGAAAAAAGCAGAAAGGTTTCCCGTTCTTTCACACCTGCTGTCTGGCGGAGGTTTCTCCTCTGCTTTGACAAAGAGGAGCCAGCCAAGTGTCCTTTGCACCGACGCCCTGTCACAGCTGAGCCTCCCTTTCCTCATGCTTTCTGCAGCCCAGCTGGCTCGCTAAAGTGACAAGGAATGAGGAAGTGAAAGGGTTACGCTGTGCATAGGAGGTCCTGGCCCATAACAAGGCCCTGACACATGGAAAGAGACACCAAGTCACACTGGACTCAGGGTTCAGACAGACCTGAGTTCAAATTCTATCTGGGCCAAGGAGGAGACACACGGGCTTGGGTGAGTTACATAACCTTTGCTTCCTGATGCACAGTAGGAAGAGGTGGGCGGGGCTGCCATTTTAGTAAGGACAAAGGGAACTGTAACCACAGCAGCTAGCACACTGACCTAATGATGCGTATGTGCCCCCGGGACCTTGCAGGGACCATCAGAATGTAGTCATAGGAGGGTGTGTCAGGCCTAGAGGTATGTGTGCTGGATTTAAACTCATAAGTTAGTTCTCCTTAATGTTTAATCAAGAACACCATTCAAGGAATGGATATTTTTCTATTATTTTTCCAAAACAATAAAAAAATTTTTTTTCTTCTATCTACTTCTATCATGTAGGCTGAGGAGTCTTAGGTTTAGGGACCCCACTAGTCTCAGGTTGGATTCTCCTGCAATTACCCTGAAGTTAGAGAAATTAAGCAATCTGTATGGCCTGGGGAGTCCACCTCCCCCACCACAGTTTGTCAGTCCAGTGATCCCCACATGCTTTCTCATGGAGCTTCTGTCTCTAGTCTCTACCACTGCTGGTCTTCCCAACTGGGCTCCATTAAGTTCTCACCTAGAGCCGGGTGGAGTGACCCAAGTGTGTAATCCCATCACTCTAGAAACTGGGGAACAGAATCATGAGCTCAAAGTTCATTTGGCTCACATATTGATACTGTCTCCAAACAAACAATCAACAAGCAAGTAAACAATGAACCAAGCAACCTTGGAGTTAACCTAGCAAAACAGAATCCCATGTAAGAAGGCCAGGGGTAGAGTTCACAGGGGAGTGCTTGCCACACAGGCAAAGCCCTGGGTTGCATCCTTAGCAACACACACAAACACACACACACACACATATACACACACACGGCTAGTGGGTCCAGAAGGCCTGGGTTGCTTCCCTAGCAACACACATACACAAACACACACACACACACATGGCTAGTGGGTCCAGAAGGCCTGGGTTACATCCCTAGCAACACACACACACACACACACACACAAACACACACACACACAAACACACACACACACACACACACACACACACACACACACACTGCCAGTAGGTCCAGAAGGCTGAGGCTAGGAAAATCACACATAGAGCATGTTTGGAAAGAAAAGAGCCAGAGGCTAGAAGCAACTGCTAGGCCCATTTTCTACAGGGATCTGTGCAGGAGCAGAGCTTGGCCCTAAGGATTCGGAACTCAAAATGTCACAATCCCTCAGAGTCTAATAAGGAGCAGAAACACAAAACATTGTCATGAATGCTGATGATCAAGGAAATAAGGGTGCATAGATGGGAGGCCCCCACCAAGATGGGTTCTCCAAGGAAGTGAGGTTGAAGTTGCCCGGGAGTCAGCTGGGCCAAGAGATGTCATTTCTTAGCTGAAGGAATAGCAGTATGGACAGCAGACCGGCAGGGGAGACACAAGGAGTCCGTGGGCCTAAGGAAGGCAGTCCTGGTGGACAGTCCACAGCGCCTGGTAGATCCCTGGTAATGCTGAGCTGGACAGAGCTGTGCCCACAGGGCCCCTCCGAACCTTGCCTGCACCCCATACCACTTTGGCTATGAGCATGTTTTTAAGCTCTCTCAAAACCTCATTTTTACCCCCACAAAGGCTATTCTAATGTCCCTTTTCCAGCGGTTACTATAGCAACAAAATGAAATAACATGTAAGAATCACCCAGCATCTTCCGTGCTACCAAGTACTCAGCAAATGTGGACTGTTATTAATATTAATGGAGATAACAAGAAGAAGGTCAAGTTTAGCCAGCAGGAATGAAGCTGCAGATGGAAGATGGTCCTAGGGATGGATCTGGGACAAATCTAGATCACGGGAAAACAGAAAGGGAAATGAAAGCCATGGACTAAGCTGATACTCAAGATCTCCCCGCCCCCTCCCATTGCTTACCAGACTAGGTAGACAAGAACACACCAATGGACTCAATGACACAGAGCTGAAGAGTGGGCAGGTGGGCGCATCAGTGTGTCCCAACAGGGATTCCATTTGCATTCTGGGTCAGGAAACTGTGCAGGGCTGACCCTCCCGCTAGGACCATCACCATTTCTGGTCTTATGCACCGCATTCCACTGCTGCCTCCCTTGCTGCAGCACCAGTTTCCGGAGCATCCTTCAGGCGTATTGTTGCACAGCTTTGGGGACCACTGCACTTGCATATTTAACTGTGGGTACTTAAAGTCCAGGAGCACCCTTTATCCAAGGAGGGCTGGGACTCCCAGCCTTGCAGGTTTAGAAGGAGATGATGAATAGCACTGTGAGGCTCTCACAAAAGTGAGCGCTACATGTAGCACACGACCGCACCACACGCCGGGTAGTGTGTATTTGCTTGTGCCTTTTTAATCATATATTCTCCTCAAGGCAGAGACAATGCCAGGAAGGTGAGGTCTCATTTCTGGCATACGAATGAGCCAAATGCATCTCTGAAGAAGGGAGCAGAAGTTGGTGCAAATTATGCAAATGGCGTAAGTATAGGTGCCTCACAGAAGTGTCAGCAGAATTAATTTCTCAGGTCATTTTGCTGAGTTAGCTGGGCAGCAGTCTCAGTGAAAAGAGACCCACAGCTAAGATTTTACAACATTGTGCAAAAATGATCCGGGGCTCCTTCTGGGTCACTGAAACCGCATCTCTCCCTATGTCTCTCCCTTGTCCTCTATAAGGGAGATGCCACAACATATGGCCTGGAGAGAGGTCAACGGGCCTCAAGTTCCAATCCATAATCCCATTCGCCTTCCCACGTTGTGTCGAAATTGAGACCACAGCCAGGCCAGCTCAGAGGTAGAAATCTCTGGGCTGCAGGTTCACCCAACATGGAACCAACAAGGTGGCTCAGTAGACAAAATACTTGCTAGGCAAGACTGGAGATCTCCTCCAAAGCCCCCTGCCCGCTCGGTGCCTCTTACTAGGTCTATAGGTAGAGGGTCCTGTGATAGGCAGCTTCTAAGCCTGCCTTCCCTTTCAAAAGACAGCAGCCCCAGCTGGCCAGCCCTCAGGCGCTTTTCAGCTTAAGCTCCTCATGTGTCACTAAACAAAGTGGCCTGGATGGGAAGGGGACCTCTGTTTCTGATTCCTGACCCCTGGTCACCATCAGGAAGGGCGGCTGTTTTAATTTCACAGCAGCGGAAGGATGTACATTTTGAAAAGGATTCTAAGTTAGTCAGAATGGACCAGACTCCTGGAATTTGGCCAAAACCCAGTGATGAGTACAGAGAATTGAGGTAAAATGACTGAGCCACATTACCCCAGAGGGTTGTGCGCTAAAGAAACAGTGTGCGTTGTTTGCAGACCGGGGGTTACAGGTGTGTGCCAGCACACCCAGCTCAAATGTTGTAATGATATAAATATGACAAGAAGCAGTAGCAGCCCGTCCTATAAGATTATCAAACCTTTGTCGTCTTCTCATACTAAAGACAAGCAACCCAGTGTGATATACAAATTATTGATGGGTGCTCAAAAAATAAAAATAAAATGAGTGGGGGGAAAAGATCAGTTTAAAAAAAAAAAAGATGCACAAATCCCAAAAGAATGAAGTTGGTTCTTCTTTCTCAGGCCTGAGCTTAACAGAAGGTACAGGAGTAAGTTTCTGTGACCACGGACGGAGCAGTCTTCTTAGATGGCACACCCAAAGAACGTGAAACAAAAGAAATAAATCAATAAATTGTACTTCATCAAAAATGATACATTTTATACTTCAAAGCATACAACAAGAAAGGGAAAAGATGGGGCAGTGAATTGCTCAATAGGTAAAGCACTTGCTACCCAAGTCTGCAGACCCGAGTCCGAGCCCCTGAACCCACACTGAGGTGGAAGGAGAGAACCAAGTGTCCGAGCCCCTGAACCCACACTGAGGTGGAAGGAGAGAACCAAGTGTTCGAGCCCCTGAACCCACACTGAGGTGGAAGGAGAGAACCAAGTGCACAGGCTTGTCCTCTGACCTCCACGGGTGCACCATAGTGTGTGCCCCCAATCATCATGTGGACACAAATACATTTCTTAAAGAAAGCACAGAACGGTCAAATATTTATGTTAAATACATGACAGATTTGCATTTAGAGCCTAAAAAGAACTTAGTAATAAAGTGACAGATAACGCGATTAAATAATGATGCTAGGATTTGAATAGACTCTTCTCCAAAGACCATTAATAAAAACATAAAAAAATGCTTCATTTACCAACTACTAAAAAACACAAATCAAAACCACAATAAGGTACCACACAACACATACCGGAGTCTGTGAGGTACCACACGACACATACTGGTGTCTGTGAGGAATAACAGACAGTACAAGTTAGCAATGATGTGGAAAACTGGGACACCCCCCCCCCCTGCACAGTGACGGGAAGAATATGTAGTAGCACAGAAGCTTTCGAGAACAACACTCTGGATATCTTATCATCCCGGAATTCTACTCCAAGGGATACAAAAACGTATGTTCGCAAAACAACTCTCCAATGTGCTGAGAAAAACCACTCATCTTACTTAACTATTAAGAGACAAATTCCATAAAAATCTTGTACACAAATGCGCATTGTAGTATCACCTGCAATACCCACTTTGGAAAAGCCCCCACTTTCTGTCAGCTGAGAAAGTGATGGAAATCTGTCGACTAGAAAACTATGTTACCTTCAAAATAGAATGAAGCACTGATACACACCACAAATGGTTAAACTCTGAAAAAATGATGTCAAAAGTACAAGACATTAGACACAGAAGATCACACCATTGATGTGGAATGCCAGGAATAGGAAACTCTATAGGGCTAGGAAGTCGTTTCCCAGGGCCGAGGTGACAGAGACTATTGGGAATGACGCGTGTTTACTTTGAGCGCAGCAATTGTAACTTCATACAACATGGATGGATTGCCGCACAGGTTGGTTATATACAGGGAACTTCAAGCCAATTGCAAATGTCTTCCGACGTCCATTCCTTGCCCATCTGCCCAGCTCTACCCTTTCAAGTGTTGGTATTGCCCTTTCTTCATGCCAGGCATTGGACATACATGCAGGGATCCAGGGATCAGGCATTCATATCCCAACATCTCAGGTCAAGGCATAGTGACCTCCATTCCAGATGAGCATCACCTTGGCATGTTTGGTGGAAGACAGTGGGAAGAATGAGTGATTGGGGAGGCTGGGGTGGAAAGCGAGGAGATAGAAGAGAAAGCCAGTATCTCTCCTTCCAGGACCCAGGTACCCATTAACCCTGGCTTAGAAGTTGCATCTCTTAGGGTCTCCTGTCACTGCAGGTTGGCACAACAGACTTGTAAAAAGGAATGATTGACCTCTCGCTCTTAACCACAGTCCTCTGCTAGGGTGTAGACTGTTGTTTTGACTGGTGCCAGGTGGGAAAGGGATTCTGACGGTGGGTGGGTGTCTGTGCAGTTCGCACGTGCCCTTCATTCCCATGCCGAGATATTGTGACAGGAACACCAACTATAAAGCTCCTATAAGAGAAAGAACATTGCAGAGAGAAGACAGTTTTCAACATTTGACATATTGCTGCCTTCACCCACTCCTTTCCCTTTTCCTCAAATACAGGGACTTGAATTTTTCTTTCATGGAGAGTACCCAGTGCTGTTTCAAAGGATGCCAGAGATGTTGGTGGGGACGGTTTCTAGAACTTCACAGTGGACATCATGAAGAACTAAATATAACAGCCCTGTCACAGGGACTCATGTCTTGAGTTAACTCTAGGAAACCTTTGGTTCTCTTGGGGACTTCCAGCTTGAAGACTTGGGAATTTGGGAACTTCGTCAATTTATGAGGACAGTTCTAGGGTGGATTTACTTATCCTGAAAGGAAACAAGAAGACTAACAATGAAAGACCTTGGCAGGGAATGATGTGGACATGTCCTGGAGAAGAATGAAGACTTCCTGTCCTCCCCCCATCCTTAGGTCTCTGTTGTGCATCAGTTTCTCCTGGCCTTTCTTGTGTTTCCTAAGCACCAGCATCGGGGACTATGAAGTGAGTAACATATGTAGTACTTACGATGAGCTAAGTGCTACGGGTGCACCTTGATCAACAGAAGCTCAGTTCAGAAGTCAAACAGCCTAGGCCCACTGCAGGGCAGCTATGACCTTGAGAAAATGATTGCACCCAGTTTATCTGTAAAATGGGAGGAGTTGGAGCACAATGCAAATGAATTTGCAAATATCCAATGAGTTAATACACATAAATCACAGAACGCTACCGCGCAAGGAAGCATTTTATAAACATTGTCTATTATGAGTTTTGAAGAGTTTTTTTGTTTGGTTTAATCTTACTTTTTATTTTATTTTTTTTTTAATTTTTTTTTGTTTGTTTTTGTTTTTCAAGACAGGGTTTCTCTGTGGTTTTGGAGCATGTCCTGGAACTAGCTCTTGTAGACCAGGCTGGTCTCGAACTCACAGAGATCCGCCTGCCTCTGCCTCCCAAGTGCTGGGATTAAAGGCGTGCGCCACCACCGCCCAGCCCTTAATCTTACTTTTTAATAAGAAAGCTAATTCACATTTCTCACAAGTTGCATCTCACTAATGTTTACCTTTAAGACTAGTCTCCCCAGACTTACTCTTTTCTCACTACAGCCTCCCTGCAGGAGCCCATACTCCCAGCTAGGCCCATTCCCTGGGGGCTCTGATCCTTGGTGCAGAACCAGAGTTCCCCTAGCTGCTCCCTAACCATGCTTCTCAGCTTTCCTTCTATTCTTTGTGTCAGTGGCCTAACTACAGAAATATTTTACCAGGGACCCCCCAGTGGCCACACTGAGCAGGGAACTCAACTTTCCTCCATTCCTTGGTGTCAGCTGTGACCCCCAGAAGCATTGTCTATCAGAAAACCCACTGTCACTACACTTCGTAAGTATCCAGAGTGGGCAACAGCAACCAAATAACAACACTCAGCCAACAAGGTAAGACCAGATATGTATGCCAAAAGCACCTCAAACATCATAACTCCAGATGCCTAGATGCCAGCACAGAAAGACAAACATGAACAGCTAAGACAATATACCTCTTCCAGTAGACCATAACTCTACCGGAATGGGCTCTGGGAAATGCAATCTAGCTAAAGCACAAGACAAGGTCTTCAAACTAGCAATTATAAATAGGTTCAAGGACCTTAAAGAAGTTATGCGTAAATGTCTTAGCAAAGACCATGAGAATATGAAGAGTTGAGCGAAATAATGAGAATGCTTCAAGACATAAAAGTAGAAATAAAATCAGTAACAAAAATCCAAACTGAAAAGAAACTGAACATGAAAATCTTAGGAGGACCAACAGAAATCTCAGCAACAGATCATAAGCCATAAAAGAGACAAGGTGGAAGAAACAGATTGCTTAAAGAATGCCAAATCCAAAGACAAATAGCAGGAGTTCTGGAAGTGTGAAAAGATGGAACCTAGGAATAACAGGGATAGAGGAAGGAGAGGAAACCCAGTTCAAAGGCGCAGAAAATATTTTTAACAGAACCATAGAAGAAAACTTCCCCAATCTGAAAGAGGTGGTTCCCCAGGTGCAAGAAGCACACAGACCACCAAATAGACTGGACTAGAAAAGAAAATGCTCACAACACATAATAACCAAAACACTAGACGCACCGAAGAAAGAAAGGATATTAAAAGCTGCGAGGTAAAAAGACCACGAACCGCATTAAGGCAGACCCATTAGAATAACAACTGACAGAGAAGCCCAAATTTTATGGGCAGAACTTTCTCATGGGGTTTAAGGCCAGCTCCATGGGATGGAACCCATACAAGACACTGCCAACATGGTAAGGGCCTGAGACTAGACTGGATACAGTTCTGGGGAAACATTATTATACTCTAGAAACACGGCGATAAATGACTCCCAATGACACACTGCTTTACCCATAGACCAATACCTCCACTCAGACCTCACCAGACAGGCTTCCTCTCATAGTAGATGGGAATTAACCCAGAGACTCACAACTGGACAATGGGCAGAGAGTGAGAGACTTGGAGCACTCGGCCTAAGGCATGTCTTCATCTTCCCGCAGGGCTCAGGGATCTAAGCAGAAGAAGAGATGGAAAGACGATAAGAGCCAGAGGTGATGGAAGACGTCAGGCAAATGGTGTCTTCCAGACGCAGTAGGAATGTACACACATGAACTCACAGATACTGTGGCAGCCCGCACAGGACCCGAGCGAGTCCCATGCCCAAGAGTCGCTGGCCAACAGAAAATGAACTCAGTGGTACTTTTTGTTTCGTTTTGCTTTGTCTTACATTCCTTTTTTGTCTTTATTGGTCTTTTGCTTGCTTGTTTTTATTTTTTGTTTGTGGATTTGTGGGGGGGGGGTTGTTTATTGTTTTGTTTTAATTTGGTTATTTTTAAAGAAGAGAATAGGAGAAAAGGAACATTAAGCTGGGTGGGAAGAGAAGTAGGGAGGGTTGGGGGAGGGAAAATATGATCAAATATATGAAACAAAATTCAATTAAAAAAGATAGAAAAAGTCTAGTAACGTGTTGTAGTTTAGGAACTCAGTTGATTCTAGCAGGAATGCAGCTTTCAGTAAGGATGTCTGGAGATGTTGCTTAAGCAGTTTAGTACAGCAGGCCATCAATTTGCTTCTAAGACAAGATTTCACACTGTAGCCCACCCTGGCCTTGAAACTTGACCCTCTTGCCTCAGCTGTGATTACAGATTCTTGCCACCATGCATTAGAGTTAAGTATATTTATTTACTTATTTATGAAAATGATCTATGAATCATTTAAGTTCCAAAACACCATTCCAGGAGCCCCACAAGATAAGAAATGTAGCTTCCAATCCATGAGGTCCTGCTTGGGTTGGTCCTGAAAACCTGACTGCAGTGGCGAGGGAATGAAGAAAAGACAGACACACAGACACATGTGTCAGAAAGCTGGAGTCAGGCGGGCCATGCACCAGTCTGATGGAGCAGCACCTTCTGTGCAAAGCCTGGGAGCTCAGCATGCTTTTTATGTACAGCACAGGGGAAGGAGTTAGCTGGTCTCTATAGGCAAGAAACCTAAGGCTGTGAACATCTGGGAGAAGGAAGCTGCTGCTGCTAGTTTTTACATAACACTGCCGACATCCACACTTGATCACACAGAGGCTCGCCATCCCTCTGAGCCTCATCCGGTGGAGGAGCTTTGCCAGTTCCCATGAGTCTGAGGCCTTGGGTTCTTAACATGGCTGTGCCCATGTCAAACAGTGCACATTGACTCTTCGAGGGTGGGAAAATTCACATTTTGAGAGTATACATCTACTATCGAAAACCTACTATTGACACAGGCTGTGTTCGTTTAGATCCCTGCGATGTCTCCAAGCGGGAGTTCTGCCTCTGACAACCTATTTCCTGCAGGAATGACAACACAGACTGTTTCTGCATCATACATGTTCTGTGCCAGCGCCAAGTTCTTTCACTACGTGACCTCACTTGTCCCCACTACACCTTTGCATGATCCATTCTTATCTTGGTTTATTGGATGCTCATTTCTAATGCTGGGACGTGGGCAGGGCTGGGAGTTGAGCCCACGTCCCCCTGATATCAGGAACTTTCTTCCCTGTGAGTACAGAAGTGAAAATGGAGTTCTAGAATATGAACACTGGGCAGAAGCTTTTACTGAGTGGAGAAAGGAGCTGAAGAAAAGGAGACAGAATGGATTGTGGGAGACTCTTCCTACTACCCACAGACAATGGGACAAACTTTTACCAGTAAAGACAAACTTTTACATTGTTACTCATGAGAAATATATATAATATATTACATATATACATATAAACCAATGAAAATATATATACATATATATACACATATATTTTTCTATTAGCATATATTCAGCTAATAGGGTGCTGAGTTCTATGAGGTCATTATTTTCATACAAATGTCTAATGTACTGGGAACTTACTTCCCCACTGTAACTTCCATTTTCTTCTCCCCTTAGTCCTGTTTGTTCCCCTGGATGGTTTCATTTCTGCTTTCAGGTTATATATACAAATTTGATTTTCTAGATCTCACAAAATGAGAGAACACATACAATACTTGGTTTTCTGAGAATGACTTAATTTGCTTAGTATGATTATCCACAGTTGTTTCCATTTTCCTGCAAAGAACATTGTCCTGTCCTTCTTGATGGCTACAGACAAGAAAATCCACTGTGTACGTACACCACACTTTTTCTTAGAAAATGATGCTTTTTAAAGCAATTGCTTCCTGTGGCTTGAGGCTATTTTCCTGGGTAAGACACAGAGCAGTGGCCCACTTGTCCTTGGAGACACCCCTCCTGACCCCGCTGCACCTGGGGAGTTTTGTTTTTTCTTTTTTCTTGTGATGAGAAGATAAGGGGCAAGCACATTCCATACACTGTTGATAAGAAAGGAGAAAATCTCCTGGCAGATAACAGGTTTTGTGGAGCAAGGGGCATGAGGGGGCATCTCTTGCCCCCATGAGGGCCCCTATTTCTATTTCACAACCTCCGAATCCACTTTTGTTTTTTTTTTTTAACTAGCTCTTGCTGTCACTGTCACCAGGCTCTGTTTCTTCAATGCCGCCCTGGGAATTTCCCTCCTCTTCTCTTTCCTGCAAACAGCCTGATCTCTGCTAACTCCTGCCAGGACTGCTGTCTGGAGCTCTGCTCAGACCCATTTGCATGACCATCGCTCCTTTCCCAGTCTCCTCTCAATTAGTAGCTTCCTCTCTTTCCGAGAGTCTATTTCTATTCTATTTCCCCATTTTTGTAGGAACATGCAATGCCTTGGTAATCAAATCCAAACTTCTAACTTGGACTGCGTGAATCTTTAGAATCATCTACCCTCTGCTACGAGTCAGAGGTGATCTGCCTGTGCACGAAGAGTGTACTAAGTTGGGAACTTGCTCCCCAAGATGGCTGTATCTGGAGGAGGTGACTCCTTTACGGTGTGGGCCTAGTGTGAGGTCCTTAGACCACAGGGTGGGGGCATCTTCTGAAAAATCACTAGAGCCCCCTTTTACTTCCCATTAAAAATGTGTGCTAAATAAACTTTTTCTTTATGAAGAACTTTCATTATAGTAGTGAAAATCTGGCTACAGACTAGAATCACTTGGTGAGCTTCAAAAATTCCTCTTGCAGTTCTCAGCCTGGCTTGGACCAGACAAAAGCTGCTTCTAGCCTTGAACACAGGAAGCCCCTCCTTGCGCTGCGCAGAGGTCAATGCAAAGGCCCATGGCTGCAGAAGATGCTGGAAGTAAAACATGGCTGAGGATTCATCCCTAATAAAGACATTTATACTGCCCACTTCAAGGCCCAGGGGACATTGCACAAGAGGAGGGCGGAGAGAACATAAGAGCTAAAAGATGGGAAGAAGGGCTGCGAAACCCCACCTTCTAAACATGTCACGGCCGTGGAAACCACAGAATCATAGCATCTGTGTACACTGGCTGGGGGTCCCTCTGAACAGTCAGCTATGGCAAGGAAGGGGACTCACCAGATCCTACCATAGACTGCTGAACTATTGCCTACCAACATATTCTGAGTAAGGGGGAGAATTATATCTGGTTGAATACCCACTAGCAAGCCTGCCAGGTTCTCATGGTTTGGTGGGCTCCAAACTCAGATTCACAAACATAGCCCTAGTGTTTGAGGGACACTCACCAGAGCAGCTAGTATAAAGGGGAAAGAGATGTGTAGGGAATCAGAGGGTTATTAGAGACCCGAGAGAAAGAGAAGCAGGTGAGAGGGAAGGAAGGACCCAAAAATACAGTGCATATACAAAACTGTGAAAGAACAAAGGTTGCTGTTAGTAAAAATCTTATTGCAAGGAATACTTTCTAGGCTGGATAAGTCAGAGTCCCTAGGGGCGAGACTCAGGCTGAGTCCCTACAGATGGGACCCAGGCTCTAGTGTTTCTTAAGCCTCTCTGTGATCCCAGTGTGCGCTCAAGATTGAGAAAACACTAAAGTAAACCAGTTAATCCCCGGACATCAACTCCCTCCTAATTGCTGGGCTCATCTTTTTATTGTCCTTTGCGTGTCCCACCTCTGCCCACAGCTGTAATCTCACTGCTGAGATTCTGTCCGGGAGAATGCTTTCTTCTTCCCACGCTAATTTGGATCTCCTAACCTGCCAGACCTTGCCTCACCGCAGCCCATTCCAGAACGACTTCCTTGAATGTGCTGACCTCTGAACAAACCCGGATCTGAATACGCACTTACAGCGCAGGCACTCAGGCGCACGATAGTGCATTTCGTGCGCCCTTGCTGCCTTCTAAGCATCGATCCGCAGTCTCTCGGATGGTGTAAGATGGTGGTGCCAGGATAGTTTCCTGTGTGCTGGATTCTGCCCACGCTCCCGCGTCTGACTTCTCAGCAGCGCTCATTCTCTCATATCTAATTTATGCTCCTGTCTCTCTGTTTGATCTTGTCTGCTCGCTCTTGTCCTGGTGCCGCTGATTCCAACACAGACCCTTCCTTTTCACTCCTGCACGCATGCTCTCGCTCTCGCTCCATATTCTTTCCTGTCACTCTGGCAGATGTCGGCTTCATCCACCTGTCAAAGCCCTCTTCTCTCCCAGGTTGTCTTCTGTGATATTCCCCTCGTCAGACAAAACTAAGGGTGTTTCCTTCACATTCCCACTGCGTTCAGCTTATCCCAGTCACTTAGAGTTTGTGGCAATGTAGCAGAGTTCATGGTCTCCACAAATCTTAAATGATCTATAACACGGTAAGGGCACACAGGTAATTCAACATGAAGCGAGACTCCCAGCACTGTTTTATGAGGGGATTAAAAACCAAGGACTTCCGGTAGGAAAGACCATTTTCTGCATTCACATCATTAATTGGAAACTGAACTTTAATTAGCCCCAGTCCTGGGCATCTGTTTTCTTGTATACATGTGCTACGGGTAGGGGTGTGCCAGCTTTCTTCCGATAAAATTGCATCAAGTGAACTGGTGAACAGGCAAAGTGTGCAAAACATGTTGCTCTGTTTGAAAGCTGTCGCCGGTCAGAGACAAAAAGACCTGTGGACTGGCAGAGCAGAGCAGACTAGAAAACCCAGTGCCTTGAGCAGACCCACAAAGCTGCAGCTTCTTCCCCCAAGTTCCAGATGCAAAATAACCTTGCAATCCCTCATTTTAAAATAGCACCCACAGAAGCTGTGCCGGATAAGAATCCCACACTCGTAAGGAATCTTATCACCAGGGGTTCTGGATCCCTCCTCTGAGGAAAAGACTCTCTGTAGCGAGAAGCAAGAAGTTAATTTCACATTTCAAAATTAAATTGAAGCATGCTTGCTGCTATAAAAGTTGATGAACTGAGTTTTCTAATCTTGAAATTGCCATTCTCCCATCTCTATGGGAACACATCACAGGGAAGACATGGTGTGGAAAGAGAAAGCGTGCAGCCTGAGTATGTAATTCTTTGGAGAATGTCCCTATCAGAAACTAAAAGTTACCCAACAGGGCCCCACCAATTGCCCCATTGTGACTGAAACCTCAGTTTTATTCTACAGCCTCCTTCAAAGAACCTAGCTAGAACCTCAAGCTCTGGTCACATGGATGAGCAAGCAGATTTTAGTCATTGTTATGATTTGTCTATAACATCCTTTTGGGTTTTACCAAGTTTACTCAACTGACAAATCTCCAATGACAAAGATACGTGTGCACTGAAAGAAAGTTCAACTGTAACAGGGTGGGAACACGAGGACAGGCAGGATACGCAACTCCTGGTAGAGATGATATTTGGGTGTGTATTGGAAAATGAGTACATTTTGCATAGGTGGATAGAAAGGAAATCACAGGCAACAGCTTGGGATGGGTAGGAAGGACTCTTTCACTGTAGATGGAACAACTGGTCTACCTACCAGCATGTGTTGAATTGTGTCTTCTCTCCAAATTCAAAGCCGTGTACTAACCATCAATACTCACTGTGTGATCTTACTTGGATTCGTATCTTTTGAAGGGGTGACTAAGTTGAAACAAGACCATTAGGATGGGTCCTGGATGAATTGTGCCATTTGATGAAGATGCCAGGGATCTGTGCGCAGAGAGGAGAGCTGTCATTGGCCATGTCAGAGAAGCAGCAGGTGGCAATTGAAGTTCCTTCCAGGTGTCAGTCCACCAGAAGAGAATCCTTTGATGGACCAATCTCATTTGCAAGGTCTTTTACATGTTTGCTGTAGCTCCCTTTCTCTGCTGTCTAGCATGGTGTGGGTGGATGTGGGGAGATCTCCACTGCCTGTAATATAGTGTGTTTATCTCTTGGAAACATCCCATTCTACTGGGATTTTTACCTGTGGATTGTCAAGAAGATGACCTCTCCCTAAGCTGCACTATCTAATTTGATAATAAAAATGGTAGCCTATATAAAGTTTTGATGAATAAAAATAAATACAAGGATATGTTTCAGGCAGGGTCTGTGAGTCTCACCTATGGAGATGAATGGATTGTAGCTCAAGTTAACGACTGACAATTGAGTCCCTATAGCCCAGCCAGTTTAAGTTCTTTTAATCAAATGTCAGGAGATATGTTCACAAGTCTCAGAGTACATCATAGCTAAAGCAAAGCTTTGAAAATAAAAAAAGTTAGACGAAAATGTTTTTGTTAATTAGCTTTGAGGTGAAAAATGCAAGACAATCTAAAGTTTTAGAAAGGCACAGAGTTGAATATGGAACTCTTTAAGGTCAGGGAACAAGAACAAAGCAACCCAATTATTACTGGCTGACATACTCTCCTTACTAGGTTTGGTTGATGACCAGAGGTGACGACAATTCCTTATACATATTTCTTCCCTCAATCTCATATACTTAGCTATTGATGAATGGATATTACCCCAAAGATTTAAAGTAGAGCTGAGTGATTCTTTTTCATATATAAAGGTTCAGGTTTGTGATTTCTTTAAGATTCTTTCTAAGATTACCTTTCCAGGTAAGTAATAAAATAATTGGCTCTTTCTTTGTTACTGCAAAATGCAGCCTGCCAGTAAGTAAGAGACCTGACAAAACACTTCGCTTGCCACATGGGTAATCTATAACAAGTTGCTTGGGTATGAATGTATGTGGGTTCTTGGGATAACTTGTTTTTCACTTGTAATACATAAAATGTTTACTCATGTAAGGGAGATGAAAACCATGTTTTTACCTATAATCATTCACTTGAAAATGAAATGCAACTGTTTTGACTCTCGTACTGCCAGGGAGATTCTTAGATATACATATATACATATATATGGGGGTATAAAAGCTGTGGGAAAACATGAGAGAGAAACAATAAAGAGAAAGAATAAAGAAGGAAACCATCAAGAGAGTATTGGGAAGGTCTTCTTCCCTAACTCCCCTCAGATAGGAAAGTTTAGCCTTCTCAACTCGGTGGATTCCCATCAAAGCCCTGTGCTGCTAGAGGCTGCCCCCCCCCCTAGACAGCGATAGAGAATCCTGTGAAAGAGAGCAAGGCAAGACTACCTGCAAGATAAGTGGAGATCCTAGAAGCAGCCAGTGCTGCTGATACCTTGATTGTGAAATTCCAGTCTTCTGAAGGCTGCAAAACCTATTGTTGCTGATCAAGACACACAATCTGTGGTATTTTGCTATGGCAACCCCCCTAAATGACGATGACTGCCAAACAACCATTTCTCAATCCCCTTTCCCTGCCTAGCAGAGCCCACTGCCCACCACAAGTCTTTCAATTGCCTATGCAATTGAGCAGAGACAACAACCCTCAACATAGAAAGGGATTTGTCCCTTCCTTCCTTCCTTCCTTCCTTCCTTCCTTCCTTCCTTCCTTCCCTCCCTCCCTCCCTCTCTCTCTCTCTCTCTCTCTCTCTCTCTCTCTCTCTCTCTCTCTCTTCCTCCTTCCTTTCTCCCTCCTTTCCCTCCTTCTTTTGTATTCTAGCATCACTGTCTGTTGGAATAATTTATATAGAAATCCTTGATATGACAACAAAAATGATACTAGAAATGATTCACAATTGTTTCATGATAATCTGCCAGGCTTTCTGGTAAATCTTTTGCTGTATTATTTCTTTTAATCTTAACTCTTAACTTTCAATCTTAATTCATATTCTCTTTTAATTTACAACACTAGGACTTTTAAAAAGATTTTATTTTTAATTATATATATGCAGGTGCTCCCAAGAGGCCAGAGGCATCAGATCCTTTGCAGTTGGAGTAACAGGCAATTGTGAGTCACCCAAGGTGGGTGCTAAGAACCAGACTTGGTCTTCCGCCAGAGAGGTATGGGTTCTTAACCACTGATCCATGTCTCTATGCCCTGGAGTAGGAAATTTTGTCATTTGTTTTATAAATGAGAAAGCTGGAACACACAGAAATCTAGACAGTGGCTCGGGCCACAAAGCTGTTACAGGAAACTGAGCCTGAGTCTGTGCTACTGAATTCTGTTCTCCAGACTAAACAGAAGCCCTGTTGGTGCATGTATGTCTATGCATGAGAGAGAGGGTAGGCATGAGGCTGTTTATACACCGGGTCTGAGGAATCTGGGGATGGAACTCCTCTAATCTAGATAGTCTCCAGGGCAATGATTTGCTAAGAGAGGGGGCAACAGAGAAGGTATCCAGATGGGCCTTGGGGAGCAAAAGGAAGGATGCATATTGTAAACAATGCAGCATTTTGTTTCATGACTTTGACTTGTCTTTAATTATTCTCAAGTTTATTTGAATTTAATTGTTATAAATATGTTAATGATCATGCCATACATCCATGAACAAGCATGGGCGATAAAACACTATGAGAACACTGACTGAGCAGCTCTTGAAATGTGTGAATCTTAACCTTCCCGGTTGTGAGATCTGCTTATTGCCTGCTCCTTTCCAGCAATCTCTGTTCCCCTTCCTAACTTTAGATGATTCAGCGAGTCACACATCCTAATTTACAACAGTCGGGAGGATGGGCGCTCACATGGCATGTCAATCAATGGCTCCCAATGGGGTGCAATCCTCTTTGTGTGCAGGCACACATGCATGTGCACACCTGATTTCATCTTCACCAAGCTCTTGTCACACACTTCAAAAAGCTTTCCTGAGCTTGTAGCCATAGAGAAGCAGCTATCCTGCCCGCTCACTGCACAGGGACATCGCTAACGGAACTCACATCTATCAATAACAACTCATTTGATTCCCAGATGCCTCTGTGAACACAGGGTGGAAGCTCTGGCAGGACAGGGCTCGGCATGCAGTAGACACTCAGTGAATAGTTGCCTAACTAAAGCAAACAAGGCCCACTCTGCTTAGTTACTTTCCAATGCAGAATCTGGAAAATGTCTTTTCTGGGCTTTTCAGAAAGATTCTGGGGGAAAACTCATCTTCTGGCTTTTAGAAAGCTGTCTGACAAGAAAGCCACATGAGTGTCTGACGTTGGGAGCCACTGCTGCCCTTTGGTGATGATAAGTGAGGAGACCCCAGAATGAGATCCTTGTTCCTTCAGCCATATAGCCCTTCCCAGAATCACCTCCTCCGGCTGTTAAAACCATGGTGAGATTCTCTACTCAAAGCATTCCTTAGTGTCAGTGGACATTTTGAAATCAATAAAACCTGGTCTCTGACTTTTCAGATGACTCTAAAGAAGCAGACTGCCCGATTAAATATAGAACACTAGATTAAATTCAGGACTTGAAAGAAAAGTCAAAGCTGTGCCTGTTGGGGGGTTAGATACAGTTTCATTTAAACAAACAGAAACAAACAAACAAGAAAAAAAAAAACCTTGTGATTTTTCTAAAACTCAGTTTTAACTGTGAGTCCTCGATTTGTGTTTGCTCAACTCTCGGTGGACCCAGAGTAACAAACACCTTTTAAAAAGCAGCAAAAAGGACTCTTGACTTAGTAAACAAACCCCTCCCAGGATGAGATAACACAGTAATAACAGCTTGGGTCCCCCAGGCCTGCACGGTTTTCAGAGAGAACTTGCAGCCATGACTCATTTCCCAAACAGCTTCAGGCTTCCACCTGCAAACAGCTTCTCCACTCTAACAAGCTATCTGCCTGAGGTAGGAAGAGTAGGGCTCGGGACCCAAACTCTTTGGCTACCTGGATCTTTACACAGAGGTAAAACTTGAACACAGAGCCAAATCATCACAGGGTTTATGGAAATCACAGAATGCTTCGGTGGGAACCTGCCAAGGCATGAGAAAGGCAGAGGGACACACATTTCTTACAAAGGCCCAGACGACACTGACGCTTGCTAGTCCTGGAACCAGTGAGTGCTTGAATCCACTGCTTTACGTTGCACCAACTAAGGTGTGTTTAATTTTTGTTTGTTCTTAGCAAGACAAAAATCAACAAACACCTACCTTCTTTCAGAAAAGCAGAAAAACCTAGGTGGCATGTTAATTTGTGCATTGCAGTATTGGTTGTACAGGAAAGAAATAGAAACAGTCTAAGAGTTCACAGATAGGAGGATGGATGAACAAAAGGAGTTGTCGCTTTTGTTGATATTAACTGCAAAGATAAGTAACCAAGCCCTGTGCATCTCTGAGTTGTCGCATTTGGAGTCAGCAATGAAATGAATGCACACAGAAACAGTTTAGGCTGAACATGTCACCTGTGCTCTTAGCGTGCATAGCTCACTTTATTCTTTTGATCCACCAGTTTTCACTCACAGTTGTGGGGCTGCACAAGGAAATGGGGTTTTAAATATAAAGTGTGGGGAACACAGAAGCATGTGGGATGTGTGCGTCTAGGAGTGTTATCATGGTGCGTGAAGAATTCTGAACAGGCTGCGGGGGCTTATGGGTCAGTATTCCCAGGACTTTCATCTCCTAAGTCCAGTTTCCTTCGGGTCTTGAAATCTGACTCTTTGGAAGAGAAGTCAGAAAGTGGCTGTCTTTATCCAGGCAGCACCTCACCCTTTTCCTCTCTCTCACCTCACCTCCATCATCCTCTCAGAGTGACCACCTAACAGCCCGAGAGACACGCAAGAACCCAGGAGAAGCAGCCCAGGGCAGAGCAGTCCTGTGTGGCCGCCAAACCTCAAGCAGCAGGCGTGAGGAAGGAGGCTGGTATGTGAAGAAAAGACAGAGAGCTATGTATTTGCCAAGACATAATTTCACTGTCTTCAAAAACAGTGGCCAAGAACACTAAGAACAAATAGAACTCTACTTCTTGGTTCATATTCTCTGGAAGTTCCTGCATGCATGAGTGCAAGAAGTCCTTTGGGGTCCTCTCAGAGGCTGTAGCCACCCTTAGACCTGCAACCAACGGGCATTCCCAATCCTCATTGCATTCTCAGCCAGACATTGTCCCATCGCCTCTCATCTACTTAGATGGTTTCTCTAGCTATGTCAGAATGAAGAGCAACTGGTTGGTTTCTGTTTCCCTTTTCAGAAACGTGAACTCTATAGAGCGCTACAAAGAACATTTAAGGTCTCATCTAGAAACCAGTTTCTGGTAGCATCTCCTGGGGCTTCTCCTGGGTTTTCACAGTTTGTTTTTACGGCATGAGATGACAGATACCACAACACAGCTTTGCAAAGCCACCTATCCGGTTCCCCGGATCCTTCTTAGGCAACAAATACCATGAATTTTATATGACTCCTTTCATTCCATTTGCAAATGTTTTACATGCATTCAGTGCATCATAAAACAAAATACGGTTATTATTTTTGTTCATATAAATAATTCATACTGAGAACCTTGCTCACCTCCTGTTTTGATGCCATATAACATTCCTGAAATCTAAACCATCTCTTTTAGGTGCTCGCTTTAACTGTTCATTTCATTTACCTATTCCTCCACAAATGGGTGCTAAGATAGTTTCCAATGATTCACTCCTGAGATCAAGGCTATCGTATCTGTGGTGGCACACACAGCAGTGAGTTTTTTAGCTGCATGCACACAAGAAGTAGGATTTCTAAAACTAGGTGTTATCTGAGTAGGAAGGGGAGGGCTTGAGACCTGGAACTCTCTGGTACCTGGATCTTTTAAAGTGAAACTTCAACACAGATCCAAAACACACGCAGGATTTATGAAAATCATAGGATGCTGGCTAGCGGGGCAAATGCTTGGTACACCCCACTCCTGCTGATCCATAGACCCGAGGAGCCCAGGGAGGCACAGCCTTCTGTGTTCTCTCAGCACTAAACTACTTTCTGAGTGAGGGAATTTCTGTGCACCATGTTCTGTAGGCAACTGCGCACTGCAGGAAAAAACCCTGCACTTAATCTCAGATGCTTAGTGTGTCTCTTCTGTCATGAGGGGGTGAGGTGCCAGTGCATTTATTCTCCTGGATGTGAGTGTGTCAAAATTGTCCTTCTAAGAGTGAAGCAAGGGAGCAGTATTTTACCCACATCCTGGAAACTTTGGATATTAGTCTCACTTTTTACAGACTGCCACAAAAGTTTTTAAAATTTGTGTTTCATTGCAAATTATTGAGATTCTGCTAAATTAGATTTCCCTGTTGCTTGACTCTTCCTATATTTACACACTTTTCCATATGGTTATTTGCTTTTCGCACATTGATTTATGGGGACATTTTTATGTCTATCTCTTGTCTGCCCATCTGTCCATTCTGAACAATATTACATTATCTGTCATTTCTAAATATTGTTGCTTCTTCTTCCTGCCCAAGGCTTATGCATTCATGTTATGTTTAAGTAATTTATTGCTAGCTAGAGAAGGCAAAAGAAGCAGGCACAGCCTGGACCAGACACTGCACATGCAATCCATCAGTGGGCTGGGGGATCAGGAAACAGAGTCAATGTACCAGAGGAATCCACATTCAGAGTTGAGGCTAAACCCTACAAAACTAGAGCTCACTCCTGATCACACGTGCACTGTGTGTTCCCTGCCCATGAAATGGCTAAAATGTGCAAAGGGGAAAACATCAAAGATCAGAAAAATCTCTGGGAAGCCAGTTAAGGGCTGCAAATTTTTATTTGCAGAACTCGGGTATTTCCTGGAAATGAGCATTGTAAGCAAACCCCCAGGACACAGTGCACAAGTCAGTGGGCGGGACTCTGGTGATACCTGATGATGGCGGCGGGGAACCAATGCACTTAGGAGGGGAGCTGGTGGGGCCCAGACCAGATCTGAGTATGCCAGTCAGCAGAGTAAGTGCGTGATATGCCCCACTGCTGCTGATCCACCGGCCCTAGGAGCCCAAGGATGTACAACCAACGTATTTGCTGAGTGAAGGAATGTTCTGTGGGCCGAGCTCTGCAGGCAACTGAGCACTGCAGGAAAAACTACATCTAATCTCAGATTCTCAGCATCTCTTTACCATCATGAGGGGGAGAGGTATCAGAAATTCATTCTGCATGCTAGATGCTATTGACCTGGGTTACTTCATAGACTTGATCTGTCGCATTAACAACTGTCATATCACAATGAGCATATCACAAAAATAAATGTTCCTATCTGTGGTTCTGTTTATAAATTGATAGTTGATTTGGAAGGAGAAGAAAAAAATCAAGTCTACTATGTGAAAGGAAAATATACACAAAGAGAATATGCACAAAGAAAAAGAATTATTAAGATCTACTTATAACATTTGAATTTTGTTGAATAATACTAATACAATGTGAAGATATGTCAGGTTGCAATCCCAAGAGTGACACGGGTACCATTTCATCATTTCACTCGAATTGAACATCCGTGCACTTTTGGAAACAGGCCTTCTTTGTTCTCCTTATCCTGGTGCCACACTCAGAAACATTCTCAAAGATTCTGCTTCTCTTTAAAGAAGGGGTGACTCACTGGACCCTAGGTTTCACTCCTGACAGTGCCTTCATCTGGTTTCAGCCCTTTCTGTCTTTGATCGAAGCTGTCGGCATTTTCTTCCTTCTATGCATGCTTTAGTCACAAGCTGTTGAGAAGATCCGTGGGGTCTTCTCTCCGAGGCAAGACACTCAATGACATCTTGAAGCCAGACAGGAACTCACTATGGCAGACCTAGGTATGATACAATGGGCAGAGATGTTCTGGCAGGGAAGAAAAAAGTGCAAGCATTTCCGAGAGCTTGGTCACCTTGCCAGCTTCCAGTTCCTTAAAGGGACAGGCATTGTTAGATAGCCTCAAAAGGTATGAGTGAGATGAGGCCCCAGTTACTGAGTAGGAAGCATGACAGAACCATGAGAGAATGTCATTCAGGTAGGGTTTTATCTCTTCGATATCTTAATGAAAGAAGATGTGAAGTTTCTTTAAGATGAGAATGCTAAAACTCACTATGGCTTTAATCTAGAAACATAGTTGTTTCTGGTTTAAAGATACACCAGTGGGTAGTCTTTTCCCCAGCCAGAGAAGGTGGGAAGAGGCCCGAACCTTCTCAGTCCCCAAAAAGCACCATGAGACTCAGTACAGTGAGCTGCAGGTGGCAGCTGCTCTGAGTGGGTGATTATCTCCTCTGGAGGAGGAATGGAATTCCCTCTCTCTCTCTCTCTCTCTCTCTCTCTCTCTCTCCCTCCCTCCGTCCTCCCTCCCTCCCTCATTCTCTCTCTCTCTCCCCCTCTCTCCCTCCCTCCCTCCCTCCCTCATTCCCTCTCTCTCTCCCTCTCTCTCCCTCCCTTCCTCATTCCCTCCCTCCCTCTTTCCCTCCCTATCCTTTCCTCCCTCCCTCTCTATCCCTTCCTCTCCTCCCTATTCCTTTCTCCTTCCCTTCTTCCCTCCCTCTTTTTCTCCCTCCCTCCCTATCCCTTCCTCCCTTCCTCTCTCTCTCCTCTCTCCTCCCTCTCTCTCCCTCCCTCCCTATCCCTTCCTCCCTTCCTCTCTATCCCTTCCTCTTCTCCCTATCCCTTCCTCCCTCCCTCTCTTTCCCTCCCTCCCTACCCCTTCCTCCCTCCCTCCCTACTTCCCTCCCTCCCCCTCTCTCTCCTCTCTTTCTCCTCTCTCTCTCTCTCTCTCTCTCTCTCTCTCTCTCTCTCTCTCTCTCTCTTTCCTCTCTCTCTTGCCAAGACTGACAGTCAAGCTCGTCTCTGTTCTAGCCTCCAGGGAACTATTGCCCTCTCTTCAGTCCATGTCTGAGAGACCCAGACTGAAGAGGGCTCTATGTACACGTATTGTTTGGGTCTGTCTCCAAGCGCCGTGCAGTTGGGACAACTTACAAACGATGTTCAAGGCCTTTAGGATCTGAAGAGCCTAGGTTGAGAGTCTCCAGAGCTCAAAGAGCTGAATTCACCCCTGCAGTAAACTTATCTGTAGCCCTCTGAAGACACTTCTAAAATTTTACACACTGATCATCTGTGTGAGAGCATGTGCGGAGGTCAGGGGACAACTGGCAGGAATCAGTTCTCTGCCATCTAAGTTTTGGGACTGAACTCGGGTCGTCGGGCTCTGTGGTCTTATGCTCTGAATAACCTTGCTGACCCTTTGAGGACATTTTAAGCAAATAACTCTGATTAATTTGCACTAGATTCACAGAAACAATTTTTTCCTGTAGACTAAATACTATGTGATGGTTATTTTCTGGTCTGCTTAAAGTTCTTGTTCTTGGAAACAGGAAGTAGAAAAATAAAACAGTTCAAATTTAGGGCAAAATCTGCAAGTTATAGAATTCTGGCAGAATATATTTTCTCACCTTGACATTATGAATATTAGACTCACAATGGTTTTGACAGAAGGAGTACAGAATAAGTTTTTTTTTAAAAAAAAAAAAGAAAATCTGTTCGGGATAAACAATCAAATTTTAATCGTCACTGGAATCTTTTCTCTATGGGCCAGTGTTGGAGGGGACAGCAGGGGAGAGTGGTTCTTTGTCTTCTGCAGTATGAGTCTCACTTCACACCACTCAAAAGCCTCAGGCCTCACCCGCATGGTCCAGTCTTGCCCAGCTGCTGTCTGCTTCCCCTTTCATCCCATGGGCCAGGGTAGGAGTGTGATTGCACGCGGAGCACATGTGTAAGAATCCACGCCTCTCTTAAAGTCTTATTCTAATTCTGTAACGTCCCACTGTGATGACGCACCCTCTTGGACTACTGGCTTCCCTTCCCCTCCCACAGTCCATGTCTCTACCTGCCGCATGCCATTTGCAAAGATCCACTCAGAGCCAGGTGTCATTTCGGAATGCCTTTTGTGTCCCCGATACTGCATTTAATACTTTCATGCAAGTTATTTCATGGTCGAAATAGCTTTGTCGAATAAAATAATTACCCCAGAGGCAGCTACAAAAACCTGTGGTTCAGTCCCCGAAAGCAACATAAATAGAAGTCTTTGGTTTTAAGATTCATACTCAAGCTGAAATGAATCTAAATGACAATAATTTTTCTGTACATTATACGTTTAGACACAGACACAGGTCTAAAGGACAATGAGTTAGAGCACAGTTCCCTATTCTCTGCACCAGAACATGTCTCGTGGCAGAGACGAGCGAATGCATGTAAATATGCAGGTGTGCGAAGAGTGGATGTATGTGAATAGGTGAACAGCGCATGTGCACACACGGGAAGAGACAGGCACGAAGGAGCCCTTGGAGGATAGCGGTCTGTAGCATTTGGTTGTACGCAGAGGATTTTTTTGTGGTCTCCTATTAATCATACAATTCTGTTCCAAAATTGCATTCCACTACTTCATATGTTTCTGTTCGTTGGAATGGTTTCCTTTGTTTCCTTCATTTTCTTTTGGTCTTTTGGAGACCAGTTTCCTCTATTAGGCACCTCTGGCTGCCCCGGAACTCACTATGTAGAGGGGATGACTTCGGACTTGCTGCACGGTTTGCCCACTCTAGAAACCCCTGGTGGCTGTCTAATGAACTGCAGGGAGCAGAATATAGACTCGGTGTCTGGGCAGACCTAGATCTGAACCTCTGCACCAGGAGCCTGCAGATACGCTGAGAGCAGTGAGGGAGAAGACACCTAAGACCACGTCTGTCGTGGTGCTATGGCATGGTTGGCACTCGGTAGCAAGGGTCATCGTTTTGGTGCTGTTTATTCTGTGACCGAGCTGGTTCACGGCATTTCTGCTGAGGCAGCAGCTGCACTCTAAAGCCACGTGTCCCGGATTCTGTCAGATCCTGTTGTCACATTCCCTTGATACATCGTCATTTTCCTTCAAAGCATTTACTGAGAAATACATTATTCTGTGTTTCTAAGATAATAATCTTACTTAATATAGTTTTTCCTCACAGCGCTATACACATTGAAGAGCAGATTCCTTCTGCCTTGCTCACAACTGTTTTAATTCCCAGACTCTAGTTTAGTGCCTGGAGCAAAGTAAGTGTCCAATCCTATCACAGGAATGAATGAACGAGTGAATAAGTGAGTTAATGAAGGAATGAAATTATAAAGGCACGGTATAAGACATTTGTGTCTTTATATCACGTAACCTACAGACATTATGAGGGAAATGTGCATATTAGTTGGGGCCGAGGAGTCTTTTTCTGTCTCCTATGATTGCTACACAACGGTCTGTGCCATGGATGATGTATAATGTTCCACTGTAGACCAAACACATTGGCAAGGATATCAATTCGAGTTACCCAAACTTCTACTATCACAGACCAGGATCTGCCATACATACTGACCTCGATGGCTGCCCAGTAATGTGTTTCGGGGAACTCACAGTAGCCATGGGGAAATCTCTGCTTCCATTGTATTTAAAGGGAAATTACAGGTATTTATTGTGCCTTCTGAATTTATAGTCACGAGTATCATATAGAAGCTTGTTAGTACGTAGACACCTGGAGCCCCTTTCCCATCATTGTCCTTTAAAACATCAGGTATGAAACCCTGGAACTAGCATAGTAAGCGAGTTCTCTCAGGGAGACACGGGAGGACAGGTTCACTCCTTAGCAAATGATTGAAAACAATTACCACAGCATTTCCTAATGCCCTTCATGCAGATTAAACTGAATCATTATTTCTGGGACTTTAGTAGATATAATATGTAAGATTGTATGTAAATCCTGGTGAGCCTTTCATTGGAATCTTGGCAGACTGACAAAGCGCTGTATTAAGTAAAATGAGAGGGAGAGTTAATAGTTTGATCCTTTAAACAATCAAATACAAAAATCTCTTCGAACCTCAAGATTTTAAACTCCTAGAACTTATACATTTCTGTTTAGCTGAACAAAGAGAGAAACACCTTGGACACACTCAGGCCTCCGAGATGGCTATTTCTAATGGGTAAGGCGATAATGAAGGAAATGAACAACCCTGGTGAGTGCTGGCTGGTCACATTATTCTAGAAGTCTTTGAAGGGTAGAGGATGCCAGAGACTCTCGCACTTGGAAGGGATCAAGCAGGAAAAGTGCAGAAAAGGCCTGGCCCACTCACCCATGCCACATGGACTCAGAGTCCTCCTGATGTCACTGAGTGGCTGGGAGAGGCTGTGGAGGAAACCCATGCTCACGGTAGTAGCTGGAAGGGAGGAAAGCTTTCAAAGCCCCAAGTGCAAGGCATGCCTCCCAGTTGAAAATCGCGCCTGTGGTGCATCCCCCAGCCACAGTCACCCCATTCATAGCTGCTGAAGCCATTTCTCTCCCAAGCGTCGCCTGTGCACCTGAGAATAAATTACCAAGCTACACAATGGATTCTACCTCTAATTTAGAACCTGAATTTCACGTCTTCAGAGGTGTACAAAAGGCCCGTGTCAACCTCTTGCTTACCATCAAGGCAGCAATTTAGGCCATCACCAGACACCTGTCTAACCTGTAATTTTTCTTTACTCCATTTTTATTTTGACACCATGGATATGTAAATGGCAGGGCTTGCCAGAGCGCTGAGCCCCAGCACAAAGGAGTGAGCAGTGAACTGCCGAGGTGGAGGTGAAGGGAGGAGAGATGGCCGCTTACAGGTAGTGAGTCTCCAACACTGGAATCAACCGTCCTTCCCCTCAGCCTCCATAACTACACGTGATCTATTGTATTTGGGGGAGTAAACAAGCGGCCTCAGAAGGCAATTAGGGAAAGGACAAAAGCACAGTAATCAGGATGATGAGAGAATAACACAGACTGGGAAGAAAAAGAGCAACATGAGGTCAGTCCATGGAAAGAAGGCTCTCGAATGACTTTGTTACGTCCCTTTATTTGGCAGTAAATTCAGCATTATCATTGGCAGTAAATTCAGCAATGGCGATATTACTGCACATAGATAGCAATGGAAAGCCTCTCGGGTTCTTCTGAGCTCTGATTCTCTCTGCACTGTAGGCACTGATTCGCTACTTCATTCAGAAAACACACTGAGCATCAATTACACACTAAGCATTTGCTCTTGGAGCAGTGTATGAAGAAAATCAGACTGATTTCTACTAATTTTCAGTGTATTTGACTCGACTGGGAAATAAAACTTCAACTCGGCGTATCTTCTGGCTAAAACTTGAGTGTTCAGCCAAGGTTCCTAGTACTGATTCCAGCTGTGTTTCCAGAGCAGCAGAGGTTTCTAAGAGGCAGGGAGAGCAATGGTGCAAGAAATGGAGGAGGAGACTCCCAGGTAAATGCGGTAAATGCTTGGTAACAGATAGAGATCCCACAGTCAACAGGATGTGGAGAGCAGAGAGGCGGGGTTGTGCTGATGAGGGGCAAGTTTGGGAGAAGAAGAAAGAACTGTGTGCTGTCTTATTCCGCCGCTCCAGACACAACTCATATTCCTTCCTGGCACCCTGAGCTAATCTAGCTAAGCAGCCAAGCTTTGAAGATTGACTGATGGTGGTCTCAGAGCTATTCACTTATAGCCAAGATAAATACATATTATAGCTGCTTAATCTCCCTACATACAGCAGACCCCAGGGCTCTGTTTCTTTTGACTTCTCTTCCTTACTCCCTCCATTTCCGGCACAATGAACAATGATATCTTCAGTGCTGCTGTCCCAGACAGATTTAATGCTATCTTTCAATGTTTACACTATCTAGATTACGCTAACTTTGTAAAAATGTCTCTCTCTAAATTCTTCCGATTTTATGTTCAGTTGTGTTTATTTTCTTTTCAAACATTTATAGTGTCTTCTTGATGTTTTTAGGAGTGGCCTATCTAGCAGGCCAAATCTCCTTGCTCTTGCTGTTGATATAATCTATGAGTTAAATTACAAACGCCAGGGCTTTGTACTGGCACCAAACAAAACATGTTAAATGGGCACATCCCTGTACTTTCATCTGCTTTGCCTGGTGTGGAAATTCAGGAACACACTTTTTCCTGACCCATTCTTCAAGCATTACTGAAGACTTAACAGAATGCACTCAGAATATCTCAGAAAATGGAGTGTTAAACCTGTTCATACCAGCTCACAGAAACAGGCTACTAAATTCTCAGAAATTCTGTGACCCAACTGTTAAATGCTATTAAAAATCAAACGATACAACACAAAACATGATGTGTGGGTAGTGTATACTCAAAGCTCATCACTTCCTAATTATCCTACTATTAATGCTCTTCAGTTTACTGTCTATTGCTTCTGTGGAATGTTGTGCAACATGGGATGCTACTGTCTGTCTCTTCTCACTCCTGCATTTAATGACGTCATGTGGATAACTTTAAAAAGTTAATAGAAGTATTAACTTAAAAAAGAACTGGCAACTCCAAGCCAGTAAAATGGCTCATCAAGCAAAGTGTTTGCTGTGCAAGGCTTCTGACTTGAGTTCGATGCCCGCAAAGGTGGCAGGAGAGAGCCAAGTCCACAGAGTTGTCCTTTGATCTCCATAGGTACATTGTCTCTCAGAACGTGGACACATGTGGGCTCCGGAATGCACAGATTTGGGGGACAATGAAGCAACACATCACTGTGGAACACTTGTTCGCTGCCCTGATTTGAAGTATTAGATGCAAAGCTGTGGTAGTCTGAAGAGTGTAAAGCCTACTTGGGCAATCCACCCACACTCCGTACTCCTGCTAACAGTGGTCATTGTGCAATCCACCCACACTCTGTACTCCTGCTAACAGTGGTCATTGTGCAAGTCTCCCAGACATTGTGAGAAGCCCCAAGGTGGAGGAACTTGTTCTGTGGATTAAGGTAAAAATTGTATCAGTATTTCACATGCCAAGAAATTTCTTCTCAGCCTCTCCAGTTTTTGGGTGCTCTAAAAGAGAATACATGGTCCCAATAATATGAACACACAAAGTAGGTCACATCCAAGATTCCAACACCAATGATCATGCAAGTGGATTTTGCCAGAAGGGCTTAAAAGGCCACTTGAACTTCTCCATGATTCTTGTGGCACTCTTGAGGTATACTCAAGGAGAAAAGGCAAACATGCTGTTGCTTAGAGAGGAGTGAACACCCTGTGTTTCAACTGCTTTCCTGAATTTAAGAACAGAGCGAGTTTAAGTAAACAGCCAGACCAGAATCTTCACTCTCTGACCTGTGATCAAACATGATTCTCACCCCCAGATGGCCCTGAACGGTGGTTCTACATCTCCACTTTAATCCAAACAAATTACTGCCACAGAGAAACACACAGCAGTCCAAACCCCCTTCCAATTTCTAAGGTTCTAGGAAAACCTTTCCTGAACAGGCAAAGAGACAGACTTGTATATCTGAAGGTCTCCAGGGTGCTTGCCCTAAGTCCCAGGCAGAGAAGTGAGTATTACCATTATACAGCAAACCTTTTCCTTAAGATGGCAGAGGCTTGAACAATTTCACAATTTCTGCCTGATTCAAGGACTCCCCGGAGCTGACTAAGCAAATAAAAAAGAATAACCTTGTCTTAGTCTGCAGCTCACTGAGCATACCATCCTAATGCGAGCTGACTGGCAAACTCAGAACACCTCCCAGGTCTTGTCTCATGAGAACGAGGAACAAAAAGAGGGTATTTCACCCATTCTCAGATATGATGATGTTTAATCCCAACTTTTTCCCTTACAATTGTGTGTGTCGTGTGTGCGCATGCACACACATGCGTGTGTGTGTCCAAGCCTATGCCAGAGGGTACGTGTAGAGGTCAGAGGATGGCTTGTGGGAGTCAGGTCTCTCCTTCCTCCATGCGGGTCTCAGTGAAAGAACTCTAGCGACCAGGTGGCAGCATGCATACTTTTATCCACTGAGCTATTTCATTGACCCATTAACTAACTCATTATTAATCACCCGAAGGAGTACAGAAGCATCCGGAACAATACACTCTAAAGGCTCTAGTCTCTAAACACCTCTCTTGATTAAGACATTTCTTTTTCTGAGTTTGAACATTACAAAAAAACTCTCATGTATCTTCGTGGGAAGGATTTGCTTTTCTAAAATCACCATGAAATGCACGTTAGAGAGCTCTCCCAGCTGGGATTAGCACAAAGGAAGCACTCGTGCCATTACCTGCCCAGGACAGACGTGGCCAATCAATCAGAATGAGCGTGGATCTGTCTTTATCAAGAGATCAATGCAGCTCCTTATTCCCCATGTGGGATGCAGTGTATAATCTGCCTCCCCACCCCTCCGGGCACTGCCACAAATGCATCGAACCTGGACTTCTGACCAAGCCCAAATTTGAACCAAGGTTTTACGTCATTGAAAACGAGGACTGCAGGAGTTAAAATCCTTGGCTTTATAACAGCAGCACCAGAACTGGAAACTGATTTGATTTGCCACGCTTTTTTTCTCTCACATTGTGTTGCCCGCACTGCACTAGTAGGGTTTGGTCTATGGGCTGACGCAACCAGAATTCCCACCCATTGATTTAGGGATCAGTCGATGGATAAGACCAGGGAGGGCACTGCCTTTGTTTGACAGACTAAGACAAATGAAACTGGCAATGAGCTGTACACACACAGACAGCAACAGACAGACAGACAACACACATAGACAACAAAACAAGATTCTTTTCATAAATGAATTTTCACTGTTTATGATATTAAGGCCAAGTGAAGAAATTAAATGGGCCAAAGATCTAGCTGCAGGATTAAGGAGGTCTACAGTGGCTTACTCGTATGCTTACTCAAGTACAGTTATGAGTTGAATTGAGAGTAAGTAAAGCATTTCAGTCTCACGGGCCCTCCTCTTTGCCTTACAGACTGTGGAGACATGGGTAGGTACGTGAGGGATTTGGAAGAAAAGTTACAGTTGATGGAAATTTAGAAAGAGACAAGACTTAAGCTGCTTTCCTTGACAGTCGATGAGAAAGGACTAGCCATGTGCCCAGCAAGGCTAAGAGCAAGTAATTAACGTTTAATATCTTGCAACTATCAGACATAGGAAGCAGTGTGGTTGGGGCACAGGACAGGAAGGCCTACTGTGAGCACAGCATATTCTGCTAGCTCTCAGAGCAGCTCTGCCATCGGAGCTGCCCACACAACCTGACTGACACCCTGCCCTGGCTTTGGGAGACACCGGCACGCTTTCTATCTCCACCCTTGGCAGTAGGCCTCCTTGGGATGTGCCGCTTCACCGAGAAGCTTGCTTAAATGGGTAAGTATGACTCAGAAATTTCCTATTTCCAAAGCCTTGTTAAAGTTCAGATATGTAGAGGAAGCAAACTACGAAAGCATTGGGGTTTCTACCTGATCTTCCATCTTAGCATACCTGCAGGAGCAGTCCTTTCTCTCAGCAGAAGACCTGAAACATGTCGCTGGTATAAATAAGATGCTGACCTATGAATACAGACAACATCGCTATGCCGTCCTGTGTTGGTTTCTCTTACTGAGACCACGATGTCATCAAAGGAAGCATTAGGAATTCAGTAAGGTAGTTACAGCAGTAATAGCGCTCACCATTGCTATCTTACAGAATTTTATTATACTGAGACAACTAAATCTAATGTAGAGACTCTGCACATGCAGACCATTCTCACTGGCCACTTCAGAGGTTGCTGCTCCAATAACATCGGGGGTTCTGCTGCATGTGAAGAGATCTCGGGACTGCCCCAGCAACCGAGCCTCCAGCAGACACGCAATGCTCATGGCATCTCCTCCTCATCTCCTTGGATTCCGGGTTCTTAGATTTTGTGCAAAATTATGCATATTATTTATATAATATATACACATATATATGTGTGTATATATATATATATATATATATATATATATATATATATATATATCACATATGGGGTGGGGGGGATAAACGGATAGAGAGTGTCCAGGAGGTAGACTGTGCTTCAGGCTTTCAGCTTGCCTTTCTCCAGGCCTGAGGCTGCCCGGGGCCTCTGGGACTCCTGTGGAGAGTAGGGAAGTCATGCCTGAGAACGAATGGAAAAGTTTCCTCCTGCAGCACTGAACACCACTGTGTCTCAGGAGATAATAAGAAGACCAGGGAGGTCCACATTCTATTATTTATGTGTTCATTTTTACATTTGAGACAAAATGTTTATGAAAGATGGAAAGAGGTGGGTTTGTTTTGTTTTTTCCTTGTAAGCTAGCTTCCCACAAGATTTACTGATAATGGCCCCATTTTGGTCACACAGTGGCCCTTAAGATCAAGTTCCCCTCTTCCCCAGTTCCATCCTGAACCACTCCATCTCTTTTCTGTGTTTACTGTTACTAGTTTCATAATAGAGATCAGAAAACTTCTAGCTAAAAACACCAAAGGGGGGGTAGAGAAAGGAAAAACCAAAAGGTTCACAACACCACTCTGGACCAGTTACTCAAGGACCTCAGGCAGTGGTGAGGCACTAAGAGAGCCAATCAGTGGGTGTGCCCTTCCCTGTGGAGGCTAGCCTCTGCTCTAGGAGAGCCAATCAGTGGGTGTGTCCTTCCCTGTGGAGGCTAGCCTCTGCTCTAGGAGAGCCAATCAGTGGGTGTGCCCTTCCCCATGGAGGCTAGCCTCTGCTCTAGGAGAGCCAATCAGTGGGTGTGCCCTTCCCTGTGGAGGCTAGCCTCTGCTCTAGGAGAGCCAATCAGTAGGTGTGCCCTTCCCCATGGAGGCTAGCCTCTGCTCTAGGAGAGCCAATCAGTGGGTGTGCCCTTCCCTGGGAAGGAGCCTCTGCTCTCAGCATTCCTTAGCAGCCTGGGCTTCATGTCTGTTGGTGTTGTCCTTGCTCACTTCATGCTTAGGCACTCCTGTTGGTGAGACTTCACGGGTGCAGCTTCTGACAGTGCTAAGAGACACAATCTCACAGCAAACTCCCAGATCCTCTGACCTTTTCAATCTTTCAGCTACTTCTTCAGCAATGTTCCCTGAGCCTTAGGTTCGAGAGTTGTTTTATATATGTATCAAGGTGCGTTCACGTATTTAGGAATATATTTATAAAACACCCATATATTTATGTAACAAGAGTTAACAAGAAAAAGATGAAGTAGAAAAAGATCAAAGAGGGGCGTGTGGGAATGTTGGGATGGAGGAAAGACAAGGGAGAAACGATACGAATATATATCCTAATCTCAAAAATATAAAAGAAGTAGTTATAAAAAGTAGGGGTCAAGCCAGGCATGGTGGTGCACAACTTTAATCCCAGCATTTGGGTGGCAGAGGCAAGTAGATCTCTGTGAGTCTGAGCTCAGCCTGGTCTACATAATGAGCTCCAGAAAATCCAGGGATATGCAGAAAAACTCATACCCACGTGAGTGTGCATGAATTCTCTCTCTCTCTCTCTCTCTCTCTCTCTCTCTCTCCACATACACACACACACACACACACGGTGACAAGACACCAGAGGCTGCCTGAATCCAACCTCCTTCGTGATAGTTACCACGTCATCAGGGGCATCTAGCAGGACCCCTCATTGGCTGAAGCCGAGGAACAGCAATGGACCCAGTTCACTTGGGCAGTTTATGGCGTCCTCGCAGAGTAGCTACGGGGAATGCAGGTGGGAGGCAGGGAGACACATGGGTAGGGCCGCAATAAATACCTACTAATGACTGCCAGGTACAAAGTACAGAGGCGGGCTGTGTGGAACATGGCTTCATCAGAGAAGAGGGGAGTAGGGAAAGCATTTATTGTGTAACTATTGAGTCAGGCGCAGTATTAAGTAATGTGTGCATTGTAACTTATTGGGAACCACCAATAAACAGGCTGTGTGGGGAGGGCAGGATATAAATGAGGGAAATACTGATCATCGTGCTGAAAGTCACGTGGTGAAGTGGAAGGGCCAGAGGATGGTATTGGGGGTGGGTGTGTCAGATCAGAAGGCTCTCCGGCAACAGAGAATTACTTGGTTTGTTTGCTGGTATTTTGGGGGAGGAAGAGGCATTATTTACTGACTGCTTCCCAGCCCTGTGATAGTATACTTAATATTTATAAGTCATATTTAACCAAGGCTTCACAAGTATCCTATTGGGTGTGTACTGTTGTTTGTGAGATGTGAAAGGTGAAGAGATTGAGGTAAAAAAAGACTAAGTTTTTTTCTAGCCAGCAGAAGTCACACAGCTAACCTGCAGGGCATCACGTCCTTGAACCCAGGCAGTTTGGTTGTGGGACCCAGATCATATCGTCCGTATATATAACTGTATTGCATGGCTGTGTCTGACTCTAAAAATTTGGGGGATGATGCGAAGATGGGAACCACTCTGAGTGCTTGTGCTACCTGCACGCCTCGCTCCAACACCACGCACACACTGAGTGTGCTCTGCACTCCTCGCTCAGACCCTGCGTACGCACTGAGAGTGATCTGGGTCACTCTGAGTGCTTGTGTGATCTGCACACCTCGCTCCAGCCCCACATACACACTGAGACACACTGAGTGAGTGTGATCTGAGTTAGCAGACAGCAGCTGGCTGCAGCGTGAGGTGGAGTACCACCGCCCTCATGAAAATGACTCGATAGAGTAACAAAGTTCATCTGATGGAGTCAAATAGTACAATCACAATGTCTTAACCCGGGCGCCCCAGGATACTGAATTCAGAGATCAGACAAATGAGATAGGTAAAATATGGGTGGCTGTCTTGGTTTGATTTTACTAAATTTGAAATGACAATTACCAACTTTCGTTGAGACTGTTTACTTTAAAAAAAAAACATGATGTAAGGTTAAACTTGTGAAAAATGCGATTATCTTACAGAGAGCACACAGGCTCACAAGCTGGCACTAAGCAACCACGATTCTAGTTGTGAAATCAATAGTTGATATTTAATGTGCACCTACTATTTTCTAGGGGATTATTGTGAACGCTGAGTACAACTCTATAAAGCTGATATTACTATTCCCTTTTAAGATATTTGAGCCCTACAGTAGTGGTACAAGCCTTTAATCCCAGCACTTGGGAGGCAGAGACAGAGGGATCTCTGTGAGTTCAAGGCCAGCCTGGTCTACTAAGTGAGTTCCAGGACAGTCAGAGTGTGAGAAAATTTAGTTACACCCAGAGCCATTAGTTAGTAAGGAACACTAATAAATAAATTATATTATTAATTAATAAATCTAACTTCAAAGCTCATATTATTGCATATATTTTCTTAAAAATTTTGGTAGAGTCAATCTCCTATACCATCGATTGGTTTATAACTTCCCCACAATCGGAATATTTTACATTCTGAGTTATCCTAGACATATGACAAAAAATTTCAAAAACGAAAGAGAATATTGACAGTGCAATCCACACAGAGGTTCAGACCCTCCTTTGAAGCCACACTGTGGTCCGGTAAACAGAGTCCTTTGTTCAGCCATCACCACCCATCTGTCACGCCTCCTGCCTGGTGGCTGAGCTGGTGGCGGACATAAGCCAGGCCTCTAGCAGCAGAGGTGACACCGGAAATGGTGACACTGAAGCTGACTACTGGAAGCCCGGCTGAGAGAGACTCCGTGAGGCAGCCGAATCCTCGCCAAGGCTTTCTTTCGGGAACCCTTCTCTCGGAGGTGCTAAGATATTGCTGGGACGTGGAAGGGAAATGCTCTGATGCTCTGATATTTCGTGGAGATAAAGCCGAGATGCTAAAGATCTTAATAGAAACTTTAACGAACCCCACCCCCCAGCCCGTCAACACAGCAACAGGACTAGAGCACACGGACAGGCCAAGGAAACCACGTTCCTACAGAAGGCCAGCTCTGCGGAATTTTATTTAAAACAAGAGAGAGGATTGTTGTGAAAGACTGGGGAAGGAAAACTGTCTAAATAACACCATGTGTAGTATGGTCTCCAACTCCAGGAAGCCACCTTTGAGTAAACAAGTCCCCTTCAAGCAGCTAACATCAGGGCAAGACGCATGCGATGGCTAAGCTACAGGACTTCTTGAGCATCTGAGGTTACTTGGAAATTGACTTTTAAGATGATAGTATAAACATGAAAATGCTAATTAGTATAACTTAATTAATCTTTTATGACTTAAAATTTTAGGAGCTCATCATTTAATCGCTTTAATGAAGCCATCATTAAAAACACCAGTTCTAGATCCATTAACCACACAGAGGTCCTAGCTAATGAAGCCTGGCTAGCAATTGACACATGCTAACAATAGCCTAATTATCGTCTGTGTTCTGTCTGGTCTGCAAGTAAGGCATGTTCTGAAATACCTGGCGCACGGTGAACACACAACAGGTCTGTGGTTATCTCTCCCCTCTCCCGGGCGGGGGTGTTTACATGGCTGTTGTCGATGTGGGTGGCATGTGCGTGTGTACATATGTGTATGTCTATATCTGTTGGAGAGAGAGTGATGTGGCTGCCTTAAGAGCTCAGTCTTAAAAAGACGGCTTCATGGAAATCACATCGGTAATGGTGGCAAATTAGTTGCCAGAATACAATGCTGTCCTGTTCTACCATGTGAAGAAACGCGTCTTCCCACCCACAGAAGAGTCTTGGTTCTAATAAGAGCTAAGAGGGACCCTAGAGCCAGTAGAGTGGGGGCAGAGATGGATTTCACTGGAACAGGGACTCTGCTAGGGAGAAAGGCCACTTCACTTGTCCTGGCAGTGACACACCTCAGACTAACTGGGCAGGTGGATTCTCTAAGGACCTCGTAAAGAGACAGGTGTTGATGCTAGACTTAAGTTCTGGCACAAGATCTATTTCTAACAGGCTCCCGAGCAATGGCCATTCCAGTAGGCTCATAACCCACACTGTTAGCTGCAGGGACTGAGGTCACCAGTTGCTCACAATTCACATAAGGACTGACAGTCATCTAGGAGTGGATCAGCATGATTTGAACCTGGGCTCCATGTTGGGCATCAGGAATTCAGCCTGTGGGTCAGGTGGCCTAAAGGACGAGAGCTGTGTCCAGGCTGACCATCATACTACTGGCTGTAACTACTTGTCCTTGAGCCTTGGACCGGAAGCCGTACAGTTGGTTCAGAGTTTACATGTTCCTCTGCACTTCGTGGTCCTCAGCCTTCTCATTGTCAAAGTGCTAGGTACCAAGGGCATCTGACTCATTCATGAAGATGACAGATGGCACCTTCTCCTTGGCCAGGACACAGGACTATTTCCAGTGACTGTCTGTACCAGTTGGGGCCAGTGGGTCGAGAAGGTGGCCTTGATCTGAGCAGCATAAGGCCAACCAGTAGCATCTCCCCGAGAGCAGGCTGCACATAGCCACACCCACTTCAGAATCTGCCTCAAACTTCCCTCTGTGGTTCACTGGTAGAAAGACACCCTCTGGGGTGGGTTATAACTGGGGGACAAATGGAGTAGAGTAGAAAGCCACCGATTTTGTAACCACATTTTGTTTTTGTTTTTGTTTTTTGCAGCTTTGGGAAATTTGCTAAAACTCTTTCAGTGAACCTCTGTTTCTGTTTCTATAAAGTATAGGTGGTTGCTGGTAAGATGGCCCATGACTTTAGTCCCAGAACTCAGGAGGCAGAAGTAGGGAAGTCTCTGTGAGTTCAAGGTCAACCTGGTCTACATAGCAAGTTCCAGGCAGGGTTACATAGTGAGACTTATATAAAAATAAAATAACAAAAAAATAAAATAAAATAAATAGACAATCATTCCATCTTACAAGGTCTAAATGGAACAATCAAAGAAATCACGTATGATCCAACAGACAGTACCAGAGGTTAATGTTGCTGCTTTCACTGTGAAAAAGAAAGTCTGGTAAGTGATAATGAAAAATAAAAATTATGCTAATATTAATTCATCATAGAAGTTCATATTTTACTGAGCACGCCTTAATTCCATAATTCACAACAACAGTCTTGAAACTGCAGGACCTACTGTGAGCCGATGACAGCATGGTTTTGAGGACATTGCTGTCATGCTTTCATTCCAGAAGACTTGGGGGTTAGAGGAAGAAAAGTTAATATTAGCAAATTTGGCTCCGACCAGTAGCCTACATTAAGGGGGAAATACACATCTCCATTTAAGAAAGAGCAGCTCTACCCCAGGCGAGCACACACTGTGACTACTTAGATGTTGGTTATAGTGTTGGGGATGACAACCTCTTGTTACCCCACACCCTCCAAACACCACGGCGACTCACTTCTAACTTCCCAGAGAATTTCTCACACAGGCAAGACTGACTTTCAGGCCATCTGGATGTCATCAGAAATGAAGATCAGAAGGAATAATTTACTGAGTGAACAGACAGGGAAGCAGCCAGTGTGGTGGATGACAAGAAGCCAGCCCATGTTTTTGTTTTTTTAAAAAAAACATTTTTGTCATTTGGCTCATATGCATTTCACATTTTGAAATATTTTGGGACAAGCATTTAAACTGTGAGATTGGATTTCATCATTCTGTAGAAAGCCAGGGTCCTCACGGAAGTCAGATTTTCCTTCCTTACATGGCTGACCCGTCTTCCAGCTCACAGTTGTCTCAGAATGAAACCTGAGGTCAGAAGACACCCATGCAGCCTGAGCACCACACACACACACTGAGGGGTCATCCTTCCAGGCAGCCTGGACTTGCTGAATTGATTTGTCTGGCTCTGCTATGCTCCCATGATGCTTTGGGCAGACTTTTTTACTTTCCAGGTCTTTCTCAATCTTTTCGGTCATCAAATAGAAGCAGTTTTAGCTGCTGGATGCCTTAGCGGGCAGAGTGGATTACAGGTCAGAGGACGTAACCAATGAATATTTGTAAACACACAACCTGGGCCACAAACAAGTTCCCACCCACTCTATCGATGCTGGTGGAGAGTGAAGGATCCCCAAGACTCTGATGTCCCAGGGAAAGACGAGGGACCCCCCAATTCAGAAGACAGCAAGTCGGAATGGATGAACTCAGTCCTTGGGCCTGCCTAAGGGTTGATGTGGGTTGCATTACCATATACATGTGTTATGATAAAAACAGTCCTTTTGGATCAGGATCAAAAGTAGATGAGGGAATGTCTTAGAAATATCAAAACAAAACCCAAGCTTTTCCCTCCTCTCTCCCTCCTATACTTATAGTCTGTGGCCACCTCAGAAGTTCAACTTCCTTTAGGAGAAGGTAGAAGAAACCTATATTTAGTCATTAACTGTAAGAAAATGTAGGTGTAATAATAATAATAATAATAACTGTTTATTTTAGACACTTTCATTATGTAGCCATGACTGACCTTTGTCATGTAGACCAGGCTTGTCTTGAACTCACAGAGATCACCTGCCTCTGCCTCTGCCTCCCAAGTGCTGGGATTAAAGGCCAGCACTTAAAATTCAATTTGAAGTTAGCAGACAAAGTAATGTATTTCATCATGCCATCCTCATACACGTGTGTCATTATACTCTGCCCTCATTTGTTACCTTTCCCCATTGCCCTCCCCCTACCATCCAATCAAGTTTCCTCATAAACGTCTTCCAAAGGGGACGTACAATTCACAGATGTACACCGAGACTTGGGCGACTGCTGAGGGGGCACCAGCAACTGTCCAGCCATCATTGTGCAAGACTGACTTTTGCTTTTAGTAAGCCGGCCCCATACAAGGGACATAAAGCCAGAAGAACACACAGGGACCAGTTGCTCTCAGCCTTGCCTGCTGTCCTCTTCATAGTCAGAGAAAGCCTGACTCCGAATTGCAACATTAGTTCTTTGTTTTGCTTTGCTTTGTTTGAGGGCTGATTTTAAACCCCCACAGATGCGAGTTGCAGATTTGATTAATTGGCAGCCCAATCAAACCAGCTTCTGTTCAAATCTGGATTCAGTCACCAATTATGTGACCATCTTTGTCACGCTGCTGTTCCTGTGAGATGTGTTACTAGAGCTCTCTAAATATGGACCCTACTGTATGTGTCACCACAACGCATCCCAGACGAAGTGGTTAGGTGCCATAGGACAGCATCACTGCTGCGTCTTGTTTGCTCCGCTGAGCAAGTGTTAAGGCCCACATAACCAATGGTGAGCTGCCTGCCTGCAGCTTCACCTACCTGCACTTTACCTGCAGGGCCCCGTCTCCTACTGTAAAATGAACTGCCAAGTCCTAAGGTACATGAAACTTATATTTTAATACATGTTACCAAACTACTCCCCCAAAATCAAGGTGATAAGTAACAGGGATTTTTTTTGATTGAATACATACTATGAGACAGGCATTATACTGTATGTCATTTAAATCTTAGTGTGATGTTTTTCAAATGGATTTTATCTTCATTATATCATATGCCAAAATGAGGTACAGGCGAATCAAGTTAGGTGCAGAAGTCACACAAACAGAAGGTGATAGAGAAAGATTTGATTCAGATCTGAGTCAAAATAGACCAGATATACTCTCCAGTGCCTCCAGAATTAAAAATTACCCACAAATCTGTCAGGCTTAGAAGTGACTGGATACATGAACCCTACATTTGCTTACTTGCCTACAAAATGAGCTATCACAACTTAAGCAGCATGTAAGGTTTCCGTACTCTCCGGCACTGGTCCCGAGTGATGTTGGGATATCTGCATACAAGCAGTTTGGGATGGTGTGTTCCTTCTCCATATCTGCAGGTATCAGATAAAAGAATGGACTCTTGGTAAAGACAGAAGCTTTTAGCAGAGGTGAAAGAAGCTCATCTAAGATTATTTGACTGCCTCAGATAAAACCCAGATACACTAATGGGTTCTGGCTGTAGACATGTCCAGAGGGAAGAGACAGTTAGCAGGCATATGTGGTTTGGGTATAAAATGCGGTAAGTGAGGAAATTAGCCTTTAGCAATGTGATTCTGTGGATCGTGCCATAGAGGAGATTTGGGATCCTTACAAGGTGAGTACTCACAAGAGACTCCACCGAAGGCATGAGAACTGTAATTCTGTGCTCCCAAGATGACGTCAGGCACACCTGTTCTCTGTCCCTGAATCTGTAGTGAATGGACCCTAGAATGATAATTTTCACCCATTGTTCCTTGTTGAAAACATGGCTCGCTAACCTTCCTCTTAACAAAGTTTTTAATTCATCGGGTTTCTGATGGCAGCAGCATTCTGGACTTGTTCTAAAACCCACAGTTGGTTCTCAGAGGAGGGGTTTTGGGGCTCCCTTTGAGAAACAAACACCACACCTGGCTGATACGGTAAAGGAGGGAAGAGAAGTTTCATCTCTTAGCTTGCAAATGGGCTTACAGATGTTCAATTACAGGGCGGAAGAAAAGCAACTACAAGGTTAGGACAGGCAGACAGGGAAAAGCATTTCCTTGGGAGTGTATTTTCCTCCTGTGTGTAATTACTGATGCTATCAACGTCCATAGACATAGTATTCTGTTTTCACTGCTACTGAAATTATACAGCAACGTTAAGCCCTATTTATTGATATCAAAATAAATCCAGGGAAATTGGTAAGAATGAATACCACCATAAAACCTTTATAATCTCCTTTGAAGGGCTTGTTTTACAAACATTGGCAATTGCCTTTGCTGACTTCTCTTTGAGAATATCAGCTCAGCATCCCTGAAAAGATAAAATTTGTCCCCTGTATCCTATGGTGATACAAAGGGCTTAAGTCTCTCCTGTAGAAATATGTGACTCAGCGTGTGAGTCACGTTTATTCAGCACTGAGCATAGAAACATTGAGTAAACACAGTAGGCAAGCGTCTAGCTCTCATAGAGCGTACAGATGAGTAGAGAAAAGTGCATCTAGTGCGCAGTCTAAGTGTGAGCAATCCAGTGTGAGCAATCCAGTGTGAGCAGTCTCAGTGTGCACAGTCTCAGTGTGCGCAGTCTCAGTGTGAGCAGTCTAAGTGTGAGCAGTCTAAGTGTGAGCAGTCTAAGTGTGAGCAGTCTAAGTGTGAGCAGTCTAAGTGTGCGCAGTCTCAGTGTGAGCAGTCTAAGTGTGAGCAGTCTAAGTGTGAGCAGTCTAAGTGTGAGCAGTCTAAGTGTGAGCAGTCTCAGTGTGAGCAGTCTAAGTGTGCGCAGTCTCAGTGTGAGCAGTCTAAGTGTGAGCAGTCTAAGTGTGAGCAGTCTCAGTGTGAGCAGTCTAAGTGTGAGCAGTCTCAGTGTGAGCAGTCTAAGTGTGAGCAGTCTCAGTGTGAGCAGTCTCAGTGTGAGCAGTCTCAGTGTGAGCAGTCTAAGTGTGAGCAGTCTAAGTGTGAGCAGTCTAAGTGTGAGCAGTCTAAGTGTGAGCAGTCTCAGTGTGAGCAGTCTAAGTGTGCGCAGTCTCAGTGTGAGCAGTCTCAGTGTGAGCAGTCTCAGTGTGAGCAGTCTAAGTGTGAGCAGTCTCAGTGTGAGCAGTCTCAGTGTGAGCAGTCTCAGTGTGAGCAGTCTAAGTGTGAGCAGTCTCAGTGTGAGCAGTCTCAGTGTGAGCAGTCTAAGTGTGCGCAGTCTCAGTGTGAGCAGTCTCAGTGTGAGCAGTCTCAGTGTGAGCAGTCTAAGTGTGAGCAGTCTCAGTGTGAGCAGTCTCAGTGTGAGCAGTCTAAGTGTGAGCAGTCTAAGTGTGAGCAGTCTAAGTGTGAGCAGTCTCAGTGTGAGCAGTCTAAGTGTGAGCAGTCTAAGTGTGAGCAGTCTCAGTGTGAGCAGTCTCAGTGTGAGCAGTCTAAGTGTGAGCAGTCTCGGTGTGAGCAGTCTAAGTGTGCGCAGTCTCAGTGTGAGCAGTCTAAGTGTGCGCAGTCTCAGTGTGAGCAGTCTCAGTGTGAGCAGTCTCAGTGTGAGCAGTGTCTCAAGGACAAGCAAAAGCTGCTGTGAGAGTAGGCAGTTGAGGAACACACCATTTAATGCCTGGAATCATGGGATTGTTCTTTCCTCAGTAAACACATTACACGGAAGGCCTGAGCAGTTAGTAAGAGCTTGCTGGGGAAGGAGAGAGTACAGAGACAAGAAAGGGCACATTCATTCAAGGACCAAAAAGGCCCTTGTGACTGAAGCAAGGAAGAAGGGCTACTTTGTGGGGGTCAGGATTATGGACTTAACCCTAAATTTAATGTGATTCAATAAGGGGATTAAAGCAGAAACTGGGGTAATCTGATCTGCTATTTCAGAAGCCATATTTAACTGCAACGTGGCAATGGGACCTCCAAAGGTCAAACATGGGAGGCAGGAGAGGGTTTGAAGGCACCTGCGGTGGATCAGGTGGGTGACACCTGTCAGGCACACTGTGACGGGGGGTAGGGGGGCAGTGAGATGGAGAGAACCGGCTGAAGGGGGCAATGACAGGAATTGTTGGGTTGACAGAGCATAGGCAGAACAAGTGGCCGAGAGTTTTCAAGCTCTAAGAGCCACTGTGAACCACCCTGAGATGGGAGAGGTAGAAAAGAACAAAGTGAAGAGGAGGAAGTCACAGAGTTAGACAGAGCGACTTCGTGGCATTTTGAGAGCACGTGCTGTGAAATTCCTGGTAAGAATCCAGATGAGATCAGTGGAAACACCCCCCCCCCCGTTTAGTTCACCCCAACCCATTGGAACCAGGTCTCTTCACCCAAGATCCATCAAGTGTGAAACTCCCCGGCAAGTTTCTGCCCAAACTTCTACTTTGGTGAAATTCTGAACTTAAAGCCAACAAGTTTCCAAGTGAAGCCACTGAAGGAGACTTGTTTAAATCTTTCATACTGAATCTCCCATTAGTGCTAGAGGTTTCTTTATAAATGGGCCCATACTTACACTTAACTATTTGCTTAACTTTTAAACACATATTCTTAAAACCCTCAAACTGTAATTCTAGGAGAGCCAGACTCCCATTGAGTCGGATTAAGTGGAGTTGGAGTGGGTGGGGCTGGGGGCTGGGTGGTCAGAGAGTTAGTAAATTCTGTGGCTGGGATTGACACCTAGGCCTCCCTAGGGCCCTTCTCCCCTTTCCTCTTCTCCAAGCTGCCTCTTGTAAATGCAACCACCACTCCAGCCTTTAAGGGTTTACAGGGTGTGTGTGTGTGTGTGTGTGTGTGTGTGTGTGTGTGTGTGTGTGATTACTCCCATCTCCTGCGACTGGGAAACCATTTTCCTTCTCTTTTAAGAAGCATGAATAACATTTTGCACCTCTTTGATAGCCACAACCAATTGTCTTGATATCTTCATGGTAATGTACGTGAAAAGAATGCCTTTGATGTATTTCAAGAAGATTGAAGAACACTGTATGCAGCAACACAGCATTAAAATAATACTTAAATCACTGTAAACTGGAAACAACCCAATTATTCATGAACAGGAGAATAAAATTATAGCATATTCGAACAATTGAATACACTTCAACAATGAGTATGAATTGACTATCTGACAGACAACCTGGCTGAGTGCTGAGTTCCCCAGGCAGTGTGCTCAATGAAAGCAGAAAGACACCAATAAGCACCTGGAGTGTAATCTGGTACAGAAAACTCTAGAATACAATATCTGGGGGAAACCCCATGCTGTTAGGATTCAGGCTATTGGTTCCTTTAGGGCTATGACTAAAAGCAAACAGAGTCAAGGTGCACAGATTTCACTTTCAAACACCCAACCAAGCAGCAAGTTGGATCCCAGCCAAGGCTACATAGAACCCTTTGTAAAAAGAAAAAAAAAGTAAAAGAGAAAATGAGGGACACAAAGAGGGGAGGGGAGGAGAAAAAAGAAGAGGAAATGGAAGGGAAAAGAAAAAAAAGACATGAACCCTTGGAATCCTTGGATATTTAAAATACTTTAATGAAAATATTTTAAAATCCTCTTCTACTTTTAAGCTCTGACCTAACATTCACAGCAGACAGTAAAGAACACACAAAGGCACAGCTTAAAAATAACCTCAAACATAACTTGAAATGCTGATACCCAGCCACTGAAAATATTTTTCACAAAGGTTATTAATACATTTAAAAGGCTCTCCTTATGAAGAGTCAGACCTCAGAGAGACTTCAGCTACGGAAACTTAAATGACAATTCCCACCATGATCGTGGCTAAATTAACAAATTCCTCTGTTCTGTGCCGCCACGCGGAAGAGCAGAATAACTCCTACATTCCTCCCAGGGTGTTGTACGGCTTAATTAATGTTTGTAAAATACTTTCCACTCCCAGGGTGAAAGGTACCACTAAAGAATAAAGCATAATTATGTTTTAATTGCAGGACTCATTTTGAAGATGCCAGAAAAGCGCCTGTGAATTTATTACAGACGGCTCCACTAGAATCTCAGCCGGGAGTTCTGTCTTCTATGCAGAAATATTACCTGTTACACCAAGGACCTGGACTTTCTTTAGCCCTGGCTCAGTTTTCCTATCGAGGAGTGGGGTGGTATTGTTTCTATGATCTGCTAGGACCCCTTCGCTGTTTGCAAAATTCTTCAGTGATCCTTAAATGAAAAGAGAGGAAGAACTGCAAAGGCCCAATGCTGCTTGAGGCGAATGACTCCTCTCAGAGGGAGACCAAAGTGTCAGCCTGTCTTGCAAAAGGACCTCTGAGAGGGGAGGCCTGTAGAAGAAGAGGCCAGCTGCAGGAAGTCAGGATGCTGGGTGGCTGAGTTAGAGGTGATTATTTGTTGACATCAAGGGTTGTTTTATTCAGTTTTCTCAAAGGGGCCGCGGATTCCATGGTCTCTTTTATTGAGGCCATCTTTATTCCTGCTCTTAATCCAAATGGTTTCTATTAATACAAAGCCAGTCATTAGAAATCTGTGTACACCTTAGACTCTGGCCTTTCGTGAATTAAGAGATGAACAACCGGCCTGAGGGTCGGCTAGATTTCTTAGCCCTAAAGCCCGGTCTGTCCTAGATTTTGACCTGGGGAGTTCAAATAACTGACTTCTTGTACATTTCATGTTTTGGAAGAGAAGATATTTATAAAAAGAAATTCTAGTAATATTTTTCATCTTATATTTCAGTAGGCTAAATAAAACATAAAGAGATTCACAGAAAGGTATTTGATTCCTTGGTGACAACTTTTAAACATTACATATTAACAACATAGAGCTTTGTGGAGTGAATTTCTCTTAATAGGTGGCACTTCATGTCTTTTATTTAACGAATATGCACACATCAGCCTTCCTCTATAGGAGAAAACACATGCACAGTCAGATCCAGCTACACCACGTCACATGTTTTGGAAATATGCTTCCCTAAGGCACAAAGGTTTTAAACAAATAATCTTTCTTCTACAGGAAGAAATAACAGGGAGGAATTTTAACATCTTTAGCAAGCATCCTAAATCTTGATGAATGAAGATATATTTCAGTCACCAAAATTCCCTTGAAAGACTAAAATCTGTTTGAATATCTGCGTGTCCTCTAAATCCTTTCAAGGAACAATGGCAATGAGATACTCTGAGTTAGTGTGCATCATGTTCACAAGGTGTGTGTGTGTGCGCACACAAATGGATGTGTGCATGGTCGTTAACATTTGTGCTTTATGTGTGTGGGTGCACTGTCGGTTCTCTTTCACTGGAGAACCTAACAGAGCTGCCAGTCTGACCGGTTACGTGATTGCCAATCATTACTTTCTGAAGCTCAGTTCAAGGCGGTCTGATTCAGATTCCTTCTGTAGAACTAATCATTTAAGAGACTCCGGAAATTTATGTCATAGTTCTTAGTACCACCCATCAAAGGTTTCCTATGCTTGTTCTTGAGTAACATTTTTTTATTAGTGCACATTTGCTGGGCATGGTGCTGACTTCATAATGACATTTTCATACAGGTATACTTTATCCCAAGTCCTCCTAGCCTGCCCTTTCCTCCTCCCCGCTTTGGACACCTTCATTCCCCTATATATGCTAGATATATAACGTGACTCTATGTGCCCACATGAAATCTAAGCTCCACGAATACAAGAAAATATGATATTTGTCTCTCTGAGACTGATTTGATTTGTCCAATGTAATAATTCTCCAGTTGCATTCATTTTCCTGCAAATGATATAATCTTGTTATTTACAGCTGAATAAAAATATATATAATATCTTCTTTTATCCGTTATTCTATTGACAAGTGGCTAGCTGACTCCATAGCCCAGCTATTGTGAACAGGACTGTAACTTCGTGACTATGGGGCAAGGCATAAAAGAGAACTGTGTAGAGTGGCGTGGTCACGTGACTTCCTTTAGCCAATGAAGTAAGCAGAAATACGTCCAGTTCCAGAATAGAAGTTTGAAGAGTCAGTGAGCTCTCTTTCCCTCTGCAGCAGCTACTGGCCATGTTCTAGGTGGGAGGCCCTTTGTCAGCTAGGGTGTTGGGGACAGGGGTAAGGACAGGAAGTTCACACATTTCACCCAGCATATGTGGCCACACGGTAAAGAAGAAAGATTTGGGCCTGTTCGCTCCCATTACGTACCCAAATCATTGACTGACTCAGTTATCCATTAGGCTTCCTTGGAACTCCTAGGAGGACGCCTAGCAGGGAGAACTGTCAAATCCATTTCTCTGCAATTCCGGTACTCCTACGAGGCTCTCGGCACTACTTTCCTCATGTCCCCAGGATGGCCACACCTCAAGTAACTACAAGCATAGGGATGTGACCTCAATACATATGCAAACGGACACTTTCATATACACATTTCCCAACTCTCCACCTCTCTCTCAAGGGAACTCCCTTCCTTGGACCATGATATGCTCATCGCTTTGCTTGGTATGTGAAGGGCAGTCTAAGTCTGACAGCAAATCACAGTCATTACTCTGCTCCTGCTGGGCACACAGCAGGGACCAATGGCAAACACGAGTCCCTTCTGCTTTGTACCAAAAGGAAGAGTTTTACTCTAAATCTCCCAATGTTCTTAAAGCACCACCGACGTCAAAGAAAACGGCTTTGTAGAGACAATGGTGGTTCACTCTCAAGAAATGAAACCATACATACCCAAGACGAGTGAGGGCACATCTGACTGAGCTGGAGATTCTGGTGGCCGTCCATCCAGAGGCGCACAGAGCATCTGGGTGGAGTTGGTGGATTCAAAACTCCACACCCAGATGGCTTTGTTCCAGCATCAGCTGGCAGGCATAAGCACAGACTGCGGCTCTTACGTGAAGAAGGCCTGCTGGAGAGCTACACTCTGTAATTCTGGGCAGAAGAGTTTAATTCAGGAGGGAAATTAATAGGAAGCCTGGTTGTGACCATAAACCTAGCTACTTTCTCCAGCTCACCATAACCAGCACCTGGTACATCCCAACTGTTATACATCTTCGTAAACAGCTTTTTCAATGACTCAGTAAGACCAAGGAGAAGAGTCATTTGATCATTTTGCTATTGATGATATTAAAAGAATAAGTTAGTATTAATCCCCAATTAGGTCATTCTGATTATTAGGTTTTGTTTTTTGTTTTTTGTTTTTTTAGACAGGGGTCTTCCTATATAAGCCTGGCTGGCCTCCAACTCTGAGATTCGCCTGCTTCTGCCTTATGAGTGCTGGCTTTGGGTTTTTTGTTTGTTTTTTATTTGTTTGTTTGGTTTTGGTTTTATTTTTTGAGGCAGGGTTTCTCTGTATAGCTTTGGAGCCTGTTCTTGAACTTGGTCTATAGATCAGGCTGGCCTTGCTCACAGAGATCTGCCTGCCTCTGTCTCCGAGTGCTGGTACTAATGGCATGCGCCATCACTGCCCAGCTTGTCCTGATCATTTTTAAAGATAGATTTTATTTTCTAAAGATGTCCACAATGGTACTTCTATTCCACATATTTTATACACCTTGTGCTGGCACCATTTTCCCATCAAGTGATAGAGTTGATTTTTCTTCTCCTTGGACACATTAACCAATACAGTATAGTAGATATCACACTCTTTGATGATGGCAGTTAGTGAGTAAAACTACAATGCCTCTGCTCACTGGACTGCTTGAGCCTGGTACACTGACCTAGCAGGTTAGAGAAGTCTGATTTCCCTCCAGGTGTGACGACCAAGTCACGTAGGCAACCCCTGAGTAGTAGCTCCATGTAGCATCACTGAGCCAGCCCTGCCTACATGCAAGGTATGTAAGTAAAGAAACGGCAGCATCAAGTCCTTCCAAGTCTGTCCATCTTTTCAGCCAAGGCTCAGGATATATGTGGAACAAGAATAAATCATCTATGCTGTTCCATGTTGGAATTTCTGATGCATCGAATCCATAAGAAAACGTTCTGAATTTCTAAAGATACTTATTATGCAAATTGCTAACTGGAATAATACCTACCTTGTACATCTGCATCTCACTGACTTTTCCAGAACCATATCTGAGTATCTTCTATTTGCTGAGCAATAAGCTAGGCCTGGAAGGCTCATGGGTGAATCAGACACAATTCTTTTCCTTAAAGGTGTCTGTAGAACAGAGTTGGCTTTGGAAAGTATGAGTTTGCAGGAGTCGGGTGAAGAATTGGAGATCTCCCTCTGCTCAGGGCAGCTGAGTTAACGCTGGTGGCAGACAGAGCGGCACTGGCCTAACACCCAGGTGACTCCTCTGTCTGACCCACAGCCAGTGTTACAATTGCTCGCTCACACGGGGAACTGAAATCAGCATTGTTTCTAAAATACGGTGAGTTCCCATAAAGTTGTCATCTGAATTACAACCCAACATAAAAACCAAAACAAAATTCCTAACCTAAAAATTCCTTCAGACCAACACCATCTATGGCTGCTGTCTATGCCACCCAGACTGTAGTGTTTGTTATGGGAACACCATCAAACCAACAAAGTCGGCATGGGCTCTCCGGTCCCACTGACCACATGGACCACAGAGGTGGCAGAGGTGGTGGAGGCTGTGAAGGAACGGCTCCATTTCTTCTGGCGGTGCTGCCATCTTTCCCAAGTAAACTTACATAGTTCAGTCAGCCCCTTTAACGCATACTGTAACTTTACCCCAGCATAATTCGTGAATTTAGATTATCGCTATGACTCTGTGCCATTGGTATAAATACTACTTAAACATCAGCCCTGATGTGAAGAGTCAAAAGTGTTAAAAAAAAAAGGGGGGGGGAATCTTTTCCATAGCATTTGGAGAAGCTACATGTTTAATAATTAGTTGTACAGGATTTCAAATTCTCTGAGAAATCTGAATGTAGTTCCAACTTTAAACAGAGGAAAAATACAGAAACAGATCCCTGTCACCCAGAGAACTCTTTGTGGATAGAAGTGGATAATAAATGAACGGCTGAATGAATGATGTGTCCATCAGGAGTCAGGGGGCATATCTATACAAATCAGAGGGTCACTAGGTAAGGCTGGGGCCACATGGTCAGGTATCTCTATCAGAATTACTCCACATGGCCCCACAGCAGTTGGTGGGTGCACATATGAATGGGGAAGGCTGTGCTACAAAAAGAAAAAGAAATTCACAACAATCCAGTTTATCACTTTACCAAACCTGGGTCTGAAGTAAGAGTTCTCCTGATTGATCAAAATCTTTTCTCACACTTGATTCTCTCCAACTTTTCGGACAAACCACCCATTAGAACCCAATGTTCTCCACAGTGTGAACCAGACAGGTCTGTCTTCCTTCTTCCCCTACAGACATGGCCTCTGCTCCAGTAAGCTGCACAGTTATCCCCACGTTCCATGTTCTCACACCGACTTCGCAAGAAGAGTCCCCCTGTCCTCTGGGGCGTTGCTTGTCCTCAGGGCTGTGCTTGTCAGGCAGCCCTTGGCGCTGTCCCATTGTCTGTGTTTTCTCTACTCAGAACCCCAGACTGGCATTTTCCTAGCTGTTCCCTGCTCTTACTAAATCTATCCTCACATTAGCCAGTTCCATGGCCTCTTATAACCTCCCACAAGACCCCCGACCTCCTAAGAGTTCTATTCCCTTCAGCTCTGACTGTCCGGCAACAGCTCAGACACACTACACGCTCAGTAAAGACTCCATGGACTCATGGAACCGTGCCGTTGTGAATCTGATGTCCCAGCACAGTAAACACAAAGCATAGCATAGACTGGTTCAGCTCTAAACAAATCCCAATACTGGCTGTCTCTGCAGTATTACAACAGCCAGCTTCTATGGCCGTCGGCCTGATAGAAATGGAATGGCCTTGGCGGCAGAACCTTAAGAACGCACTGAGAATCTAGAATTCCTGGAGCTAGCTATCTTTTTAATTAACTGTGACCTGCAGGCAGTGACCACCTCCTCAAGTGCTAAACTTCCAAACAGGTCATCAGGAATAGAGTCTACCTGCTATCTTCCCAAGGCCTTGCTTAGAGTTAGGCTCTTCATGCCGGTGACTGAGAAGTGATTCTCACCTCAGTCTTGTCCTGGGTGTGTCCGCACTGCAGAAAGCGCCATGTGAACGAAAGATAAGTAAGACAGGAGCTGTCTGCCTCCTGGTAGCTGACAGTCCAGTCAGGGAGACAGACACAGATCCAAGGTCTAAAATATAAAGTGGCCAGTGGGAAGGGATGCAATAGAACATACGGTAGGAGGCTGTCACTGAGAGACAAATTAATTTTGATACAGGCAAGGTAGTTTGACCCACGAGGTCCCATGGAAGGGATGGAATTTAAGCAGGAAGTTGGAACAACAACAACAAAAACAAAATCTGTTGTTGAACTGGAGATATTGTGACATCTCAGTGACCTCTGACCCACTCATTAGGTGAAGAAGGGGAGACTGAGGCAGGAACTGAGGGCTGGCTGATGTCAGGTAACCCACTTGGCCCCTCTGAAATCAGCTGCATGTGACTCCAAACTCACTTGAGAGGAAGAAAAGGGATCTGAGACGATAGTGTCTTCATTACTAAGCATTTGGGACAAATAATCAGAGGTAGTGATTAGCAGTCTGACCACACAACCACCTCAAGGCCATGATGGCCCCCAGTGAAAGCCATTGCCTCTGGTAGTTATCAAGGGACCAGATTTAGCTGCCAGCAAAATTGCACCTGCGTCCTATAACTGAGGATGAGGCAGCCCACACAGGCAGCAGCGGAACAAAAGCTTGCAGTGAACCGAGGGGGGGGGGGGGACACAGACCAGTGTGAGCTTTCAACTTTGGGAAGGGAATCTTCTAGAAAAGCTCAGCTTCGGTTCAAAAGAAGAGGCCCGAAATGCAATCAAAAGGGTAGTAATTTGCCCTAGAATTACAGGCTGCAATCGACGGTAGGAAGGGCACGGGTTTGACTCCTGGCGGTGTATACTTCCCTGATTGAAGCTTGAGGGAGCTCACAGGTGTCCCGAGCCTCCCTCTGCCTGCCTGCAAAGCCCCTTCACGCACTGAAAACACTTCCTGTCAAGGACAATGTGCTCCTTGCGATTGGGCTGATGCCAACCCAGAAAGTAAACCTCCAAGGTAAGGCAGAGAAGGAGCTGAGAGAGAGAGAGAGAGAAAAAAAAATCACCACGACAGTTTAATTTAAATGGACTATTCAACTGCCTTCATTCTCCTCACTTACAGGGAGCATGCAACTGAATAATTAAATGAGTCTTTATTTATTTATTTTACATTCGCAGGCACAGCTGTGTCTCCCTTGCCCCTAGAAGAAACCGATTTTGTCAAGATCCTCTTTGCCAGGACCCCTCCCCTCTGTATTTCTGCAACTCCAGAGCCCAACCTAACCTCCTGTCCTACCATGGCAATGTGTCAGGATCATACTTGTCTGTTGAAAAAAAAAAAGACATAGTTTTCATAAAATTCAAAAATATTATCTCCAGATATATTTAGTAAAACTCTGAGTTTTCTTTCTTTTTGATGAAATTTACAGTTATTTTTCTGCATATAAAATTCCCAAGTTAAAAAAAGGAGGGCTCAGTGACCTATTCGTGGAATTTGTTCTTCAAAAACGGAGAAAACCAGACTTTTGAACGAGCAGTAAAGTGCCTCTCAGTAGTGTTATGGCTTGCTTTCTACTAATGTGGCAAATATCAGAACCAAAGGCAACTTGGGGAAGCAAAGGGTTTGCTTCCCTTACTCTTCCATGTCATCACTGAGGGAAGTTCAGGGCAGGAACTCAAGGCAAGAACTGAAGCAGAAGTCAGGGAATAATACTGCTTGCTGGGTTGCTAGACTACTCTAGAATACAAGGAAGACCACCTTCTAGGGGATGGAACCACCCACAGTGGGCTGGTCTCTCCCATGTCAATCATCAGTTAAAGAAATACCATACAGATTGCCTCCAGGCCAGTGTGAGGAAGGCATTTTCTCAAGTGAGGTGGCCTCTTCCCGGATGACACTGGCTTAGGATAAGTTGAGATAAAACTCCACTCACAGCCTGTACCTGTTTCATCTAGTTTACTGAACACTAGTGGCACAGGGGCTACCTCGTTCTAGCAAAAGTGAAGTGAAATGCAATGCCGGAAGGTTGGACCACAGACATAATCAGCCCCTAACCCTTGTTCACTTTACAGATGAGAAAGCAAGAGAGGTCTGCGGGAAGCAAGCTGACTGCTTAGATTCAGTAAGGCTCACAGGTTTGAGAGACCCACTCTTTCCACTACATCCTGCCTCTGTGTCTTCAGCCCCAGCTGTGCTGGCTCTCTCTCCCCAACCTCCCGTATACAGAGCGCAGGTTCGCACGAGGTAACTGGCAGAGTTCGAGCACAGGAATTGTTCCTTGTAACCAAGAGGAATCATCCTCGGAGGAGGAGGAGGGAAGAGCTATCAGAGCCCCTGCCGCAGACACTGGAAGGTCATTGGCTGAGCTCCTTTATTCATTTCAGATCAAACACTTGGCACCTGGAAGCTACTGATTACAGCTGTTGGTTCAACGATGGGTTTCATCTCCTCAAAGGTCTTAAAACAAAAGGACTGAAAAGCTCCTATTAAAATTCCTGTCTCACACTTGCGTAAATTAAACAGGCAGTTTAAAATGTTGATTCTTCTGTGTCCCTGAAAGATACCCAGGCTAGCTTTCTCTCAATTCTTCACTCAGACATAAAATATGAATACATTTCATTCCTGGCATTGGAAGGAAGGGATAAAGAGATGTTGTAGTGGGTAAGATCATTTGCTGTGTAAGCCCTGGGGGCCTGAGTTTGATTCCCCAGCACCTACATAAAAGTTGGGCACATTCAAGGGTGCCTGGAACACAGTAAGGGGGCAGAGAAAGCCTGACCCTGGAAGTGTGCTGGCCAGCTGATCTAACCAAAATGGCCAGCACCGGGTTCAGTGAGAAATCCTGTTTCAAAGGAAAAAGGAGAACAGTGGAGAAAGATGCCTGACACTCTCCTCTGGTCTCTGCCTGTGCACACACAGGTAGGTGCAACCCATACACACATGAGCATGTACACGCATGCCACTACACACATGCACATGCATGCACACACACATGCACATACACATGTGCGCACACACATGCACACACACACAGGAGAGAGAGAGAGAGAGAGAGAGAGAGAGAGAGAGAGAGAGATTGTCCCACAAGCTCCTAGCCTGAGGTCTCCTTAGGATCTTTGTACCTAATGACCCCTGTTGTCACTGACTGGACCACATGCTCATTACTACAGAGTAGTGGTGTATTTTAATACAGCTAAAAAATAAATTAATTAATTAATTTAAAAAAAGGCTGTCCTTGCAGTGGAGAAACACACTCGCTAACGCTGGAAACTGTGATACACTCTCTAGCCTCATTTGGTGGGGCCCCTCATCGATGCTCCTGTTTTGAAACTGCTTGCTTCCTGTTCTTCCAGCACTGGAAGTCTAGGGCAAGCCACCCAGGTCCGTATCTGTGAGACTGCCTTTCTCCTGTGCCCGACCCCAGCATCACCTTTTGCTCTTTTCTTTATCATCACTCACATCCGTTTCATTACTAAAATCTGTATCGTTGTCTTCCAATATGTCCTTCATTCGGAACTCCACTCTCTCTTCCATCTGCTCACTCAAGCTCACACACTTCTCTACAATGCTCCTTAGGTAGCTTCTCTAAACCCCATCCCTGTCCCACCAAGTACCAATACCAAGGGTTGCTTCTGACACACCACAGGCCTGCGGATACCATTTTCTTTAAACTCCAAAGCTTCTAACTAACCCCCAAAGGCTCAGTTCTGCTGTGCTAGCTGGTCTTAAGTCAACTTGCACAAGCTGAGCTATCTGAAAGAAGGGGACCTCAATGGAAAACACGCCTCCGTGAGACCTAGCTGAAGGACAAGTTCTTAATTAATGACTGATGGGGGAGGACCCAGCACATTGTTTGGGAAAAACCCCGAGCCTAGAAGCTAAGTTGTGTGTGGTGCAGAGGGCAGAACCTGAGAAGCCACCCACTCCCCTTGGAGGAGTCCAGAGACGATGAGATCCTAGACACTGGGCATTGTGTTGTTTACACAGTTGGGAGCTTGGTTTTGCTTGACTTGATTGTGACTGTGCCCTGGTTCTTCCATCTTGAAGTAAGAAAGTATTCATTTTTTTATTTTACTGAAGTCCACAGTTGAGAGACTGAATTTTGACAGAATTTGGGTATTAAAGAGCCTGGCGATTTTAAAGGGGTTGAAATTTTAATGTGCTTGAATTTAAGAAGACTGTAGGATCTTTAAAGATATTCATGTCTTTAATGTGAGATCTTGGGGACGAATAAGAAAGGAAAGGATGTGGTTTAACCAGGGTGTGTTTGTGCATCAACTGCCAAGGGGTCCTTTGTGCTGCCTGGTCTTATGCAACTAGACACAAGCTATCTGAAAGGAGGAAACTTCAGTTGAGAAAATGTCTCCATAAGATACAGCTGTAAGGTGTTTTCTTAATTAGTGATTGATGGAGGAGGTCCAACCCACTGTGGGCTGGTGGTCCTGAGTTCTATAAGAAAGCAGGCTGAGCAAGCCATGTGGCCCAAGCTAGTAAGCAGCATCCCTCCATGGCTTCTGCATTAGCTCCTGCCTCCAGGTGCTTGCCCTATTTGAGTTCCTGTCCTTCAATAATGGACTACAATGGAGAAGTGTAAGCCCACTAAATTATTTCCTCCCCAACTCCCTTTTTGGTACTTGCTTTTTGGTTATGGAGTTTCATTGCAGCAATAGAAACCCTAACTAAGACTTTTGAAGTATTACTTTGCTAAAATCATTTTGCAGAATATTCTGACGCAGACCGGACCTTCCTCACTGAGCCATGAACTCATGATGTTTATGGTTGTCTATGCTCCCTGTGTTCCAACTCTAGGGTTTTCTGTTTGTCTTTGTCTCTGAGGCTGTTTCATTCCATGGACAATATACTAATACACAGTTTTTCTGAGGTTCAAATAAGAATAGTGCATCTGAAAGTTCTTTCTAAACTGTTAATGACTTCTTAGGTCACTTTCAACCTGTTTGTAAGACACCGATGGTCTAGCTGGGCTGACAAGCATGTTCAAGGCATCTGTCTGGCTCCACCCCCGGAGCACTGGGATTGCAGATGCACAGAGCTATGCTCAGCTTTTAGGGTGTTGGGCATCTGAACTCATGCTTTACTGACTGAGCCAGCTCTCCCAGTCCTCCCTAGTCCACTAAGACAGTTACACTGTAGATAAGCTTTCCTTTCCACCAAACAGAACTGCCACCTACTTGGAAATACTTTCATTTTATCAAAATTGACTTAAGATGTTGCTTTCTTCTACACAGAACTCTCTGGTGGAATGAAATTGGCCCAGCAACCTGTGCTTCTCAAAGACCTGGATGAGTAGGTAATAAGTCTGCGTTTGCCACTCACTCCAGCTGAATGCTGGAGACAAGTGAGTAGAGCATCAGTCAGCAGCAGCCAACTTTCGTATTAAGAGACCACGGAATACACGGTGATTAGTGAGAAACATCTGTGAGTGCTAGGAATAGACCGGGAAACGTTTGCCGCAAATAGAAACTTCCTACTCTGGGGACATTCAAATGATGGTTTCCCAAAGAGTGGTTAGAAACCCAAATCTTCTAGTTTGCAATTTCTGAGCTGAGGAGGGCCGAAGCTATAGAGAGAAACTCAAATGTAAAAGGGGAACTCTCAATGAGCAAAGCATTTTGGCTAATAGGAGGCAGAGACTTCATGGCTTTCCCTGGTCCCTTTCTTTGGTTTCCTAGTTCCTGCTTGACCTAGAATACAGTGTGTGTGTGTGTGTGTGTGTGTGTGTGTGTGTGTGTGTGTGTGTGTTGTGTTCTCAGTAAAGTTCAGTTCTTCAGCCAAAATATATGAATAATTTTTCAGCATCAAATCTCAGTGAGGTCTTCCTCACCAAGCACATCCCTACATGACCCCAGCCATACAAGTTTATGAAATAGGTGTATAAATCAAATATTTGATGATGTTATAGATACATTTATTTTAAAACTATGCTTTAGTACACATATAATTTTATTATTTATTAAGGATTAAATCAAATTTGCATACTAAGGAGATGAGTGTGCTTATTTATTTCTACATGTAGAAGTCTTGGTTGAATAGTTGATACTGCCAGACAGATCATATCTTCAATGTTCTTCGTGGTTGATTGCTATTTTAACTATATAATTGCCAATACTGAGAAGATCACTTTGTCGGAATATATAGTACCAATGGCAAAAGAGTAGTTACGGTCATGTCAGAAATTGTTGTAAATGCTGTCCTGGACTCAGCCCAAAATTCCTTGCATGATTATTTTTAATAAAATATAGGAGAAACTCAGCAATTTGTAAAATCAAACACAGCATAATACGATCTAAAGATATGCTAATGTGTCACTTACATACTGAGGAGTCATAGTAGAAAAATAATATCTTTGCTTCCTCTAACCACGGTGCTCCTATTAGAGCAGGAATCATTTTATAGACAGTAAAAAAATTACTGCAACCCATTACATTGTATTCTGAAATCTGAGCAGACACTTTCAGGCAACATTCAAAAGGAATTTCGTGACGTGGCAGGCAGCATTCACTGGCACTGCACGATGTGGCAGGTGTCATTCCCTGGCATTTCATGGCACGACAAGCATTGTTGCTGGCATTGGCTGGAATGAGAGGCAGCGTTCACTGGCACTGCCTGACACGGCAGGGCGCTCAGCGTGAAGATGTCAACAACGACTACAGGGAAGGTGCGGGTGTGACACAGGCAAGCACTTCCAGAAGAGCCACGCATCCGCTATGTATTTGATTTGCGATTAATTTCAGCTAATGTGTATTCAGAAACCTTTAACTGTCGCCAAATACTTTGTGATTTCCCCCACATTTTGCGATGTGGTCCTGTTTGGGTCACAACCTTCAGTTTAAGAAGCTGGCGTCTAGACCACCCAACGTAATGTCTAATCAGGCATTTTCTCTCTTTCCCTTTCTCCATGAATGCCTCAGTTCCCATCTTTCTAAGTAGATACCATATCTCCTGCGCAAAGCCGGCATGCCCCATGTTAGCTATACCTGTGCATTTATAACGCCCACTTTACACGTTCTCAATGGGGATAACATTCAAAGTACCAACTGTGGCTTAAATAGAAATGCCGTAGGCTCACATGTTTAAACATTTGATTCCCATCTGGAGGTACTGTTTGGAAAGTTGTAGAACTTTCTGGAGGTGGAGGTTCTCTAGAGAAAGTGGGTCGGTGCAAGTTTGCCTTGGGGGTTGGTAGCCTGGCTCCACTTCCTGTCCGTGCTCAGCTTCCTAGTCCACCAGGACGTGAGATGAGAAGTTCTGCCACCATGTCGCCATGCACCGCCACACATGTTATATTTAACAAATGAAAATTATACCCACATTCTCATCACAGGACAGGACGAGAAATGAGTAATTTACTAAAACATGTTTACTGTCAGGGCTGATGAAGTCCCAGTGGAAACTCAACTGGTTTGTTTGCTTCTGAGTCAAAGGGTGTAAGACTGGTGGGTACGAATTCTTCCCACCGCCCTGTTCTCCTTGGAGCTTTACTACAAAGTGTGCAACAGAAACTGGCTTTTGTATTTCTTCAGTTGATCATCAAACATGTATAAGGGAAAGAGGCTGAATATCACCAGAGACAGTTCACAATTAAGAAAAATAAATGATAATAAACAATAAATCTGACGGTGGGGATTTAAGATGGAAACAAGAGTTTATTCAATTGGTTTCCAAATTCAACTCCCACAGAGACTCCCTTCTTCATCCTTGGAGTATCATACTGACTTCAGTGTGAAAAAAAAATACTATGCCTGATGAAACATTGTAATGAATAACTCCCAATTAGCATGTTTTTATATGTTGTTATATTAAATTATTGACATTTTCCAATGCCAACAGACATTACATCAGCCCTCTATTTTTGAGTTTATTTTGGGGTCCAAAACTATAGGAAAGGGGCTTATTAATCTTTAAAAAAAGTCATCTATTATAGATTATTACATGGTGACCAAGCTAGGACAGAAAAAAAAAACAAGCTAAAATTATAGATGACTTTTCATCATTTTTAATTTCTACTTTTAGCTTTGCCTCCCTCAATTTTTCTAGTAATAACAAGAGCTCTTTTAACTGTGGAAGGTTTTCTATTTGTTTTGTAGTGTTAGAGAAAGACCCCAAAGCCTCGCGAATGATAGACAAATGCACAGCCCCTGAGCTACACCCACAGCCCCGATAAAAGTCATTTATCAACAACTTCATTCTTAGCAACCGAAACTTCACATGCCTTTTTCCTTTACATGTTGATAAATTATTCAGTATTACTTTTTATAAGCTAAGATGATGAAACCATGCCTCATATCTGCAGGGAGGTCATCTGAGAAAGAAGCGCTGGTGTCCAAAAGATGTGGATGCATCGTGGTTACGATATGAGGACATCCAGAGCACCACACAAGCATTAGAGAAGAAAGCCTTGGCTTAGCTTGTCACAGGAAAGAGGAGCAGAAGCCTCATGAGAGAAGCAGTCAAGCTGAGCTCAGGAGAAATGTTCCTTTTACTACTGGGAGAAGAGTGAAGTTAGGAAGAGAGCCCCCAAACAGAGGGAAAAGAGCAGAACCCATAAAATTATCATAGTAACTCAGAAAATCAAGATGAAGGCAAGACCCATGGCAGGATGGAGGGAATGGCAAAGAGGATGTGAATGACAAGAAAGGGTAGAACTGTAAGACTTGGTGACTGGGTGGCTGTACAGGTTGAGAAAAGGAAGGAGGAGTGGGCCCCACCTTTGTAGACCATTCAACCCTCCAGTACCCAGGGATTAGTGAGGCCATCAGTCCGTAGACTACATTAGAAGTATCATCTTTCGGGGAAGATGGGAACTTATTTGGGTCATGAGAGTTTGATCTGCCTCCCAACTGGGCCTAAAGCTGTGTTTCAAACACAGAAGCATGACGCTAGAATCTGGAGGGAGCTCAAAGCAAGAGGTGAACACCTGGGTGGAGAGGTCACAACCCAAACACAACAGCTGTTAAGAGGGAGGACGGGGCAGCCCCGTGAGCATGCTCTCTATTTTCTTTTTTTTTCTGTTTATTTATTTATTAAAGATTTCTGTCTCTTCCCCGCCACCTCCTCCCACTTCCCTCCCCCTCCCCCAATCAAGTTCCCCTCCCTTGTCAGCCCATAGAACTATCAGGGTTCCCTGCCCAGTGGGAAGTCCAAGGACCACCCACCTCCATCCAGGTCTAGTAAGGTGAGCATCCCAACTGCCTAGGCTCCCACAAAGCCAGTACGTGCAGTAGGATCAAAAACCCACTGCCATTGTTCTTGAGTTCTCAGTAGCTCTCTAGATCAGTTAACTGGTCCTCATTCCCACCTTGCTCCCTTCCCCAACGTGAAGCCCTATGGGAGACCTTAAAATGTAATGTCCCTACTTAGAGACCTTTAGTGTACCCAAACTCACTGGTGGGCAGACAAATGCCAACTGAAAAGACAATGGAATTCTATTTTTGTCTCCCGGGTTAGGAAAAATTAAAGATTGATAATATCCATTGCTGGAAGGCACCCGGGGAAATGAACACTGCTATATTCCTGGCATGAGTGCAAATTGCTATGATATTTTGGGATATCTATTATCCATTCAACCCCTTATGACTTATGATCCAGCAATGCACTCTTAGAATCTATATTTCAGGAACCAAAGCAACAGTCCAAAGGACACACGTACAAAGTCTTCATTCCTAAATTACTTATAAGAGTTAAAAGTTTTGAGGAAAAAAAGAAAAAATGACAACTAAAAATGTCATGTTCAGAGAACTAAAATCTATATTAAGCAGTATTATGTAACTGTCATATATGTTTGGATATGAATCTACAAAGGCGTGTTTGGTAGACCCAGGTGGGGGGACAAGTTGCCAAATTCTATATTGTCTTATTAAGAGAAAACAAAGGGGAAAGTACATCTTTTTAAAGGTTTGGATTTTAAATTTTTATTCGTGTGTGTGTGCCACGTGTTTGTTCATGCATGTATACATGCATGCATGCCCTTGGAGGCCAGTCGAGGTGGGCGGACATGCTGGGGCTAGCAGTACAGGCAGTTGTGAGCCACTCGACATGGATGCTGGGAACCAAACTTGAGTCCTCTGCAAGAGCAGGAACCCTGGAACCTGATCCCCCCCTTCTCCAGCCCTCAGGTGATCTCCTGTAATAGCCATATAGCAGTAACAGATGAAAGCCCAGCAATGACTTGGCTAACAAAGATTATGTTAAGTGTAATATGTATTGTGCATTGCATATAAAAATCCTATAAAATGCAAGTAAGGGACTATCATCATTCTCATGTTTAGATAAAGAAAATCAGGGAAGTAGCCCAAGGCAGGTCACACATGAAGCAAATGGTTGCTGGGCTTAGAATTTGTACATTGAGTCTCTGGACTATTTGGAGATTTTTTTTCTTCATATCACTACATTGTTTAAAAATATGCTATAAATTTAAAAAATTAAATTTAAAAATATTCTAATTTTTAATAGCTTTTAGAAAAATATGGGGGGATTAAAATGGCTCACCATTGTTTTTACAAATTCACAGTTGGTAACAGGGGCCTATGGTACCAACTTTCCAAGAGCTAATGAAACGGAGGACCTAGCCGGCTGGTGCTTAGCTGCTTCCAGGCTTAGAGCTTTGTTTAGTTAAAGACACTGTCTATCTCTAAGCACAAAAGTCTCTAAAAAGCCTCTGAAGATGCTGCCTTCTAGGGTAGGGACTGGAAAGAGCAGGGTTGAGCTCACTGATTCAGTTATGATTTAGCATCTGGGGACTCAGAGAAGAAATCTATTATCAGAGAACACAGAGGGTACCGCTTTGCCAGCCTGATCAGGAGCAGAGCGTGTGGAACAGAACCCTAATGCCTCATTTATGTGACAGTTCACAGCTGTCCAGGATGGACCTCCCATTGCCCCTTACAGCTTTGGTCACCTATAAACCTAGAACGCAAAAACGGGCACGAAGTGAATACCCACAATGCACTTCCTCCAACTCTCAGAACTGTTTCCCATCATTCAGGTCAAGGCTCAACGATCCAAGGTGGCCACAATTTCAGTCTCAGATAGCAAATAGCAATAATAATAATAAATAATGAACAAATAGCAAGTGACAGACAGCTAGAATCAGCAGATAGGAAGCTGTTACCAGGGTAGAAACTCACAGCAACCAGTAGGAATAACCAGAGAGCGTGGGAGCGGGAGAGAGAGAGAGAGAGAGAGAGAGAGAGAGAGAGAGAGAGAGAGAGAGAGAGAGAGAGAGAGAGAGAGAGAGAAACATTATCAACTGGGGACTTAGAACATCCAGAACATTCAGCAGAAAGGGGCTGGGAAGCAGTAATGAAGAAGCTTCCGACCGGGGGTTTCTCCACTGAAGGGTTTTCCTGCTGCAGGTATTTTTATGCCATGGGAAAAACAACACTAGCTTCATTTGGAAATGGCTACCTTCTAACTATTCTTAAGAGTACATTTTTTTTTAATACCTTCCGCTGTTGACTTTCTTTTCTTCTCCCTGCAACCCAATTGGGGGAGGGCAGTCTACCCCAGAACATGGAGTTTTGGAGGACACCTGGATATTTTGTAGGTGTCCTAGACAAGGGAGGACTTCCTGTTTCAGAGTCTAATTTTTAAGAAAGTCACACAGTACTGGAAATTTACCAATATAATGTATATTATACATTATCAGACGACTTCCTCCCTGAGCAAGAGGCACCTCACATGCTTCTTTCCCTATCTTGCATTGTTATTCCACAGAGCACCTACCTCTCCTTCACACGACACTGTAGTTTGGTCATGGAGTGTCCCCCGGAGTTTTATGTATTAAAGGCTTCAGGGAGCCGGAGAATCATTGGGTAATAAAATCTAGTGAAAGTTAGGTTATTGGAACCCCCCTCTCTCTTCCCCACTCTGGCCCAGCCCTCCTTTGCAGCCACCATGAGGTAAGCAGCTTTGTTCCACCATACCCTCATCATCATGGTGTTCTACCTCACCATAGACCCCAAAATAATGAAGCGTCTATGAGTTAGAGGTCAGTCTTAGCACACAATGAGACCTTGTTCTCTCCACCCTCCAAAAATGGACATGTACATTAATATCGAGCAATTAGTCAAGATTTTACTATCGATAGAGAAAGACAGTTTTGAAAACATAGACTAGGAAGGAGTTAGATGAGGAAGGTTGAGAGTATTGCTAACTCTCTGAAGGAAACTCCACTTTTGTCAGAGGTGACCCATTTTCCCATTGGTTGGCTCTTCGGGATTCAGAGGGAATAGAAGGAATAGTTTCTTTTGTTGTTGCTGCTGCTGTTGTACTTTATACAAAAAAAAAAAAAAAAAAGACAAAACAGAGAAGCGAAAGCTACTTTTCTCTTAGCATAGAAACCACCCTGGAAATGCGCATAGAAACCACCCTGGAAATGCGCACAGCATTTGGCATTGATTTTCATGCCCCTTTAGCTGTCTTCGGCCTGGAGGAGTTCTTTCTTCATTTTTTTATGGCCTTGTCATTTGAAAAAGCACAGGAGCCCAGGGACACTGTGGAGAATCCTGGTCCATTCTGGTTTCTGTGACGTTTTCAAAGGATGTGATTTAGGTGACGCGTGACGGCCGGGTGACAGAAGGGCAGGCCTGCGTGACTTGTGAGAAGCACTGGAGATTGCTTTGCTGCGTTGCTGGTGAGGTGGACTTTGATGAGTTCTCCACCTGGCTTCCTCATCAGAACGTTTCCACTTCCTCTGTGATAGTAGGGAATCTGTGGGGAGAGACTTCTGAGACCATGAACTATTCTGCTCGTCAACCCCTCACTCCTTCATTTTCACGTCAATAGATGGTTCTTGTTCTCTTGTTTTGAGACCAGAGTTTACTCTGTAGCTTAGGCTGGCTTCACAGTTACGATAATTCCTACCTTATCCTTTGGAGCTGGGATTAAAGGCCTGAGGCCCCAATCCTGAGTTCACACTCATGATTCTTCCCTGAGTAGATATTAACTGTGTGAATGACAAATGGTGGGTTTTCTAACTCCATAAATCTTTCTCTTTTTAAAATTCATTTAACTTTTTATTTTAAGTGCATTGGTGTGAAGGTCTCAGATCCCCTGGAACTGGAGTTAGAGGTAGTTGTAAGCTGTCATATGGATGCTGGAAATTGAACCCAGGTCCTTGGGAAGAGCAGCCAATGCTCTTAACCTCTTAACCATCTCTCCAGACGTCCATAGTCTTTCAGTTATTAATATCAAGCCTGTTTTTATTAGTTGGGGTTTGCTTGCCAGCAGGCACTTCCTATTTACCCATTCATTTGTACAGATTTCAATTTAACCACAAGTCAGTATCTAATGTTCCCATATTCACATCACCTCCGACTTGGCCGGGGAAGACCCTTCAATCTAACCCTCTGTTCCTCTGACAAGTCCATTATTTCTGAAGCACTCCCTTGGTTTGTGGCACACTGAAATGTTGCAGGCTCACATTATACTTCTCTATACCTTGAGCCCTCGAAGCATCCACTTCTCCCAAGAGCGCTGGCTCATGGTGGAGAACCTAAGGACCAGACCTGGCAACAAGGTCCCAGGATAACGCTGGGCGAGGCTCTTCTTCCCATGAAGCAGCATGTGCGGTGTGCCCATTCCCAGCAGCACAGAAGCCAGGTCCAGCTGGCCCCTGTGTACTAACATTCCCATCACTTTTTGAGCGTAGTCTTACTTTTCTTTTACTTTGTTTGGTTTGAGACAGGGCTTCTCTGTACCTTTGGAACCTGTCCTGGAACTCTCTCTGTAGACCAGGCTGGCCTCAGACTCACAGAGATCCACCTGCCTCTGCCTCCTGAGTGCTCGGAATAAGGGCATACGCCATCACCATGTCCAGCTCTCCAGCCCATTCCTGGCTTACTTGTACTTAGCCCTTGTCTCATCCACTTCTCTAAGAAATTCTGGTACCCTAGAACCCAAACCTGGGCTTGCCATAATCCTTTCTTAAGGCAAGACTTATATTATTTAGGTTTTTTTTTTTTTGGTGGTGGTGGGAGGGATAATTTCTTGCACAAATCCCAGAGTAGCCTCAAATTCATTCATGGCAATCTTTCCTGACTCCTGAGTGCTGGGATTATAGGCATGTGTCTCCACACCTGGCCAGCAATCCCCCCGCCTCCTGAGTGCTGGGATTACAGGCGTGTGTCACCATACCTGGCTAGCTGTCCCCTGCCTCCTGAGTGCTGGGATTACAGGCGTGTGTCACCATACCTGGCTAGCTGTCCCCTGCCTCCTGAGTGCTGGGATTACAGGCGTGTGTCACCATACCTGGCTAGCTGTCCCCTGCCTCCTGAGTGCTGGGATTACAGGGGTGTGTCACCATACCTGGCTAGCTGTCCCCTGCCTCCTGAGTGCTGGGATTACAGGGGTGTGTCACCATACCTGGCTAGCTGTCCCCTGCCTCCTGAGTGCTGGGATTACAGGGGTGTGTCACCATACCTGGCTAGCTGTCCCCTGCCTCCTGAGTGCTGGGATTACAGGGGTGTGTCACCATACCTGGCTAGCGGTCCCCCAGCCTCCTGAGTGCTGGGATTATAGCCTGTATTTCCATACCTGGCTAGGACTCATTCACGCTATTGAATCTACTCACTCCTGCCATTCCAAATGGCAGAATTGAATTAAAGCCATTTGTTTAAGATGATAGTGGCTTACTTCCTGCGCACCTGAACAGACAGAGAAATCCTGCACTGGGAGGGTGAGTAGGGCACTGGAGAAATGGCTCTGAGGTTAAAAGTTTGTACTGGTTCTACAGAGGACTTGAGTTTGAGTTCCAGTGCCCACTTTAGTTGGCTCACAAGTGCCTTCAACTCCAGCTCCAGAGGCTCTAATGTAGTCTTCTGACCTCTGTGGTACTGTCTATAAATGCCCCCACCAGAAGCATACAAACATATAATTAAAATAATATGTATGTGTGTATATACACACATATACATGTATATACACACACATCTCCTACAAGGATTGGTTTTGCTCATCAGAGGATTCTCAACACATGTACAGAAAGTGTTCTATAAATACTGTCTGAATGACAACCAAACACACCTTAGAGATATCTGAGTTATCATTCCAATTCTAAGTTCAAAGGTCTCCACAGAGCAGTTACAGTCCCTGTGTTCTTTTGTTGTGGCCATTTATCACATTTAAAACAGACTTCTCTGCCTAGAAGTTTAGTGATATTTGATTAGAACCAGGGTAAATAGTTATTTAGTATCCCTTTTTTATTTAAAATTTATTGTCTGTGCACAACACACACACATGCACACACAACATACAAGGGTGGAGGTCAGAGGAAAACTTGTTGCAGCGGGCTCTCTCCTTTCACAATGTGGGTTCTGGGGATCAAACTCAGGCCCTCCAGCTTGTGGGGAGGCATCTTTACCCACTGAGGCATCGCATGGGTCCCAGTGGTCCTTTTTCAACGCTCTCTCTACAGGTCCTCTTTTCAGATCCATGGCTGCTTTTCCACAACAGTCCTGACCTCTACAAAGTCTGAGTGAGGCCCCCCTCTTGCCCGTGGTGAAGTTCTCAGCATCTCCCCATGGGGTGGTAGCTGCTGTCTTCAGTTATTGTCTGTGTGTGTGGCCTCCAACTTCTTTGTTCCTGTTCTCTAGTGTCCCTTTAACCAATCCAATGTGAAACATTTTGTTATAATAACTGGTCTGATATGCTTATGTTTCTCAGTACAGCATGTCATCTTGCTTCTGTGTGTCTGCTCGCTACTCCTCTGAGATCATTTTCAAAGACAGAAAGTTAAGCCAGGTGGTAGTGGCACACAGCTTTAATCTTAGCACTCAGGAGGCAGAGACAAGTGGATCTCTGTGAGTTTAAAGTCAGTCTGGTTTATAAGAGGTAGTTCCAGGTTCTCCAAAGCTACAGAGAAACCCTGTCTCAAAATAATAATAATAATAATAAGTCTTTAGGCACCTCTCACCCGCTTTTTCTGAAATCTGTGACCCCAGCTCTCCTTCTTCATGTATTGGTTGCCATCTTTCCTTCTTCTGATCAGTGATTTTCTGATCAGTAATGTCCCAAAGGCTTTGAGGTCTCATTCAGAGCAGCACTGTCCCTCATCCTCATCCCTCTCTGGAAGGACAGAGACAAAGACTTTGCCAGTTCATAGGGAAGTACTTCTACCCAGGAGCCAGCACTAAGCAAATGCTGAAGCCGGTGCTTTTAAACCACTCATCACCTAGAGTCTCCATAAAACAGACTCCATGAAGGCTTTCAACAAAGGCCAGAGAACAGGAGCATACTTTGAGCTGGGGCTGGAGAGGGTGCACTTGTTGTACTTGAGGGATGTCTTTCATTAAACAACTCAAGAGCATTTTCTGGTTGGGAGCAGCTGCACGTAGGCATCCTCCCCCGCTGCCCCAACAGGGAACAAAGAACCATACAAACACGGAGCTAATTTATCTTCCTGAATATAAAATGTTCCATCAATTTTTCAAGGAGATTTATTGAAGACATAGCCCTCAGCATTCTTTCTACAGACCAGTAGAGATGTCAGAAGCGTCTCTCTTCTCTGCTGATATCACTATTGGGCAGCTCCTTTGGTTGCCTGGCTGGCGACTGATGCCAAGGAGACCAAGGCCACGCATGGGATGTCCTTATACTTCAGTTCCATTCACACAAGCAATTGTTCCATACACATGAGGTATACCAACAATGTTAGCAATGGTGCCACAGAAGCAGGGTGGAAAACTGTTGATGCAAAACCCATCACATATGCACAGGGTACACGGCTCAAAGTCTATTTGAACAGACTTTCTTGCCTAACCTCACATTGCTCCTCCATACCCTACACACTAGTCTTTTTGTTTGTTTGTTTGTTTGGCGTCCACTGTTCTCATTTTCTTATCATTTACTGATGGTTGCCATAGTGATTTTCCTAAGCTTGTTCTTAAATAGGGATACTTGGTGCTGCCCTGATCCTATATTTGGGAAGCAGAGGGCAGGGGAACAATGAATCACCAAAGCTCTACCTTTCGACTCTTTTCTCAGTAGAATTAAAGTTCAATTTTAACGTCTGAATTAAACTATCCCCTGAGACCCATAAAGTATGGCAACAACATGGCCTTCGTTCTAGTGCAAATGCTTTGGGCAGCAATGCTGCACTGATAGATTTACTCTCTTCCTGTAACTGTGCATTTCTGAAGCTGCCATACATGAAACATGGACTAACTAAGGACAGAACCTGTATGGTTTGTGTTTGTACATCCAGGAGATACCTTAATACCTGGCATGTAGTGAGTTTCAGAAGATGTTGTCAAATGGCAAGCTAGATAAACACTGTTGTAGGAAGCCGCTTGTTTGTTTCCGACTTCTCAGCCCCGAAATAACCACACAGAAACCGTATTATTTACAATACTGTTTGGCCAATAGCTTAAGCATATTTCTGGCTAATTCATATCCTAAACTAACCCATCTCCATTAATCTGTGTATTGCCATGTGGCTGTGGCTTACCAGGTAAAATTCTGGTGTCTGTCTAGTTTCCCCGCCTAGCTCTGCTCTATCCAATCACTGGCTTAAAGCAGCTTCTTTACTAATCAATGTATTCACAGCATTCAGAATGGAATCCCACACCACCTCCCCTTTTCTGTTTAAATATAAAGGAAGGTTTTAACTTTAACATAGAAAAATTACATATAACAAAACATATATCAAGTAAGAATTATAGTTACAAGATTTATATCTACTTTATCTTTTATCATAACTAAGGAAAACTATAACTGTAACTATTTATTCTTCAACTCCAATGAAGACTCCAGAAGGATATAATATTACGTAAGTAAACAGGAAGTGCATTGTAAGAAACTTCCCAAACTCTAGCATTGACAGAGACATCTCACTACCTGGACAGTCACCCAAAGTTTTTCTGTACCATTGGGGCATCTTCAGCCTACAGGTCTGGCAGACTTTTCCATGAAGCAGGAAATTTCAAAGACAGTTCCACCTATATTGGCAGCTTGTCAGTCACTTTTTTATGTATCCTGCAGAATGTCTTGCATACTCTTTCACAAAGCAGGAATCATCTCACCTTTAGGCAAGTTCAGCAGTCATTTCTCTATGGATCCTGCATATCCAGTTCACACAGCATAACGTCAAGCAGTTCAGGCAAGAGTAGTTTCTTGCCCAAATGGCTGTGCTTAACTCTTTTCTTTTGTGTCTAGAATTATGTTCTAAGCTTTCTCAGGTTTTATGTGGATATAGTCGACCACACTGGGCTCCAATTTGTTGTAGGAAGCCACTTGTTTGTTCTTGGCTGCTCAGCCCCAAAATAACTATACAGAAACCATATTATTTGCAATAGTGTTTGGCCAATAGCTTAGGTATATGTTCGGCTAACTCATATCCTAAACTAACCCAACTCCATTAATCTTTGTATCTCCACATGGCTGTGGCTTGCGGGGTAAAGTTCTAGCATCTGTCTCCGAAGGGGTTACATGGCTTTTCCCTGACTCCGCTTACTTTCTCACAGCCTTCAGTTTAGTTTTCCCTGCCTAGCTCTGTTCTACCCTATCACAGGCCCAAAACAGCTTCTGTATTAACCAATGGTATTCCCAGCCTACAGGGGGAAATCCCACATGAAGACACTATTCTGTAGGTCCAGACCTCCACTGGATTTGATGCTAAAGTAAGGCAAAGCTAAAGACATATCCTGATTCTAACCTTCCACAGTTCTGAGTTGTACTATTCTCTTCCCTGCAACAAACAGTCTGGCCATGGCAACTTAAGGGTGAACAGCTAAAGGTGCTGGCCCATAGCAGCAGCGGCTTACAGGATAGTCATTCAAACTTCTGTGAGTAGGAAATGAAGGCTTAGGGTGGAAGTGAGACTGTGCCCACTCTAGTGACCCACTCTGTTGGCCATGTTTCCTGCCTCAAGGCTAGAACCTAGAACACTGCCACTACCCAAGGACCAAGGACCAAGTGTTCACACATTAGCCTTGAGGAATAGTTCACATTTGGACTAAAATACTCGGTTAGCCATACACTTATCTGCAAAGCCAGCATAATGGCCATGCCTAGATTTGAGACACAACAGGTAACACTACTCTATCTGTATTCAATATTAAAACCAGGACCATGAGAGATCACCTTGTTAGTCTAACAGAAGTTAAGAGGGGCAGCCAGAAGATCTGTCCATCCAACCAACAATTACAGAACACCTGCTGTGCAGCTGGCACCCTTCACAGGGGCCCAGGTCTTCTGGGTCATGCAAATCAAAGAGGTGTCAATTTGCCTCCCATGGAAGGTGTGGATTAAGGGGCCCCACTATAGTTACACACAGCACAGCAGAGCCAGGAAATTCATTCCTTGAGCAAAGGAATTATTTTTCTTTGAATGGAATTTTCCATTCTTATTTCTTTTTTGAAAGAGACCTATTATGTCTCTTTCAGCTTATGTAACGCTTCATACTCGAACAACCCGCATTTCCTCTTTTGAGGCTCACAAAGACACTCATCTTTCTGAGCACGGTGACTACGTAATTAAGAAAAATGGAGTGTCAGATGCCACCGAGGATGGATCCATCTTTGAGAGGAAGCCAGCATGCTTTCTGTGCTGAAAAAAAATTAATGTTGGAAGGAATAAAGTTTCAGTGACTGTCCTAGGTCCTAAACTGTCATTGGCTTGTGTGACCTTTGGTGGATTATGTGTCTCCTCTGGGTCTCAGTTCTTCTCCCTAATAGGTAATTGATAGTCCCACCCTAGGGCCACTAAAACAATAGGCCACCTGCCCTGCTACACTGATCACCTACATCAGAGAGAGGATTCAAAGACTTAACCCAGAAATGCCTTTAAGTTTGAAAGAACTTAAGGACACCAAGGGGACAGCTACTCTCTAAAGAACTCTTGTTTTTCTGTGAAAGGAACATTCGCCTTTCCTGCATATGCCTAGCTAGACTGGAATTCTAAGGATTTTATTTAAAATAGTCACAGTGCTCTCCTGCTCTCCTAACTCTCTCTCTCTCTCTCTCTCTCTCTCTCTCTCTCTCTCTCTCTCTCTCTCTCTCTCTCTCACACACACACACACACACTATATGTGTTTATTGTATGTAGGTCTGCGTATTATACATGAAAGAGTTAAGATTTTTTCATTTGCTAAGAAGGAATTTTCACCTCCATGGAGGTGATATAAGCCTCCAAGATATGTGATCTAAAGTAGACAGTCAATGTATTTTTTTCACATACAGTCAATATTTTTAAATCAAAGCTTTCTTCCCTGTATATCTTACTTTAATCTTAACCTCATTTAGAGCAACGCTGTGTTATCAGCAAGTGCATGTTTACAGTTGGAGAGGCTGGGCTACAGCACCAAGGGGGGATTGCTGTCTTAGCAACAGAGAAGGGTGTTCCTAGATACCTTCAGCAGTGAGCTGCTGCCTCGGCCAGTCATACTCTTCTCCCCCCAAGCAGCATCCAGTGACTGTTCCTTGTAGAACATAACATTTTACCCACTGCTAGTCCCGCCTTGGGAAACTCTCAAGGGCTACCACAGTCGGAGAGAACTCTATGTGGTTGGCTAAAGTCAGCTGACCAACTCCTGATGTATCTTTTCACTTCAGGATGTGATGTAGGGGCCTTGTAATAAAGTAGCTTGATGTCAATCTTTATTTGATTATGGGGAAACCCAATCAAGGATTTTGCATGACCACTTCTGTTATTTTCTGCACTGATTCCCCATAACTTCTATCTTTCATTCTTCATTTTACCCTTGAGTGTCTCCTAGGGTCCTTCTTTCTGTCGTCACACCTTGATAAACTCCACTCAACTCTACAATCTATGAGAAGCCTCTCCCCATTTTAAAACTGTAGCTTCTGAAGTACTTCAAATTCCAGGAAATTTGAAAACCACTCACCAGTCTAGGGAAGGAAAATATTAGAATTTTAATTTTATTTATGTTTGATCCAATTACTAAAGAACAAATTGAACAACTAATATTCCATGGGCAAGTCACAGGGATGCAACAGAAGCAAGTTTGCTTTGGGGCCTCGGAATTTGCATGCTCAGAGGAGCTGAAGAGGCATTAGGAACCACTTACTTTTGACGTCTAGCAAGTGCACAATCTGATGTATTTATGGATAATTGCTTTGAATGCTAAAATCTTCCTAGGGGTGTCTAGCAGTGGGATGCTGGAAACCATGAAACTCTTGCTCCACAGAGGTCCACTGACCTCCCCTGGACACCGGAGAGCAGTTGAACCTTGAGATGATTCTCATACACTTGAGTCCGTTAGGCACACTTTCCAAAGCTTTCTGTAATACACGAGATTATCCACAGTATCTAGGGAATAGTTCTCAATATTTGACAATAAATGCCCTTTACCATTTTTTCTTTTGTTTGTCGCTCCTGATATAGGAGTGTTTTAACAATGATTTAAAAAAAATCACTAGATAAAGAGAACATTTTGAAAACAGATGTCTGGTACTATTTCCACAATCACATGGTCTTGTTGCCTGAAAACAGTATGCCTCACTTAAAATATTTTTTTATCTGCTCTCTTTGGAGACTTGCTCTATTTTTAAATCTTCTAAATAAAGACATCTGGGTGGGGCTTGAACTTACTCGTTGAAAGGATAGGGACTTGATACCATCTGATTAGTTCATAAGAGCAACTGATTGACAAAGTGATGAAGGTGAAAATTTATTAGGAGGCTGTGACAAGAGATGATTTGCATAATTAGTAAATGGGACTGGCAAATGAAAGGATAAATGTTGTAGCAAACATAGCCACAGATGTATTTCTTTCTTTTGGATCTGCATATCTTGGCGAATTATCTTTCCTAGCTGCAATAGCCATTTGAATAATATATTCAAAGAAACTAAACTTTGAACCTCATCCTTAACAAAGTATTTACAAAGATCGTTAGCAAGCTGTTAGATCACGATTTGCATCCTCATTTGCATTGCTTTCATTAAAATAGGAAATTTTGTGGTAGAAGCAAAAGATCTTTTATTCCATCAGTAGTAAAACAAAAATCACTTATATTACTTATCAGCACATCATTTAAAATTCCTATTCTATGTGCCTTAGATGCGATATTGGCATTATGCTATGTATAAATACTACTGGTAAGCATGTCTTAGATGATGTGCTCAAAATATTTTACTCCTAAATGCAAAAATAAAATCTTAAGAATGCTTCTTGGATTTATTTCCTGTAACTATTCTAAGAAATGACTACAGACTTAGTGACATTAAAAAGAAAGAAATTGGGGCAGGGAAATGGCTCAGTAGGTAAAACATTTGGCATGCAGTCATAAAGACCAGAATCCAGTTTCCCAGAACCCCCATAAAAGCCAGGTAGGCATGGCAGCCTGCCTTAGAGACAGGGAGCCCTGGGGCAAAACTGCACACTAGCCCAGTTGGTGAGCCTGCTTTCAGCAAGATACCAGACCTCACCATAGAAGGAGAAGAGAGACAAGGAGGAAGCCTAACATGAACTGCTGGCTTCCACACACGCAAGCACACACATGCACCTGCACTGGCATACATGTGCACCTCGACATGTGTGAACACATGTGCAAGTGCAGAAAGCAAAAGACATTTCCACTCTTCTAGTTCTAGAGGCCATATACTCATAGGTATTGAGACCTGTCCCCAGAGTTTCTGATTCAGCAGGTCTGTGGCTGATCGAATAATTTGCATGCTTGCCAGGTTCCCATGCTTTCCTGAAGCACCTGGCCCTGGGGTCACGTTTTGAGAAGCACTAAAGAGGGAATGTATTGAGGCCCTCATAAGTTAGAACAAAGGGCTAGATGCCAGAGGTGTGATCTCTAGTGTGTCCTGTGGCTCAAGGAGACAAAGGAAAAGTGATCCTAGTGGGCAAAAAGGACACAGAGCACCTGCTGGTTCAACACACAGCCTGGTGATCTAGTGGCCAGCAACCATATTGAAGCCTCAAATATTTCAACTTAGTATTGAGTATTAAAGACTATTTAGTCTTTAACTTTAGTCAAAGACAATGATAAAGTCATGTTATCGTGCGTTCTTTAGAGTTGATGCAAGCAGATCTTAGGGTCAGTTTCCTCATTTGAATGAGTCCATCTGCAAGGAGCTCAGAAACCCCTGAAGAAATAGAGAAGACAACCATGAGTAAGCTGACAGGGTCATCAGCCATGGCTTCCAGAAAAACAGTTCATGCCAGAAATAACCGCTATTCCCTCCTACAAGTTTTGCCTCCGTGTCAGATGCTCCTGAGTGGACTCTGGATGACATTGAAGACACACTCATGAGCACACACAGAAGTGTGCACTCAGTCATTCAACAAACCCTGTTCCAGGTTCTGTCCTCGCAATGGATGCTTCGTGAGAATGTGCAGCTTTCAAACCTACAGCGTTTATGATAATTTTAAATGTTCTTTTAAACATCCTCTTATATGGCAAACACAAATTTCCTCCCAACACCTGTGTTCTTTGTGTTCTTCCATATAAGCTCATTCACCTCCCTCATGTTAAGGTGTGGTCCTAGGGCCAAATTCTTGACTATAAAATTAAGCGCATTAATGTGCATTTGTCCTGGCTTGACCCATCAACGTGTTTAAAGCATAAGGTCACCAGTTGAGTGGACAAAATGATCTGAACAAGAGAAAAGTTATAAGGCCGAGATTGGAACAGCTCATCTCATACCCAGCTGAGTAACAAATACATTTCTATCGTCTTCCATTTCTGGAATGAGGAAATTGTTTCATACTGTAGTTAGCCTGCCCCAATAGTAAGAGCTATCATTACTATCAATAGAGCCACACTTTCAGAGACATACTGGAATTTGTGTAACAAATACGTTCATTTTAAGTTTCAAATGAATGAAGAGACTTGATGATGCTAGGAGGATACTGTTTATGGTCTGAAAACTCTAGCATGGCCCTTTGTGGTCTGCAGCAGCGCATGATAGGGGCAACAGAGAAGGAGGACCATTGTGTTCTGATAATGCTGAGTAACGCTCACTTCAATCATACTTTACTCTAAGTCTTAAACTCGATCTCAGCCAAAGGGCTAAGAAGTGATACCTTCAAAAGAAATATAATAAATGGAAAGCATATAGCAGTCAAGCCCAAGGAAATTCTAGCTGTTGAGAACATGAAAACCCCAGCTGTGATGTCTCCTGTCATTTGGGTGCGGACCATGCTCGCATGAGCGCCATGTGTAGAAGAAAACAACACACCTCTGAGACGCTTGCTGAGGGAGAGCAAACCCATCAAGCATCTCTCTTTGATTCACTCCATCAGACCCTTTCCTACGTGAGCACAGAGAACTCAGTAAGTAGCACAAAGCAATGGTCACTATGGCCAACATGGAGCAACACTTCTGCCACAAGCCAAGAGGAAGCACGCAGCTCACATGTCCACAGTGTCACTAAGCATCAGAGGATGCCATGACCCTGACACCACACAATGATTTCCTTACAGCTCTTCAGGATGCTGGCAGAGAGGCAAAATCAATGGCCAAAGCTTCGAGCCATCATCTAGGATCAAGACCGAGTGCATTCTTTAGTACAAGTCCCTTGCTGATGATTCATCAGGAGCTAGACACCCTGGACTGTTTCTGGAAAGGAAAATCAATACGCCCGTCAATGAACTGCCTCTCTTGCTGGAGCTGGTGAGCATGCTGTTCCCAAGTCTGCTCATAGTCCGTTTGCCCCTGGCTTTCCCAACACCCACACAACTCTCTTTGTCACAGGTCAATAGAGGAGCAGCTTCTCAAATTTCAGATGCTATTATGTGAACATCTGTGAGCAAATAAACTGTGAGTGTGGTTTCCAGGCCGTCCCCTGCTTGGGACCCCACATTTCATTTCCAACCCATTGAGACCCAATGCACCTGGCAGATGAATCCATGCTCAGTGGGTGGCTCTAAGTCTATAAATAATTCAAAGACAATAAACAAACAAGGGCTCCATTCCCTTCACTGAGAGGAGACCGAATTTAGAAGATTATCACCTTAGGCTACAATTTAGGAAATTACATTTCCGTTTCAAAAGAACTGATCCTATAGACATAAAGTAAAATCTCCCTGAATGCTGTCTGACAAACCCCTGCCATTTTCCATTACAACAGCATTGGTCACCGTGAACACAGTGCTGCAGAAACCCAACCAAAATGCCACACTGGACAATCTAGTAGGCATCAGAAATGTCAATTAATTTCCCATTGCGAACAAAGTAGCCTCTTAGATGTGTCTCCAACCATCAGTCTGACGTGTCTGTGTTGGAGGAGTCAGTCATGTCCATGGTGTGATGACTCTGATGTATAACTGGGGCAAGAGAACATTCTAGTCTGCTGGGCTTTGGTCACTTTTCATCTGTTTCAAGATGACTTGGGAATTGTCGGGCAAAGTGCCCCCCCCCCCAAAAAAAACCAAGTTACTACAAATTTGGGAGGCTGATCAGAATCCAGATTTTACTTCTCAGGGTACCGAGACAACAGGGAGGTGCGAGTGTGGCTGCAATAGTCTGTTTCTGAAGGAAGCAGACTCCGTGAGGTCTGGAGGTCTCCACATCCCAACCATTCATACCCGTTTTTAGTCAAGCCTCTAAGAGAAGAAGACTTTCTTCTTAGGGATCTATGGATGACGATCTCCCAAGACAAGGAGGAAGAATCTCACAACTTCATCCTCATTTGTACTCAGAGTGACCAAAGGCACCCTGGTTTGGAGAAGATCCAAGATTTAGCCGGAGAAGCCTAGGCAGTCTGAACTTGAGTAGCAGGACACATGGACAGGACTGAGAACGTTGGACATTGCCTCTGTCCTCAGCCATGGTTCTCCTAAAAGCTGCGTTCTCAGTGCTGTGTGGTTGGTGCAATCTAAGGAGAGGTCAAACCACACACTGAAACGAGCCCCAGGACTGCAAAGTCCTGGTTGACTCTTCGTATGTAATTCCTATGGGGCGATGACCATAAGAAAATCCAGACACTGGGAAAATGATTCAGTGAGAAGTGTTTGCTACAAAAGCCTGAGTACTTAAGGCCATGTTTCCAGAACACACGCAAAAAGCCACATGTGGCCATACACAACTGTAACCCCAACTCTGGGGGAGTAGAGACAGGAGGATTCGGAGCTTGCTGAACATAAGCCTGCTTGTGGAGAAAAAAATGCAAGCTTCAGGTTCCATGAGATATTCAGTCTCAAGGGAATAAGACAGAGAGCAGGAAGCTGCCCCAAGTGTTTTCCACACCACACAAAGAAAAACCTGTGTTGCTCACTCTTCATCCTGGTTTCATTTGCTCAGCCTGCGTAAGTGGAGCGCAGGTATAGTGCACCAGTGTGTGCTGAAGATAGCATTGTGAATGGCCCTCCCGAGGAGCTTATCTTCATGATGGCTACCTAGTGAGAATAGGAGAGAACTCTCTAAAGTCAGTAAAGAACTTTCTGGCCACCTTAAGTCCCACAAATAGATTGAACCGGATGCAGAGAAAGGATGGGACAGAGGGGAGTCCCTTCAGATAGTGTGTTCAGGAAAAGGTTTCTCTGACATTAAAGGTGACATTTAAGACTGGAGGTATGAAAAGGAGCCAACCATGAGGAAGGCAGAAGAACATTCTAGACAGATAGATGAGCATGTTCCAAGGCTCCTAAGCCTCTGCAGAGCCCGGGCACAGAGCAAATGCCAACAGACAGGGAGCAAGGCTTAAAGCAGACAAGAACCATAACCTGTAGAAGTTGGGGAGCCCTGGGAAGGCAATCACAATCAATTTGAAGCCACAGGGAAGACTTTGACAGGTTTAAAGCAGAAGGCTGACACAGTCCACTTGATGTTTCCCCAGCTCTTTCTGACTGCTCTGTGGAAAACAGGCTGGGTAGAATAGAAGGATAACCTGCTAGGACGTGGAGTAAGTTAAAACATGCTCCATGTGCTCTGTGAAATCTAGGAGGTCAGCCGCGATGAGGCAGGGAGTGAAAAGGATGACCATTACGAAATTCCTGCCATACATTCTGTGGGGCACATGTACCCTAGGTGCCTCAGCATTATGAAGGGGCATTGGGTCTCGTTTCCTGTCATCTAGCAAATTAAGCTGTGTTGAGATAGATAGAGTCAGAGGGTGTGGATGGTGGTCCTTAGCATACCGTGTGTATCTTCATGTGGAGTCAGAGAGTGTGGATGGTGGTCCTTAGCATGCAAAAATGAGCATAGCTTAAAAACCACTCCGCATTTTCCCTGAAACTGAAGACTTCATCCATGCAGGGGTGAGACTTTGGCAATTGATTATCAAATTATAAATAGGAACTTAGTGGAGTTTGGAATTCTTGGTTTTCAAACAGTCTGTTTCCTGAAAGATTCCACAATCAAGTTTTTCTGGGTCTGGTGACAGTGACCGTGGCGGTAGCAACGACTGAAGCGAGTGTGTTGGACTGCATGGGAAGATCCGCTTCGGCAACCCATCAGGTCACGGAGCTTGGTGCACATCAGCAAAGTGGTCTTCTCTCTTGGGAGCTCAGCAGCGGCAGCCACTCTCAGATCTCCGTGATCGGTGAGGATATGAGCGCAATGATTAGCAGACAGGTCAGAGGTCTGTGTAGCTGGGTGGGGGCAATGACCCAGCACTGGCAGTTAAGAAATAAGGACATCCCCTCTGCTTTCCCTTCTGGCAAAGAGGCTGGCTCTGGATGCGACAAAATGGCCTAGCAGCATAGAAGAGGAAGGAAATCCTGAGACCAGGGCTGAGAGAGAAGGATTTCCTTTCTTTCCCCTCAACATCCTTCCTAGCTCTGGAGACACGGTGAGTAGCCGAATGCCACAGGGGTACACCACTCTGGGCAACGCACATGTCCCATAAAACCCGCTCTGTCACTTGTTGGTCTTTGGTTACTGAGCTGCTTGAGCTCCAGCTTCCTGGACACAATGTTACTCTAACGCTCCCACTTGGGACTTGTTGCAGGTCCAGAAGGAGGAGAGCTTGCTCAATGTATCTGTCCCCCTTCTCCTCAACCCCCTTGAAAGGATGCACTGGTTTCTCCTGCCTGGAGACTTGACCTCACAGACAGGGGACATGTGTGCAGGCAGGGCAGGGGGGGGACATGGCAGGGAGAAGGGAGGCTGTAGGTGCCTTCCCTGCTGGAGAGACCATAGTGACAGGAAAGAAGGAAGTAGAGTTAAGAGGCTGCAGGATTGCTCAAGGCCCACAAAGCCCCGCCCCAAACTCATCACTGTTCTGACACTTGCATGTTAGCTCAGTTTTCTTCCAGAGCAGTTGCTGTATCCTCGTTATCTTACCTCTGACGAAGGATGAGCAGACGACACTCAAAGCTTTGCAGGTGGCCTCTCACCACGCAGTGACTCTTTATTAATGCTTTCATGATGGCTGTCGATATAAACCCTACCGACTCCTTATGTGCTCTTTGATTAACCTTTCCTCCCTCTCATTATGCTAGTGTCTGCTGCGTTCTACAGAGAAACAGCGCCCGGTGGGCACAGTCATTAGCTGGAGGGGATTCCCGCCTATACTAAGATAGGCGGACAGCTTTCTGAGTTTATTAGGAGACCTTAAGGCTTTCCTGTGGTTTGTTATTCTCAGTTTCCTGGGTGTACTCTCAGCTAGAACTTCTAAATGTCTTGCAGACTTGTTCTATGCTGGAGAAGGCCCAAGCTAAATGCTCATCCCCTTCTATCTGCTGGCTGTTCGGACTAGCGGAGTGCCTAGAAACAGAGAACCCCAAACCAGAAGACTGAATTTGAATCTCAGTGTCACGGCTTACTGATGACCTCAGGAAAGTTACTAACACAGTAAAGTGAAACAAAGCAAGCCCCTGCCCTTTAATGGTTATCAAGCATTAATAGTGTAAATGTTTGGGATAGTTACTTCAGCACATAAGCTATTGTGAACTACAGGGAAACTCTCCTTTGCTCCTCTGTCTTTATGCTAGGGGGAAAAAAATCTAAAATAAGCGGCATTTATTTTTATGCCTCATTCAGTACAAAATTTAAGTGTAAGCATCCAGCAAAGTTAGCCTTCCTCTGTCAGGATGGCCTGTCTTGGGGCTCCCACCTTCTGCCCTGGTACAAAAGAGAGAATGGCAGGCCAAGGTGTCCTGGGACTGCTCCCTCCCTGAGTGACAGCTGGTGCTGTCAAGAGTCGTTACTGCTGCGGAGCGCAGACCTTCTGGCAAAGGCGGGCAGCGCAGAGGCGCCGCCGCCTCCCTGCCCACCTGTCAGCCTCATCCAGGAACAGCACAGATATTTGCTCTTTTCTTCCGCCAGCGACCAGCAAGCCCCAGTGCCTTCATTACTGCTCGCCGCCTCTTCAGTCCCAGCCTGCCTCCCTCCCCCTCCCGGAATACAAACTCTCCAACCTAGTCTTCCAAGAAGGGGATTAGGCCCAATTAATCTCTGGACAAATGTCAAGGAGTCTGGGGGAGGGGCCACCTTTCAAGGGCCGCGCCCCAAAGAGCAAATCAAGCCAGACGTGTGCCGGGCTGCTCTGCACCAGGGTGAACCGCAGCAGCTGCCAACACAATCAGCCAGGCCTTCTTAATCTCAGGCTTAGCTGCTGAGGGGACTCGCTTTCTTGCCAGCCTGTCTTGACAGACCGCAAAAGCCCCGAGCTGCAGCTCCTCCTCTCTGACCATCTGTGGGGTTTGTGGGGTCCAGGAGCGGGACCGGAGGCCTCCCCTGTAACAAGCAACGATGCTCCAAGCAGCATCCCTATCCTGTAGCTGTATCTTCTCTTGGCTCCCTGGCTGCCCTCCTCTGTCCTGGTCCACCCTCAAAGGGCTGGCACTCATTTCCAAAGCAGCCTGCATGCAAAATGAAGAGACCTAGGAGGCAAAGAAGACAGCTAGGCAGACAGGCTGCAGTCCGAGTGAAGGGAGTTCTCATATTGACATAAAATTATCTGACACCACAAGCATTCTATTGACCTAGCAGACAGAATCCTGGGCAAACCATGGGCATATTTCTTTTCTTTGCTATGATTGCCAGAAAGACTGCATCCCATCCGTACTGAAGCAACTGTTCTTGCAATGCTCCTGGAACCAGGTTCCTCAAATGCTACCTAAAATTGCTCCAACTTTTTGATTTACATGTCAGTGTCTAATAAATTAATGTGCTTTTATTAATCCTCTCTCTTTCTCTGTCTGTCTTTCTCTCACAAGACCTGGCTTAACCAGCAGGTTGTTAAATGCACTTCCACCTGCTCCAGTCCAATGATTCAGTAATTAATTTTCATAATGGCGATCTGGAAGGATTTCTAGAGCCCATTAGAAGATCCAAGAATTCTCTCCACCCTACTGGCTATCCTGATGGCTATGCATATGCTTGGTGGGTGGGGGTGAGAGACAGTCAGGTGTCCAAGCCTGCTGTGAACACACACCAGCTGTGTGACCTTGGTTCAATTCCTTAACCTCTCTGTTTACTGCCATTTTCTAGTCTGCGACAGGGGAATACAAAGTTGATTAAGAAAGACAATAGCTTATCCTCTAGCTACGAACTGTGTCCTATGAGCCAAATGTTGCAGGTGATGTATCTGAATCATCTTGATTAACCCTCACAACGGTCTTTATCATAGTCTAGTGTGTCCAGCTTCACCTCCATGCTTGCAGCACCCACAGCCAGTGCTAACAAGAGTACCTGATTGGCACAAACAGCTTCCTTCTGCTGGATGCCACAAGCAGTCTACAGTCATCGCCCAAAACACGTCTGTGTTGAGGTGACTTTCAGTTCCTAAGACAGCGTGGCTCAAGTAGCAAACACAATACACTGGTCTTAGGCAGCATCTCAGAATCAAACACATGAGAATTTCTGCACCAAGAAATGTGACCGTCCTCTCTAGACAGGACAAGAAAGAGCAACATGACATCTCAGAGTGGGTTTTGCTACCCAAACAGCTCAGCACAGGCAGAAGTGATGCAAAAAGCATCTAGCCTACACCCAGAAGAGTGCACAACCATTGGACAGTTTGAACTAATCCTGGCCATAGCAAATATAAATTAAAATATCTATTTATATAAATCCAAACATTCAAATACACAGAAGTATCGGTGGAAGAAACTCTTCTTAAGAGCTACAGAGACAGTACCGTAATGGGAAGATGAAAGACGGTTTTAAAGCCCAAAGATTAAACCTTGTACCTTTTGCATAATGATTTAACTAGAAAACCTCTAGCTAAGAGAGCTTTAGCTAGAAACCCTGAAACCAAGCAAGCTACCTGAGAACAATTTTATGAACCAAGTTGGGGTGGGGAGTATTGACAAGGTTGTTTGGATTTCACGATTTCATCAGCTTTCTGGATGGAGGGCCAGGCTTCTAGTTCTGGTTCTGACAGGAATTACTGAATTCGGAAAGCATGACTCTAGAGTGACCTGAGATTTGTCAACAAAATGGTCACCAGTCCTTGTCCTTTACAGTAGCCGTGAAGATCAAATGGGGCAGGATTCATCACTGCTCGTATGACTAAAGTGTTCGGCGAACTCAAGTTGTTTATTACCTTTTCAAATTATTCTCAAGATGATTACAGCTTTCATTACTCACTGTTTCGTGTTTGAAGGGCACAGTGTTGCTGGGATGGGACAAGATCCCCAATTAAATCTCTCTTATGTGTGCATCACTGTTGTTTCCCGAACATCAATAAAGATCGGCGCTGGTGGGATGACCGTGCCGCTCAACTATTTCTCTGATTTGCCTGGAGTTGCCCTTAGAACACAATGACGGGCAGCGGTGTCAAACCACGTAGGTACCGAATGCCTGACGGACATCGAAGAAACAAGCTTTCCAAGTGTCAAGTGGATCCTCATCCCACAACTTCCTGAAGCTCAGCTTGGGTCTCTGTAGTTGCTATCGTCTATGGAGAAAGCACCGTCAGCGTCTCACAACCCATCGCTAGTCCCATCGAGCCTCTGATGTTCTCCGTGACCCAGGCCAAGGAACAGCATCTCTCAGGTGAGATCGCCACCTGATGAGCCTGGTTGGATGGCCAAAGACGATTGGCTGTTGATATCTAGTGCTCTTAATGGAAGACACTTCTCACTGTACACAAAGCTTAACTGTTTCTGACTTGGACGGTGGCACTAACGCCAGCCTCATGCTGGTGACGTCAACCCAGCCAAGATAGCTGACACCACAACCAATAGCAGAGTGAGCCGTCTCTGCCCTCGTGATAGGGACACACACACACACAGCAGCCATGGTAAAGTTTGTGGCCTACTTCCCTGTGCATCTCCACAGCCTTTCAACTGGAGAAGTCTCAATGGCTGAGGGATCTGTGCCATTAGCCACAGCTCTACAAAATCAGCCATGAGTATTCTCTAGCCTCACGGTTATCTTTCTGCCAAGGAGCAATGGTTTTTTTAGATGGTAGCATTTGCTAGCAAATGGTTCCTGGGCAACTAGGTTGCAACAAAGTAGGTGCCCCCTAAAAATGAAAATGTTGCAGGGGTTGGAAGTGTAGCTCAGTGGTAAAGAGTATGTTTAGCAAGCTCAGGGCCTTTGCTTTAAGCCCAGAATGGAAGGGAGGGAGGAAGGGAAGAAGGGAGGAAGGAAGGAGGAAGGCATGCAGGAAGGAAGAAAGGAAGGAGGAGGGATGGATGGATGGATGGAGGAAGGGCTAGTTCCAAATATCCCCTTCCACAGACAAAAGAACCTACCAAGCCACCTTGGCTGTGTAATAAACCTAGTAATTACCCTCTGTGGCTAAGGGCATCCTGGGTGTTACGATCCGGAGCCCCAGGGCAGGCATGGACATGGCAGTCAGTGCACAGCATAAAGCAACACCGGGCTTGGAGCCCAGACTTTCTTTTCTTCAGAGGCTATGGCGCAGTGGAGGCAAACATACAAGGAAGCTGCCGAGTTGTTCTATTCCTGGCATAAGATAAAGTATAGAGACTGTGATAAGAGACATATAGATGGCCATGTTTCTAGGAGCATACACCTTTGTTGACACAGTCGCGCACATGGGAGCCAGGCAAAATGCAAAATGCAAAGACAGGCCAGATAATTGAGCCTTTGATGCCCTCTTCGCAAGGGAGGGCGGCACGGAGAAGGCAGGTAAGCTTAGATGGGAGTAAATGGGTTTTAGGGGAGAGCGGAGGCCGGGGAGAGAGTTCCTCCGTGCTCTAGCTGTGGAATCTGCTCTGCAGGCTCTCGTCTGTGCCGCGGTTTTACCTGCCTTGGCTCATGACATTTTAGGAAGCCTGCCAGCAATCATGTTTCTTGGTAGCTGGTCACATCTGGGGAAACGTGAGAGGACTTTAGATAAAGTCCTCCCATGCTTCCCTGGTGCTCTCAGCTTGAAGGCAAAGTGGCGTACTTAGCACTGACGTTTTCCATGCATCAACACCATATAGTATCTATAAGCAATATTTAACAGTATTATAATCACATCTTGAAGGTTAACCAACATAATTTTAATTACTTTCTCAAATTCATGGTTAACTCACTCCTCTGCTGGCTAACACTTTTCTTAGCACACATGAGCACGTAAATGCATGTGTGCTTGTGCATTCACATGAGCGTGTATTCACACACACTTTAATACAGACTCTGATATTTTCTATTACTTGGTTCTTTCTCTGTTATTATTCAGTTGAAGAAGAGAATTCAGAAACCAGAGACTTGCTGGTTTAATTGTTTTTAGACTCCCACCATCATCACAAGAGGAGCTTATACAAGTAAATTAAAGCCATTTACAATTCCATCAGTATTTAAAAAACACTTTATGATTTATTTCTATGCAAGGAATTTTTAATTAAGCTTAAAATTAAGATAATGCCCAAAGTATTCTACTGGATCATGTATGGGACTCGACTATAACGTAAGAGTGTCACCAGTCTGATTCTGAATAAACTCATGGTGAAAAGCAAAGATCTTTATTTTCTACTCAAGTTTAGGTAAATAAAGATTCATCATGTGTCCTGGGTGAGTGGTCAGGGCAGGGCAGCCCTGCAGATTTGTGGGAGAGCTCCCACAGGACTGAGCTTTAATGATTTGGCCTCCCAGGGATTCACAAGTTAGAGGCTTGGTCCTCCCTGAGGCCATCCTGGGGAGTGGTAGAACAGACAGAAGTGGCACCTAGTGGGAGGTGACTAAGTCATGGGGGCACATGACCTTTGAGGGATAAAGCTGGTCTCACGGGACCCCAAGTCGTTCCCTTTAGAGTGGGCTGTGGAGAGGAGCAAGCTGCCCCCTTTCTTGCTCTCTTGCTTCTGTTATTATATGGTGCTTTCCTCCTGCATTCTGCCATCTGTGATGAAGCCACTGCTAGAGACCAAATAGCCTTTATGCTGGGAGTTCAATGAACCCCTTTTCTTTATGCAGGGTGAAACTGTGGACATGTCTTCAGTAAGTGGAAAGAAACAGCAGTGATATAAAAGCTATCTTTATGACCCAGTGCCCAAGGGCTCATAGTTCCTTTTCTCGAGATGCCACACGTCGATGCTCAGACTCACCCTGCAGGAAGAGATCACAGTGTGGCTGAGTTAACTGGACAAACCCATCATGACACCAATGACCCAAATGGGATCTCACCCATGACAAAGACTTCTCCCCTTACTAGAGAACTATGTAGCCACCAAAATACAGTAGTAGAAAAATACTGTATTTGGCTCTGTGGTATAATATTTAGTCTGCATAATTCACACTTTCTTTATCTGTCAAAAAGTCAGATGCAATTACATGGTAGTATAACAATTGGGGTCTAGACAAGAACACAAACATCACTTCACATACTTTTAAAGGTTTGCTTATTTCTCATGGATGTGTATGTGTGTGAGCCTGTGTGAGTTTGTGTGACCCATGCATTGCCTGCAGAGAGTGGAAGAGGTTATCCAAAGCCCTGGACCTAGAGTTACAGCCGGTTTTGGGCCACCCTGTGGAGGCTGAGAATGGAGCCTAGGTCCATTCTCAGTGAGCAGTGAGCATCCTTAAAACTGCTAAATTCATTCCTCCTGCCCCTTCAGATATTTTTGATAGAGCAGATACAAACAGAGAAGCGGTTATTCAGGTGTGTTGACTATTGCCCCGACCAGATAATGGACCTCCGCGGAACAGAACTATTGCAGGAAGCATATCTATCCTAGATGGAAGAAAACAGAGGGAAAAGAAATGTTATCAGAATCTGAGGTGGAGCCACCAGTGGAAGCTAAAGCCAAGCTTGCCAGGCTCATGGGAGGTGAAGCCAAAGAGAAGATGCAGCCCAAGGTAGCAGGAGCTTGGGTCAGGGGACTTGGACAACATGGTTTCCTTCTAATTGGCTTCCTGTATCTCCCCAGGGCCTTTAAATGCCAGTGCTACCCTCTCCTGCAACACAAAACAGAAGAGAGCCGGGGTGAGATGAGATCCAAAGGCCAGCAGCTCAAGACGTGCCCAAGACTCCACATAATTACCATGAGGCTTAAATGAGGCTCCACATAAAAGCATCCATCACAGGGCCTCGTGCATACTTAGCTTTCAATAAAGGTTTGTTTAATAAGAGAGTGCAGTCCACAGGGAGGGCAGGGTGACTCACAGTGTTACCAACCTACTGCTGCAAAGTGAAGATGCTTATTACTTTAATTTTTTTTGGAAAGAGTTAAAAAAAAATACTTCAGCAAAAATGTGTTGCCATCATCCAAACAGGAAACTGCAGATGGTATTTACGGTTTTCACAGAAGTGTCTCAGTTAAATTAATTGCTTATCTGTTAATTTTTTTAAGCTGGCAGCTCTTTTTTTCCCCAATGTGATCACTTTATGCAGAAACCAGCAGCCAATTAAATCAGAACAAATGACTGGCTAATGTTTAAGGTTATTCCTGGCTCTGACTCCCAATCAGTGCCCAGTGGCATCCATGATACAGTGATAAAAGGGCCTGGGCTTAGTTCTGCTCCTTGTCAGGCCCAAGTACCACCTGAACCCATATTGACAAAACCCCCTCTTCCAAAAATCTTGAACACCATTGGGCAAAATAGAAAGCATTTTAGTCTCTTGGTTTTGAAAGGGGACTTCCCTAAGATAATTTATGTGAAGAGTGTGTTCTATCTTTTAAAAGGACACCAAAGGTTCCTTGTCCTCCTTAGGTCTTAATCTGTTCACAATGCAAACATTTATTTAGCCTGGAAGTAATAGAATTGAGTTTTTAAATTCATAAACAGATTTGGAAACTTCTAAGAAATAGTGATGCTGCCCATTCAGGACGACAATAATAGTAGCAATAATAATAATAAATTATATTTATATGGTGCTTATTATCAATTATCTTTGTGCCCAGAACTTCATAGCTATCAGCATATCAATTTTCTGACAAGCATGAAGTAGGTGCAGGTAGATTTCCATTTTACACAAAAAGCAATGGAAGCCCAGAGAGACTCAGTAACTTTCTTATGCTTCTGTGTTGGTTACTTTTCCTGTGCTGTGATAAAATACCATGACCAAAGCAACTTTTAGACAAGTGTTTATTCTGGCTCATAGTTCTAGGTGGGTAAGAGTCCACCACAGCAGGAGGAAAGAGTCCACCATGGCAGCAGGGAAGAGTCCACCATGGGAGGAGGGAAGAGACCACCATGGCAGCAGGGAAGAGTCCACCATGGGAGGAGGGAAGAGTCCACTATGGGAGGAGGGAAGAGACCACCATGGCAGCAGGGAAGAGTCCACCATGGCAAGAGGGAAGAGTGTAGTAGGAAGGGCCACTTGTTGGTTCCCAGCTACTCAGCCCCGAAATAATTACACAGAAACTATATTATTTAAATCACTGCTTGGCCCATAAGCTCTAGTTTCTTACTGGTTAACACTTATATCTTAATTTAATCCATTTCTAGTCATCTGTCTATCACCACATGGCTGTGGCTTACCAGGTAAAGTTCAATCTCCGGCAGGCTACATGGCTTCTCTCTGACTCCGCCCTTCTTTCTCCCAGCATTCAGTTTAGTTTTCCCTGCCTACCTCTATTCTTTTGCCCTATCAGGCCAATCCAGTTTTCTTTATCAACTAACCAATCATATTCACAGCACACAAAGGGGAAATCCCACATGACAAGAGTCCATGATGGCAGGAAGGCAAGGGTGGTAAGTGGCAGGCATGGTGACAGGAAGCTGAGAGGTCACAACTTCAATAGAAATACAAAACAGGGATAAACCTGAAAGCTTGATGCTCTTCCCTACCCGTGTACTTCCTCCAGCAAGGCTCCACCTCCTAAAGTTCCCATAATCTCCCCAGAGTGGTTTCATTGAGAGCTAATCCCCCATAATCTGTGGGAAGTGGTCAACTGGTCAACCCCAGAAAGGTGGAAAATACAAAGTTCATGCTGTGTACATCTACCCCAATAAAAATTGAAAACAAAAGCAGAACCATCAGCTTGGGAATTTCAGCGTCATTTAAATCCTTTCCTGCATTTACTAGTCCCAGACAATCACAAGGTTAAAACAAAAAGTCAAAGAACAATTCTTTTGCTCTGGAACAATTTCCTTTTTACATTTCTGCATGTCATCATAAAGGAGCATGAAACCGAATGCTTTTTGATAAATAAGGCTACACTAATAATCCCAACAATGTCCACATTTTGTAACTTCTAATAGGAATACATTTCTTGATGTTTCTATAAGTGCATGTGTACCATTAAGGAGAAGTCCTTCGGGACCTGGCTGAGGGAGAAGCCGCGTGCCATTCTTGCAGGAAAAGAAAGCGCAACAAAGCAGTGGCTGCCTTTGCCTTCCTGTGTCTGCCCAGCAAAGCATCCTTCCCCTTCCTGCGCACTTCAGTGGCTAAAGCAGGCATGGGAAATGGCAGGGGAATGTGATCCTGCTGAGTTGCACAGGTAGAAGAGAGAGGCTTGGGGACCACTGCAAGCTCTCTGCTCACTCTAGGGTTTGTAAATATTTCTGCAGCTATTCCAAACTTCATTTTAGTTATAACTTATAATTAAATAAAGATATGATATAAATTATAGTGTATAATGACAAGGAAGGAAAACCCAGTCCCTTCATCAAAGGATGTGGCCAACATCCTGCCATGTGTATCTTGCCCTAGTGCGAGTGACTGCACCTGCTATTCTGCCAAGAGCAACATCTCCCTTCCTCCTCCCAGGACCTCTCAACGCCCTTTTGTCCGAGAGTCCAAAAGCAGAGGAGCTGCAGGCATGGAAAGACATGGCACTGTGTGTTTCACTTGTGGGAGTAAAATGCCCTCTTGGCCTCAGCAGAGGAGCACCTTTGAAAGGGAATGAAAGCTTCAAGGACATTCATCTATACTGGGATTTTTGACCTCAGAAGATGCAGAAGTTGTGACACGTTTTCAGAGATGTCAAAGACTCTGTAAATCCACAGGGACAATATTCGCAAGTTCAGGTTGGAGCACAAAGAGAGGAGCACTGCCCATTCTGTGATGTGCAGATATACTTCTCTGCCAGGGAAAAGCCTCCACGTCTGGCCCTGCGAACAATGGAGCAAGCATAGCTATGAAGTCCACACCAGGCACCCAGCATGCACTTGCTGGTCTGTGAAGCCAGAGAGCCACAATGAGTGTGTCAGATAATGGATACTGGAACATAGACCACGGAAATGGCTACCGACATGCGTTCAAACACAGATTAGGAAAACGTTTGCTGTCCTCTTGTCCTGGCAACTGTGCCTTGCTCGGTAGGAAGACAGTCAATATCAAGGAAGCTCACACCTTGTCTTCCGCATGTCTCCGTCCAATTTAGTCACGTGATAACAGGCACAGATGTCCAGGCTTGTTACACATAACTCATAAATGGTAACATTGGGAATGTTTTCAAATATCTCTTGCAAAATGAGCAGATGTTGAAACAATTATTGGCTGAAATAGAAATGGAGTAAAAAAAAATGGAGTATGAAAGCAAATCTTCAAGGCAGAGAATCCAGCCGTGCAGTGGATGGAGCCCACACAGGAGGTCACGCGGCACTCTATGAGTTTGTGCTTTGCTGTTGACACTCCCTTCTGGGATTATCTACATTGCATAAAGAAATATTTCAGCTTTCGGCTACTGTCTGATCTTCGCCTATACACCAGCAAACCCTTAGAAAAGATACATTTTTAACTGACAAAACATGACCAGGTTCTGATTCTGAGGAGGAATGAACCAAGGAGCAGAAAAGCGAATGGTTGTCTTTAGGAAGTCAACGCCTTTGCCTGCAGCAGAAGGAAAAGAGCGTTTACTTTCCAGAGCTGAGTGAGGATCAGACGAGACAATATGTGTAAAATCCTGACTTAGTAGATTACATGGGGCACAGCCAAGCCTGGCAAAGCCTCGGCGTCACCACTGGTGCCACTTCATATATATCCCAGGCAGGGGAATCCTGAGCCAAAACCAGGTCAGCTCTTGATGGCGGCTTACTTGTCCCAATATGCAGAAAGATCACATGTGACTCTGACAGACATTCTTTTCTCCCATGTCACAATTCTCTGGCTACTCACCCGGAGATCAGGGGGTGATAAAATGAAGCACCTGGTTTTGCTGTCTATCTTGATGTGCACAGCAAGGAGTGAGTTTCATCTGTTGAGATTATTCTGCTGTCCAATCTCCAGGGATAGCAGTGGACGCGCTGCTAGTAACAAAGCTGCACTTTCTGCCTTCAGCTTCCTGAGCACCCATGAGTGTCTGAGTTTGAGAGACAAAGACCATAATATTCCCTCATGCAAACAGATTAACGACAGGAACAAAATGGGAAGAGATCAAATGGTTTCTGTGGTTTCCTCTGAATCATGTTTCCTCTACCGGAATGACCTGCATTTATTTTTGGTGCCTTCTCCTTGAAGTGATATCATGAGAGCATGCCCTTTTATCTGGCCCAATAGCCTAAGGAGTCTTCTAAGTTTTACATTAGCAAGGATCTGTAAGCCTTTGATTTGTATCCTTCTCTATGAATTAGAACCGTTGGTGAGCAGACTCTACCCAGACCAACTGAACCTGACTCCCTGGCCTGTCACTCATTATGCATGAGAATAACACACATCTGGAAGGTTGAGAGCTCTCTTGAGAAGGATGGTGGGCAGTTACACTGAGCATCATGTTGTGCCAAACCATACAGCTCTTATCACATCTTAGGATACATGGAGACACAAGCCCAGCTGGAGGCCGGTGATCAGTCTTGAAGCTTTACTGGATAGACTAGCCAAACAGACGCTGTTGCAATGACAATGCTGGGGTCCACAGTACACAAATACACCCTTGCACCCATCCTTCGACCCCGCCTGCCTCGGGTTGCTGTGATTTCCTGCTAGGAGACCCATGTCTGCCATTTCTCCTCTAAAGCGTTTTCACCGCCCGCAACTGTCTGCACTGTCTCATACAGTGACGGTGACCTCCCAGATAGAGAGAGCCAGCAAGGAAGGTTTCCTTCCTCAGGTAGACAAATGGACAGGAACAGGGCAGTTCCAAGGTCACCCTGGAGCAGAGAAGTGAGCAGGAGAGCACACCCCCTTCCCACTGCCTGTGTGAAGGACAATAATAGCCAGTGGCACCAGGTGATTAATGCAAGCTGGGAAGGCAGAATCTAATCTAAATTGCGCCTGAGAATTCAGGGCCCTGGCTTGAAGGGGCTGCACTTTATTGTTCAGCCTTCAGCCCCACCTGGCTATGTAAGTAGCCTCAGTCACTTCATGCCCCTACTTCCTTTCTTGCCCCTACTTCTGCTCGGCTACCCATTGCCCCAGCCAGGCCCTCTGCTGTAGTTCAGAAGGGAAGGTCATGTCTGCTTCCCTTCTCCCTTCAAACCAGCCTGCTTCTTATTCTAGCTTCTTGGCTGACTGTCTTATGTTTTCCCTGGGTTCTCCTGCCGTGACTGGCAGCAGGAAAAGGAACAGAAAGAGTTCTTACCTGGAGCATGAACTCAGGGAAGGGCCTTTGCTCCGGGAGCAAAGATGGGGCAGGGAGAGGTGAGCAAGTGTGAGAACAGGGAAGAGACGGGCAAGGGACGACCAGCAGCGCGAGTTGGACAAGGTGGAGCCAATATTTGTGCTTATCATGTGTCAGAACTTTTCTTAGTTTTGTTTAGTTCAGTTCCCTGCCTATGACTCGAGCTCCTAGTCTGTAGAATGGTGATAACGTTGTCTCTCGGCTACTGAGGGGCTATAAGGATGTCACCCCAGGGCCTATGTGCTATGTCTGATGGTGGTATGATTGTGTCTTCTTGGGAATGTGAAGTCACAAGGTGCAAGAGTGGGAATAAAGACAGAAAGTAACTGAATTTATGCCTTTTAGCATAAAACCTACTGCGATTCTTGCATAATTTTGTTAAATGGAAAGTTCAGAATCCAAAACAGAGCATTTTTGATTATTTTTGCCATTAGTCCATAAAATCACTGCATCTGTCCACATTCGCAGGTCCCCATCCTTTGGCGAGACTTGCCTTGTAAACCGGATCTGACCTTTGGGTTCATCCACTTGAGGTGCTCAGCATTCTCAAACCACGCAGCCTACTCAGGAAGGGGCCCCGTGTGATGAACGCTGGCCCACCAGCCTCAGAAGAACCACTCAATTCTGAACTGGCTGTCCAGCTCTGATTATTAAAAACAGATTTTTATGAGACCCTGCACCTTCGAAAATGGATTTTAGTTAATTCACCGACAAAATCAGTGTCCTGTCAACAGCCTCTCCTCCATGGGGAGCTCTCCTGGGGCCTCTCTTGGACTTGCTATCCTCTTTGTGCAAGATGCCTTCCCCATCTATGTCGTGACCAGCTGCCCTCCACCTCTGGCCTCACCAAACACCTGGCTGTTTTAAACCGCCACATGTATTTTTCCAGGACCTATAATAAGACTTGGGGGGAAAAAACAACCCAGTGGTCAAATGTTCCTTCTCATTTTCTCTACTCAGTGGCGAGACCAGCTGCATCAATTGTCCTTAAGGAAAATCCCACCCCTGAAAGGAGCACATTCAACCCCAAGGAAGAGCACATGGCTGTCTGGAGTCTGCTTACATGTGAACATAAGTAACCTTGAACCATGCTCTTCCTGTCTGGGACCTCCCCTTGAATGAATGACACGTGTTTCTCAGCAGCTGAGGGTCCAGCACTTCCTCCCAGGGTGGTTGAAATGTCTGATGGAGATGAATTTAAGAAACAATACTAGCACTTCTTAGACAATCAGAAAATGGTAGAAACCCATGACTGTTGCCACGAATACAATGTGTGGCAATGTATGCAACACCCGGCAACACCTTGTACCACACAGCATGTGATTCAAACTGAGGGGCTTAAACTCAGCGTCCAGCGAAAGTGGCTTTGCCAAGTTGATGATCACTATTAATAACTTTTTGACGGAGCAACGGCTTTGTTTCTTTGTTAAGAAAAGCAATGTCCATCGTGTGAGAAAGATAAAGGCGTATGCCTTTCAGTGAAGATATGGCTGGGCAGGAAGCCAGTCAGCTGTATAAACATTTCACTTGTGATGTCGGGAAGGACGTATTCCCTGTAGATACCAATGTTTGATGATATTTTACAAATCACATTTTATTATTTTATAATCCTTACGCCAAATAGGAAAGCTTCGGATGAGCCAAAGTGGAAGCTAATTTCACGCTAGGACATGCCATGAGAAAGGAGACTCTGGGGTATTCCATGCCACCTTCAAGGTGCCTCTTCTTAGATGTTCGTTTTTTTTACATAATAAGACAAATATTTTCTACCTCTTGGAATTATTATGAAGATTTAATAATATTATTCTAAAGAAGCTTGTAACCTATAAATGACATTAAGCTAAAACTCAGTAAGTACTAACATTTACCACATTATAATGCCACTTAAGACATAAAGCCATGGTTCTAAAGGTACACACCTTGGCTCTTACACTGATTAACGGTTAACTAGAGATAACATAGGAAGGTTTGTTCATGCTATTGTTAAGAGATAAGACAAACTCAACCAAAGAAATAAAATGGTTCAGGTCTTCTCCCATCTACAATGTGGGGGGCTCCCACAGACTGCATTGTTACTGAGTGCTTGGGTCATTTATATAGTATGGAAATTCAGAGGTTGAATTAATGTGCTTGACTTATGAAAGGTGAGACATTTCAGAAGAATTTGTCCTCCATGATAGTCCAAGAGGCACGATACCCTGCTTAGAAATAACCCTTGACATCCCATGGAATAAAAAGTTCCCATGAAAATCAAGGACTTGAAGAGATGGCGTAGCTGTTAAGAGCACTTGCTACTCTTGCAGAGAACCCAGATTCCACTCTCAGCCCCACACAGTGCCTCACAGCTGTCTATATCTCCAGTTCCAGGAGATCTGATGCCTCTTCTGTCCTCCATAGACACACATGTGATGTACGTATATGAAGACAAACACTCATACACATAAAATAAATATAAATTTTAAATCTTTTAAAAAAGAAAAATAAATTACCCTTGCAGTTCATTATGGACACTGCTGAGATTTCCTTCTGAGAAAATGTACCGTGTCTTTGGTAAAGTCCCTCTTCCTAGTCTTAAAATGACCAGTTAGAACCTTTACTCTTAGCTACAAGAATATTCCCCAGAGAAAAAGATCTGTTTCAACTAACAGACAGACAGAGAGACAGACACACACACACACACAGAGAGAGAGACAAACAGAGAGAGAGAGAGAGAGAGAGAGAGAGAGAGAGAGAGAGAGAGAGAGAGAGAGAGATACAGAGGGAGAGAGACAGAGAGGGATTTCACACTGAACTTGACCCTGCTTCACTGAGAAATGAACCTGTCTACGTCAAATTCATCTCTGCCAGGCTCTCCTCCAGTTTGAGAAGACTCCTGCATGCACCTTGATCCCTTTATTCCAAGCTGGAACTTGTCCACTTACCTTCTTCTTCCTTTCAGAATCCTGACTAGGCCAGGCTCTATCCTGAGACGTCTATGTATGAGTCATCTCACTCCAGCAAACATCCCTCGACTCAAGCCATCTTCTCCCTTTCTCTGCATGTGCCTCTTTCCCCTGCCAGGTTTTCGTAGTCTTCCTTTGAATTCTCCCTATGACCATTCTTCTACAATACATTCAACAATTAGTTACTGAGCAACTGTTAGTGTCAACCATGTGCCAGGGTTTATGCTGAAAGACTACACAGCGCACAGACATGACCATGGGCACCTAAGCCCCAAGGAGCAGACAGGATGGCTTCAGTTTACTAAATAAAGTGGCTCCCTGAATTCATCTTTTGTGTTGGGGAGATGCTGTGGAGTCGTGTCCTGACAGATCAGGAGGACTTTGGGAGAAGGGAAGAGCCAAGCAGAGGAAGGAGAGCAGGAATGTCCATAGCTGAGGCAGAGGCATGAGAAAAACCTGGGGTTGTAGCAGCATGTGTGGTCAGAGACCCTCGAGTGGGTTAGGACGTCTGGTGTGGGGAGGGTGCAGAGGAAAAGGTATGAGCTGAGACCTAAGAGACAAGCACCCCAGATGCAGGCCCACAGAGCGTCTGATGTTCACCCAGATATTGGCTTTGTCCTCTTTCTGGTTCCATTTATTCCTGATGCTCCCCTTTGGATGTTCATAAAGCCTAAATATGTAACACAAGCAAGATGTCAGTCGTACGTGTTGGGCATGGAGGAGACCATAAGTTCAACATCCAGTAATAAATGTAGCACCATCTGGCTCTTCCAATACATTGAAATCATCACAACTTAGTCTCTCTCTGGGGGAAAATAAAGCACTTAATTTTTGCTACCATCCTCCTATTGATGCACAATAGTATAAATTTTTGGTAATGCAGTGAGCCTGGGAGTCATACCTGCAGCCTCTCTTTTCTTAACAACTAGGAATTGACCACGGCTCCATAGAGCAAACTTGGTTAGAATTATGCCATTTGTTTCCTCCTCTTTCCTCTCTGCTGCTACTTATTGAGCATAAACTTTTCTATCATATCTTGCCTGCAGAATGCCTATGCACCCACCCTTCTCCCTGACCTAACCCCTGTAGAGCCACAGAATGATCCTCTAAAGAGGTGCTTCTCCAGCTTCCATGTAAGACAACCAGTAGGAGAACTTGCCCAAACGCAAGCCACTGGAGGCCTTTTCAGAGACTGATTCGGTAGCTCTAGGCAGGGTCTGATAATTTATGCTTCTAAGGAAGAGTCCAGGCAATGGCAGACACAGCAGCCCCTGGTGTAGGACTGTCCTGCATCACATCTAAAAGGGTCCCTTCTCTGATCAACCCCCCTCCCCACACACACACTGTTCCCACTGCTCGACTCTAACTTGAGAATGTGTCTCTTGGATGGAAGACTCTACGATTCAGCCACTGCTGACCTCTGCCGCCATGTTTCTTTCCCCTCCCCTGGTGATCTGTCTGAATTTGCTCTGCCTTAAGTCTGCGTGAAACCTTACCTTCAGGCAGGGCCCTGTCATGTCTGTGGCAAATACCTGCTCAACTTTTCAAGAGTGTCTTTAATGTCCCATCTTCTAGGAAACTTCAGGAGTGCCACCTTCCCATCTTGTCTGAGTCAACAAAACTGTCCTCTGAGAATCCACAGCTCACAAACTTACATTTACTTTAATAGATATTTATATTAATCTATGCATTTATATACTACTGCCTGTCTGCTTGACTACATGCTCTTGGACAGGACTTTAATTCCAGATTTAAATAGCCATGTATAACACAACACCCTTACTCTACAGGTGCTCATCAGTAACTGTTTAATGAATACACCCAAATTAAAATTGTTACAACTTATTAGGCACTTCCTATATGAGAATCACAGGCTATGCTATAAATGTGTATGTATGTGAGTGTGTGATGTGTATGTTAATAGACTTAATCTCACAAGTCCATAACACCTACGTGACACCAAGTAGCCAGTGCTTCCAGAGTTGGGAACTTTCCTAAGTATAACACCTATTTAGTGAGCCAGTCACAAACTGAAGCCACGTCTGATCTTAGGCTCTAATTATATCACTACTGTACCTTACTGAAGTCTAAGTATATCATCCAATCTGCATGCTTTCAGTGATTCCACTGTAACATTATATTGTCACATAGCTGGAAATCTTAAACATTAAATTAATCTAAATGTACAAGACTTCGCTAGAGCAAGGGAGGGAGCTTGGCTAGCAGAGTGCTTGCCTAGAATGCACAAGGCCCTGGATTGGCCTCCCAGCCATGGTGATATACCTACACTCCCAGCACTCCAGTAGACAAGACGAGCAGAACATTAAGGCCACCTTTTGGTACATATCAAGGTTCAAGGCCAGCGTGGGGCACAGGAAGCTCTGTCTCAAAAAAGAAAAGAAGACAAAAAAGAAAAAAAGCAAGAAGAAAGAAGACAGGCAGACTTCATGAAATAAATCTACAAAATACTATGCATGCCTATAAAGCCTGAATGTGCTTGCACATGCACGAGTGTGCTAACGTATGTGTGAGTGTGCATCTCAGGCCAGAGGCCAACCTTGAGATTGTTCACCACTTTGCTTTTTGAGACAGAGTCTCTTACTGAGACCTGAAGCCCTGGGGATTTTTACTATGTGTTGCTACTTTAAATTTTAAAATTAGGAATTAAGAATCCTAGCAGTAAATATCAAAGGCATTGCCCTGTGTATTTTAAGAGAAAAGAGCAAATCCTTTCTAATAATAATATCCATAACGATGATATTCTGTCCCAACATTTCTCAAAGAAGCTTAGCTCTTGGAGATGTTCCAGAAAAAACAAACGGGCAAATAATTTTGGAAACTGTGCACCACAGAGCCGGCCTCCTGGAGAGTCACAAATTACTCAAGTGAAAGACTTCTTCAAATTCTGCAATGTGGGTTTGAAAAAAGCTAGGCACAGTCCTTGAGTGTCCCATACATTATACCTCAGAACCCTGGCAAAGAACTAAGTACATGAAGAAATAGAAAGAAAAGGAAGGAAAAGGAAAAGAAAAGGACATGGCTGCTCCTAGACACAGAGGAGGAGAATGTTTATTATAGATACATGAGAGAGCGTAGCCAGAGACAGGGACATCTGTGGAGTCCAGAGTAGACATGACCCGACTCTTGGGCCATGTGTGGAGAGAGAAAGGGGAAGAGAGGAGAGAGGAACTCGGTGTAGTAGGCAGCAGGCCAAAGATACAAAAGGGTTGAGTAACCAAAATGTCTGGATTCTATAGGAGCCTTTGGGGGAAGGGCAGCCCAGCCTCTGGGCCTGAGAATTCAGGGTGGAGGGAGGGGTTTGCCAGGGACTGAAGGATGCTGGGAGGACCTGGCATCCAGGTTCTCTTTGATACACTAAACAGGCACCTCAGCCATTTGTCCCAAAGTCTGAGATTTAACGCTAAGGTCCTGTGGAGAACACACAGGAAACACTGATTCTAGCAATAGTTTCCTCGACTCAAAATAAACAACCCAAAGCACAGAGCCGGTGTTCTTTGCAATGCATATGCCCTTTGACCCGAGCCTGCGATACACATGGGATCCATAGTCATGGGCTGTTTACTGGGATTTTTATTGAACTTTGTGAACTACTATTCCCATTTTACCCGAATCCCGCCCCCTTTTTAAATTTTTATTGTTTCCTCCGAGTAGAGAGAATTTTTAGAGAGTTGACATACAAATCATAAAAGGATCCACCATCCTTGAAGGGGCTGGTGTCAAAGTTAAAGTGGATGAACTATAATAAAGTGTGTGTGTGTTCATAGAAACAAAGAGTCAAATTAGCATTTTCCTTTATTAGAGCTGTGTACCAAATTTAGCTCCCACTTTCTAAGGCTTAAGCAAAGATGGGGGAAGCAAGATGCATCACGCCTATAAGAGGCAGAAACCAACAAACACTATGGTTGTTCCTGATACAGAGGGCTCCAGAAAGGTCTCCCATAGGAGGTCACAATGAGGCCATTATGACATGTGTGAACAAGGCCTTCATACACATCCCACTGTAAAGTCCACGGCAGGACTCAGCTGATGATGAGCAGAGCTGCCGAGGACACTATCCTCTCTGCAGGAGCAGAAGGAGCGGCTGGACCGTCATGTCTGTTCATGCAACTTCGTGACTATGATTTCTGATAACCAGACTTTTGATTTGGACAGGAGATCAAGCGCTAACGGGCAGCTCGCTCCTCAGCGGGCTTGGCAAAGATGCTGTCATGCTGACCAGCTCTGGCTGCTATAACAAAACAAAATAGCTCTCAAATAAACAGATTTCAAAGAAAAAGATATTTCAGTTCTGGAAGCTAGGTGTCCAAGAACAAGGCGCTAGGCAATCCAGGGCCTGGTTGAGGACTCATTTCTTATCATTTCATTCTTCTTGATCAGGAGTCATCTTCACTGGGCTTGGCAGAGGCAGCAGCAAGTCTGGCATCTTACCCAGAAGTCACCCCTCCTCTGGCCGGTGCCTTGAAAGCAGGGTGCTCACACACTGTATCTTAGTATTTCTCTTTTCATGTGCACTCCTTGGGGTCAGCTAAGGGCCTCTTTTGTGCAGTCCAGGAACATTCCTCTGTCTCAGCACCATCAGTCTCGCTGTGGGCAGATTCCCAGCCATCTGTCCCTCCTACCTTCTTGAGCTCTCCCTGAAGTCTACTTGGAAAGTCTTCTTTTGGCTATTAGTTCCCAAACCTGTTTCTTTCCTTGCTCTGGCTAAATGGGTTAGGTAGGGAATCATATTTTTAAAATATAATCATATTCCTTTCACATTTGGAGCAAGAGAAGACTTGGCTTCAATTTTTTAGTCTACCGTGTAACGCTGACAACTGAATTAATACTATGTGAAGCCAAGCACTGGGACTGGACATTTCCGGTTTCCTCTCTTTTTCTGAAATCTCTCCTGTACTCATTTGCATTAATCACACTTATTCCTGAAGAACACATTTTCAGGCAGCCAGTAGCTAAATCTATGGTCTTATTTTAAGACTATACAGAGTTCTAAAATTTAAAAATAGCACGGAGTGTTTTGTGCACTTACCAGAAAATAAAAACGGATTGTGCGGATGTCATTTTCTTAGCAATTTGAATAATGAATTAATTTTGCCGGTGAATGTGTCAAAGTAGGCCTGTCTTCCACAAAAGGCTTAGGAGTCTGTGCCATCTATTCATCCTGCAAGTTAGCTCAAGGGAAGAATCGCTAGAAAACATCCATTCAGTAGCGGGGCCACAGACTCTTTGCTTTGTGTGTTGAGTTTAAGCCTCTGTCACCACCAGGCCTTCTGCCAACACAATGATGAATTCACAGCTCTTCTAGCCTGATTGAGAACCCCCAGCTCTGCGACATGAACCCCCTTTGCCCTCTGAGCAGTCTGCTTGGGGGCAGTCCCCTGTTGGCTGACGCTGAAACAGCAGCCTCCAGCCGCCCTTTGCCGGCCTCTGTGGTCCTCTTGGCACTGGGCCCAGCCAGCACCTGTTCCCTTCCAGAAGCTTTCGGTGACCTCTACAGACACGCATGTGCACACACACACACACAAACACGCATGTACACTTGTGTGCACAAGCCCCTTTAGATAAAGAAGGACACTTAGTTACTGTCTAACTCAGGCTCCGGGACTTTAAAGGATCTCCCGGTCCACTTCTAGATGGAGTCACTGAGGCAGACAGTGTTTTCAGTCACATGGTGCCTAAATCTTTAACAGCTTAAGGGTCCTGGTATGAAAATGGGAGAACTGGCAGAAGGCTGCGCTCCCAGAATTCACCAGGGAGTGGTAGAAGTCAAAAGAGATGGGCTGACCTAAACACTCCAAGGCAGGCTCTGAGCTCCCTTCAGCTGCTGCCTCCCAGCCCCACAAGGGAGACCGCTTCTTATGAGGAAACTTCCCCCAAAGACATAGAAGGTAGATATTTGTTCTATATTTTCTATATGAGATTACCCCAGAAAAAGCATTCTTAAGGGAATAATCTGAGTAAACACAGGATCAAAAATTAGTTTCTTCCTATATGATATCTTTATTTTATTCTGAAACTATTAGGCAAGATAGTGTCTCCCAGCATTCCGCAAATGTGGAGTGACCTGAAAATGTATAAAGTTGGTCTTTGGCAGGTCTGTGAACTCTATCCTGGGCTGAGCATTTCTTGATCCACTTGTCCTTATTATGAACTTGAAAAATAATTGGAATTTTTCATGGCTGCTTTAAACTACTATATTTAGCATCATATTTATGTTTAGAACAGAAGCAGACAGACACAAACGTGCATATACATATATCTATTTTAATGTAATTTCCCCCCAACTCTAAGACACATGGTACAGGAGTTCATTCTTGAGTCCTGGAAGGTAAGAACCATCAACCCCATGCTCTATCAGTTCTTCTAACACAGCACTCTAGAGATAGGAACTCACAGAAAACGTAAGAGAAGCACAACCTTTGAGACACTGATCGGCATGAACAGGAAACAGCAGGCCCGCTAATTTGCATGAACAGGGAATATCAGGCCTTTGGAATGTGTTTCATGAGGAGCTTTTGTCATAGGGACAGAGGTGCAGAAGTCCAGGTGTGTGACAGGGCCACGTCCTGAAGGGACACCTCCTATCCCAAATCCAGAAGCTTTCCCCAGAGTATTTCTAACCCACAGTATCACCAGGGAATACATAGAGTGTTGGCTGGGTAGCTCAGCCTAGGGGCAGTGGCATTTGAGTGGACCTTGACGGAACGCTACCACAGGAGGTGATTAGAAAACGCAGCCAGGACATGCATGAATGGCCACAGTCATTCGCGTGCCACAGGAGGACAAATGTTCGCAGAGAGAGGGAAAAGGAATGCTTCACAGAGCTCTTACTATCTTTAGTCTCACAGGAAAAAAATATTTACTGTGTTCAATCACCAAGTCTATTGAAGGCAATTTAAGGCATTAAAAACAAGATTACCATTTAAAGTTGTAATGAGAGATGTCACAACCACGAACGCAGATGTGACTGAAGAGAAATCAGCCAGATTTGCAACAATCCACACACGCCAGGCCTGATCCTGGGAATTGCTCCACTGTGTCCAGCTGTGTGGAGCCTTTATTCAGCACCCCGCAGTTTGTCGGACACCAGCCTGCTACAAACAGGAGCTTTCGTAGGCACAGCTTCGTGGTACGCTGTGATGCTGGCCATCCGAGGATAGTCTGGGGGGAGAACAAAGCACACACTTCCCCTCACTCATCGCTCCTGGTACACTCTGGGCGTGCTAGAGAATGATGATGTTTCTATCCAGAGAAATAGACACAGGCAAATAAAACTCAACTTACTTATGACCAAAGGGGCAGGATGGTCCACACAGACCCTTTACAGATCATTTTTATAGTTCTGTGTGAACCCGAAATCTAGGACTGGTTCTGTTGTTCTGGGTAACTTTACTTGGTAACGATAGACTCTACTGTAAAAAAAATGTGAAGGAAATGCCCAGTTATTAGTCAGAAAATCACAGAAATATAAAATTAAAACAAGATGTCTTAGCTTTACCACTATTAGCATTTGATACTCTTCGTGGTGAACGTTGTCATTAAGCGTTCCCTTTTCTTTGGTCTGTAGACATTTGTCCTCCTATGGCACGAAGCTCTTGACTGTGGTCATTCATTCATGTCCCGGCTGTGACTTCTATCGCCTCTTGTGTTAGCTAGTGTCTGTCACGGTCCACTCAAATGCCACTGCCCCTTGGCTGAGCTTCATGGGGAACCTTCTGTATGTGTTCCTTGTTCTATGTTTGTATCACCACTGGTTTCTACCAACTAGATGCCAAGAATGCCCATGCTTCCCAGCTGTGACAAGGCAGATCATCTCCAGATGTTGTCAAAAATCCCCCCTGAAGTGAAACCTCCCCATTTGAACCAGTAGTTTAGGGAAGCTCATGGCCCTTTAAGAGACTAAACATGGAGGTCTTCATGCCATGCTTCACATCCTGACTGATAGCTTCCAACAGAGATACAACACCCTTAGCTTCCTCTAAGCAACTGGAGCCCTAGGCTGACCTATTCCGTTTAACCTTTCCTTTTTACATTTGCTTAACATTTTCCCTCAGATATGCCATTCCATTTCAGCTCTGTGAACACAAAGTAAACAAAGATAATCCTTCCACTGAAGGAGTTCAGAATTTTAAGGAGGAAACAGAATTGTAAGCAAAGAGGTCAGGGACCTCTGAGGTAAATGTGTTTGCTGAGAGGTTTGGCAGTCCAAGTTCTGATCCTCAGGACTTATGTGGTGGAAGGAGAGAACCAACCCCTGCCAGTCATCCTCCGACCTCCACAAACCCTCCCTCATACTCTTACACCAGGAAAGCCGAACGCCCGTGGGCCTCGGCATCGCCACATTCCCGCACCCTTTTCCCTTTCAGCTGCATCACATCTAAATAACATCTGGCTGCATCTTCCCCCGGAGCTTGGCTAAGAGATTTTGAAGAATGAGTATTCTAGTGTCCTATCCACTACTCATCTGCCCAGGGTGAGCATGGCAGGGTTTGGATGTGGGTGGACATCCTCTTGAGAGTCCCATGGTCAGGAGAGATGCGGAGCTGCCTTGCACATAGCTGAGCTGATCATGCTCGGGTAAGAAGAAGTACTGAGAAGGTTAAAGTAATCAAGTTTTAACATTCTCGTATTCATTTTTGCTCATCCCAAGCTTATGGCATGTTAAACCATTGTATATTGATGTATGTGTGGTAGAGTCCCTTTACCTGTATAATTAGATAAATTATGGAAAAGTGCCACCTATTGTGATTATCAATCATGATTAGTAATAAGAAAGAACTTTATGCTCTACCTACCTCCTGCCCTTCTTCCAGGGATGATAACACAACAGCATCTGGATTCTGTGCTTGTGATTAGCATCCTGCGTCCAGCCATAATCCGGAACGAATGCTCTGCAGGGCGACAACAGCCCTGCTGAATTCTAAAGGCTCCCAGGAAGCACACTCTGCCGCACACTCAGTGTGAGCAGCATTTTGCACAATTCCCCCACACTTCTTTGGCTTTTGGGGATGTGACCCTATGGTTTCTTTATTCCCTTCCTGGCCACACCTTTCTAGTTCGCTGACTCCTGCCCCTGTGGTTCATTCTGCAGGGCACAGTTCTGAGTTCTCCAAAAGAAACTTTCTTTTCTTGAGAGAGTTTGTTTCTCTCTCTCTCTGGGTATGTGTGCGTGCATACGTGCTCATGTGTCCTTGTGTTTCTCTGCCCCGTCTGTTTTTCTCTATGTCTGTCTCTCCGTTCTCTTTTGCTCCCTCTCAGATATGGATGAGGAATTCTACAGCTCTGATTTAAGCCATGAAGAACTCCACTGAAGGATCCAGAATGCATTGGTACACATAACAAAGAGAAGGAAATGCCCTCATCTTTGAAGACCTCATTGAAGCGCTGGAAGAATCAGTCCAGAAGTCTGCATCTAGGCTGCTTCTTATATGCAATAACAATGTCAAGCTAGTTTCACTTTGGTCTCCCGTTATATAAAGGAGGAAATATTCTCATCGATGGTATCATATGTATGCTTCCTGAATTTTAAAAATTACATTATTTGTTAGGCATGCACGGGAGGTCAGAGGGCGACTTTTGGGAATTGATTCTTTCCTTTTACTGTGGATTGTGGGGATCAAACCTCTGATCTTCAGGTTTGCAAAGCAAGCACTTTACCTACCGATTTGCCTACTGGCCCTAAGATCTTCATCTTAACCATCACGTCTGCTTCATAATCCAGCACCACTTTTCCGTGGACATCTTGATCTAGTATCTAACAGTCCTACCCCACTAACTTATCCAAGAGCACTGCATGGTCTTTTCTGTCCAAACGTGTTTCTCCCCTGGACCTTTCTGCCTATGAGATGTTGCAGTATACTCAAGCCAAAACACAGGAATTGCCTTGGATAACCACCCCCTCTCATCCATGTTCACTTTCTCCACCTGCTCTTTTACCTAGAAATGCTATCTAATGTTTTCACTTGTTCTCTTCAACCCTGTTTTCCAGATCAAACTCCTGGCTTCCTTCACTTGGGCTCATACACTGGCCTCAAACCCAACCTTCCTGCTCCTCTCTAGGCTTTCTCGTGGTCTCTCTTTGCAGTCGGAGTAGTTCTGCTGAACGGCCGCTCCAATCACTCACATTCCCTCCTGAAACCCACAGTGACACTCAACGCTTAAGCGCTATACCTTTGCCTTCAAGATCCCATATGCTGAGGCTTCTCGACTCAGTGTCCGCCATCACTCAGCCATTTAGGCTTCCTGCACTCTGCTGTGTGCCCTCAAACCAAGCTCACCCTGCTTTAGGATGCCACACTTGTTCTCCCTTCTGCCACGTGTGCCCTTTCTCTCCAAGTTCTACACGGTTGGCTTACCTCATTGTTGGTGTCTCAGAAGCCATACCTCCTCAGACAGACCATCACCGCTCAGCTCATGTACCTCTGTATCATCTGGACATATTGTCTTTATGGACTTACTGGTTTAGCTGTGTGTCATTGCTTACTTGTTGAGGCGGGGGTCTTGCCAGCCGTGTTCAGTGCTGTACCGCCACTTCCTAAAGCGCCACTCTTGAGAAAGTGAGTGGATGGCTCCAAGGATCAACTAATAGGTCATGGAGAAACACTGTACTGCTCTTTTAAGGTTTCTTTGTTTGTTTGGTTTTGCTTTTTTTCTCTGAAAGGACGCCTAAATACTGTTTTTTAAGTTGCACACAGTGAAGCCAGACTTACCCCATCTAGATCATACTGTGATCATACTGACTACAGCGACCATGGGTAAGGCAAAGTTAATGTCTCCTACCCGTGACATTAGTTAGTAATAGTATCTACCTCACAGAAGTGGAGAATAGTACATGAAAGGGCTGAGAACAAGGTCTGACATAGAAGGACGTCGTGCAAATTTGACAACCGTGGTAATTACTCTCTCTCTCTGTCTCTGTCTCTGTCTCTCTGTCTCTGTCCCTCTCTTCTCTCTCTCTCTCTCTCTCTCTCTCTCTCTCTCTCTCTGAAATGGATAAATGCAACCCACGCATCAAATCCACCTCCGTCTGTTTTTTTTTCTTAAATTAAGGCTTTATTGAATCGTTGCCATATTGATTCATTTATATTTTGTCTATGGCTGGTTTTATTCTATAACAATAGAGTTGATTAGTTGAAACACAAAATCAGTTATAGCCCTAAACTTAAAATATACGCTATGTGATATTTGGGAAAAAAAATGCCTGCAAATCATTATTTTACAATTATTATGACCCAGAAATTTATATAAATGTGCATAAACATAGCAATGATGGCTCTTTATAGTTATGCTGACTGAATTACCAGAAAAGCAAAATGTCACCTACAGCATTCAGAATCTGGGACCTTGATTTCATCTTTTGGGCCCCAAGTTATACAATGCTATTTAAAAGTAAATGGCAAAGCTGTTGATGGCCCAAGCTGCCCTACCCTGGAGGGCTGATCAGGGCCACACAGGGAGGGAGCACTGCTGGTGGCTGCCGCTAACTTCCCCATTAATCCCTTTAAATCAGTAAACAGAACTCCAGCCATTACTAACAGCCCTCTGGTACAACAACACTTAGAAGGAGCCTTGACAATGAATCTTTTGAGCCTGCAATGAAAGAGCAAGCCTACCTCCAAGCCCAATGATCTGAGTTCAGTCCCTGGAATCAAACTTAAGTTGTGCACTATGTGGTACTTTACAGAAATGGAAACTTCCACAGGTTGTCATCTGACCTCCACACAGCAACAATGGCTTATTTAAAGAACAATTACACACACACACACACACACACACACAAATGTATTTTCTTTTAAAGTTTTCAATTCTAGTTTCTGGGCTAGGCCCTCAATTTCCTGTGGCATACACTGCAGGCTGAGTCACATAAAAACTACGTGATTTCAGCCCTTCTATGCTTGCCTCTACCTTAGAGACTGGAACACAAAACATGTGCCAGCATCTCTTCCAGTGAAAGGCAATTGCGTTTCACAGTGCCAGACAAAATGACGTGAGCACAAAGCTGTCTGGACCACCTTTCCAGTGTCCGCCCTTTGTCTCGAACACAAACTCGCTGCTTGGGCTGCCACAACTGTAGTGAGCATGCGGGAACAGGGACGGCAGTTCAAGTCATTTGAGCCTTAAATCTGGACCACCATCAGCAAAGCCCACCTGTGCTCTGGACAGAGGAATGGATCAGTCTTCCCGTCAGCCACGGTCGCTGTGCCTCCTGTAACTTCCCACAAAAGTCCCTCCTAAATGCCGTATGTCCCACCCAAACTGAGGAGCTAATAGAAGCAACACTGCATGAGAGAGCCCGCCAGGGGCAAGACGAGACTCTGGCCCTTCCATTGTATGAACAATATTAACTAGGGGACTTAATGTAGCTCATTTGCTTGCTCTGCCATCCCAACACCCAGCGACAGAGAGAAATGGATTGCTGCTGCATGCTGGCACTCCGCTCACGCCCACCACATGTTTGCAGTCTAAGACCCAAGCCTAAGGGATGGTGCTGCCCAGAGAAGGCTGGATCTTTCCATGTCTATCAACACATGCGGGACAGTGCCCTGTAGACATGCACACAGGCCAGCCTGATCTGGGTGTTTTCTCACTGCGACATTCCTCCCAGAGGAGTCTAGATTATCTCAAGATGACAGCTGAAATGCTCATAGCACCTTATTGTTTATTAGCGTATGTATCGATTGACATTCTTCTCTCTGTGTGTGTGTGTGTGTGTGTGTGTGTGTGTGTGTGTGTGAGGAAAGGCTGTCTGATCGTTTCATTTACCCTACCATCCGAAACTTAGAAACCTTTAATATTAGAAACCCACAAAACTCACCTCACTAATGTCTCCTAAATCATAATTTCAAGACTGTGGTCTGAAAAAAAATTAATATTTTTGACAATTTCTAACTCAGTCAGCGATTTGGGACCACACTTTGAGCTGGGTGTCTTTCACTCATGGTAAGGAGTCTGACTGAAGGTGGAAGTCCAGCCCTGCAAACGAGGGAAGAGTGCAAAGCTCTTAGGAAGGTAATAAGGACTTCTGCATTTCTATGAGCTCTGGTTCAACATTATTACTACTTTTATCCTAAAGTTACTTTGATCATAATTAATTGTATCTTGAAAATTCTTTCTACCATTTCATACTTCATTAAAATGAAGACACATGAGCAATTTATAGGCCAGAAAGTTGAAATAACCATGTGCATTAGGTTTGGAGACAATCTAAGCTAAGCTTTCTGCTTCTTTGGGTGGGGAGAGGAAATGACTAGGCTCTCCTGTATAACCCTAGTTGGTCTAGAATTCACTACTTAGGCCAGACTGACCTGGAATCTGCAGCCATTCTCTTGCCTCTGTGTCCCAAGTGTTGAGATTGCTGGCAAGTGACATCACACTCAGCTTTGGCCTTCTGCTTCTTTTTTAGAGACTTTGAATGTTTGACAAAAATTTGAAGGTAAAAATCCTTATTCCTAATGAGACCAGCTTTGGCCACAGACCTGTGACCTCTCAGTTGACACCAGAAGAAGACATCTACTTTTTCTAAGACCACAGTTACCATTTAGACAAAAAAGTCCTCCTTGGGATGTCATTGAGCCTTTTTGTAATTTATCAAATATAATGGTATTATAAATATTTTTTATTTGTCCCTTCCAGATAGAGTTTATGTTTCTAATTAGCAGTTAATAATTTATTGGGTACCTGCTGTTTATTAGACTTTTTCCTGGGCAATGTTAGACCAGTGACTTCTACAACCATGCTGGGACAACAGAAAGCAAAAGCTGCAGGTACCGTCTCATGGCAAGGTGGCTTTGGCTGAGGAAACAAATAGAGCCCTGCTCAGAGCCTAAGAACGCCACAGAAACATACAGAAAACTGCAGAAAAGGTGCTTTCTGTGCACACCGATTCTCACCTGTGATTGGCAGCTACCACCACCATCAGCAGAGAGATGACTTTTGCGTTTTGGAAACTGCATGTGTGGGTGAACTAAAGGCAGGAATTATTTATTTATTTATTAAAGATTTCTGCCTCCTCCCCGCCACCGCCTCCCATTTCCCTCCCCCTCCCCCAATCAAGTCTCCCTCCCTCGTCAGCCCAAAGAGCAATCAGGGTTCCCTGCCCTGTGGGAAGTCCAAGGAACCCCCACCTCCATCCAGGTCTAGTAAGGTGAGCATCCAAACTGCCTAGGCTCCCGCAAAGCCAGTACGTGCAGTAGGATCAAAAACCCATTGCCATTGTTCTTGAGTTCTCAGTAGTCCTCATTGTCCGCTATGTTCAGCGAGTCCGGTTTTATCCCATGCTTTTTCAGACCCAGGCCAGCTCGCCTTGGTGAGCTCCCAATAGAACATCCCCATTGTCTCAGTGTGTGGATGCACCCTTCGCGGTCCTGAGTTCCTTGCTCGAAGGCAGGAATTTTTTAAATGTCTCACAAATGAAGCGGGATGATTTGATTACTTGTATGACATTAGTCCATGCCAAGATGCTTACAGATGGCCTGACGACAACACATTTTCTCTCTTCTTTCTTTCTTTTCCCTCCTTTCATTTCTTCTCAGTGCTAGGGACCAAACCCAGGGTCTTATACAGACTGGGCTAGCACTCTCCCACTGAGCCACCTCCAACCACTGAGACAAGTTTTCTGAAGCAACAAAAGAGCATCGTGGACACTGTGACAAGGAGAGTCGGCTCAGCGGCATTGGCAGGTCCATCTGTGAAGGTGGCGGCTAGGTGTCTCTAACGACCTTGCTGAGTGCCATCATTTCAAGTTTACCTATGATGACTTCAGCTTTGAGAGTGAGGGAGCATGGGAAGAAGCAGAAGAAGAGGACATGGAAAGGACTGGACAGAGGAAACAGAAAGGTAGAAGTGACATAATTATATTTTAATTAAAATGTATTAAAAACAAAATTATATATTAAACAAAGAATTATAAAAAGAGAAGGGGAGAGTGGGTATCTGAGCACTGTCTTATCTTATCAGAGAGTTTTTAATAACAGGAGCCTTAAAAATAAAAAGCACAGGATCGAAGCACAAAGCCTCCTTGGCCTTTGGCAAGCCACCCGGCAAAGGTCACCTTAGGCCTTTCCTCTGAGATAATCACTGTCAGAACAAAGCTAACTGTAGACTTTTCTCCATCTTCTCAGAGAGATGACTTGCAGAATAGACTGGCTCTCCTCCAACAGAGAAGCACCTTGGACGCATGATTCCCGGAATAGCGCCGCCCTTTCTGCCTTCTAAGGGTTAAAACAAGGAGGCTCTCAAGGCTCAGGATTTGAGGTCTTCCACTAAGAGGTGCTTTTAGATTAGAGTTTTTTCTACTTACTTTGCAATAAAAGTACATAATTGTTTTATATATGTATGTTTATATAAATGAGTAATTTTCAATGGCACAGTGTCTGTTAGAATGAAAATAACATTCATATTTAGCCTAGAGGAAAACCTATATACTATCTATTAATTGAAAAAAAAAGCGTCTGTTAAAATAAAAAAATTGCTGGGCAGTGGTGATGCCTGCCTTTAATCCCAGCACTTGGTAGAAGAAGAAGAGGAGGAGGAGGAGGAAAGGGAGGAGGAGAAGGAAAAGATGCTAACTCTATCAAATTGTACAGGCTAATTATCCTCCAACTTTGAGTAAGTACAGAGGTCAAAAGGCTAATATGTAGCTTAATCAGAAAATTATGTAAATTAGCCCAAATCAAGCATACCACATAACCCCACAATCAGTGAAATGCGTGCTTCGCCTGAAAGTCAAGGGAGACTTCCAGCGTTTGACCATCAAGGGAAAGAAGGAAAGCCTGAAACAGGTGAGCACTGCAGCTTCAGGGCATTGGTTGATTTTAACAAAGTGAAAACATAGCATTGGGGAAGGGGAAGAGACTTCAGCAATCCCCGGGAATGAAGACACCAGAAATCTACAGGAGTGAAGACGCCAGCAATCCACGAGAGAAGTGATTTTAGCATTGGCACTGCCATGTGAGCACCAGAAAGACAGGGTGTTTGGGTTTGTTCGATCCCTACTACCCAGCGCATAGCAGATCTTCAGCAAATCTTCTGGAGTGGACAGTTAATGGAACAAGAAACACGAGCCAACAAGGCATGGTTAAATTCAACAAATACAGCTATGTGTCACAACTTACGTCTTTTCTTCCTGAAGTACTCTCTTATCCATGATCCCCCTCCTTGAACAAATATAAACATAAAACAACACTAAAGCAGAATTTAATTTTCTAAACTGAACAACAATATTCTTTGTGTTTACATGAATTGCTCTTAACTCTACTAATATTAAATAGTCCTAAATATTTGGAGCTATCTAGTATGTCAACATATTCAAATAAGGAAGCACCCAGAAGTAGAAGCATGGTTTTTTAGCCTAAGAGTCACCATGAAGTCAAGCCTAATATAACTGATTTGCAGCATCAAAATCCATCGAGCATTCTCTGCTTCGTCTACTGACACCCTTCTAAAGGGCTGCTTCGATGGGCTCCTCTGCACCTATGGACAGAAAAAGCTTCATCGTTTCCCCTTACTGCTCAAACCTCACTGGTGCATCCCTTTAAAAATGTCTCCCTCAAGTCAGGCATGTTGCCATACGCCATTAATCCCAGCCCTCAGGAGTCGGGAGCAGGGTGGATCTCTGTGAGTTCAATGCCGGCTTGTTGTAATATCCTAGGTGAGTCAGGGCTACATGGAAAGACCTTGTCTCTAAAGAGATTGTGTTCCTCCATATGTTAATAAGTAGGAACAAGGCATACTTGATAACTTTTTTATTAGAATTAAATTCCATTAGTATTAGAATAACTCACCATATTCTAGAACAAATTCAAAGCAACTTATGAAATACTAGATGCTATGAGAAAAACAGCATGCTATTTAAAAACAGTATCCTATTGGAGAGGCTGTGGATATAGTTCAGCTGTCAAAGTGATTGCTTAGCATGCATGAGGCCCTGGGTTTGATCCTCAGCATAAACAAATAGCGAAGATGCACACTGGACAGACGACGGCAGGAGGATCAGAAGTTCAAGGTCGTCTTCATTTTATAGAGAGACTGAGCCACCCCCCTATCTCAAACCAAATAATTAACAATAAAAAGTGACAGGCCACACAGTGGTGGCAAATGCCTTTAATCTGTCACTCCAGAAGCAGAGAAAGCCAGCCTGGTCTACACACACACACACACACACACACACACACACACACACACACTAAAAATCCCTACTCCATAAGATGGAAATAGGGATGAAACTGCCACAAAAAATGCAAACCATGATGATTTTACGCATTTTGTAGGAAGTCACATATTTCCAAGTACCCTTGCAATCAAGATTAAAAAAAGAAGGCACAATCACATAATCCTGAGTCTAAAAACCAAACCAATTAAACTGGACAGGAAGGCAGTCTTGGAGCCGAGAACAACGAGGGAAAGTCTTTCTTTGTGTCTGACAGTATGGGCAGTGGGTAATCTTATGAAGAACACTCCCACAGCATCTTTCCTGTTAGCGGCTATGCGTGCCACACAGGCTGTTAAGGTGGCCTTCACTACCAGGGAATTCAATAACGCCATGGGGGATGGGGAGCGAAAGGCAATGACCAGGCCCAGATGCTATCAGAACTGGGCTGACTTAATCCAGAAATTGATCTTCAACGTGATTAAAGGAGTGGAAAAGCCACATCTCCTGCAGCCAATTGCCACAGATGCTGCTTCGTTAGCGTTTGATGAGAGCTATAAGAAGTGTGTTCAAAAGCCTGTTTCTTCAAGAATCTGCTTCATGCTGCTGGATCCAAATGAGCACAGAATCATACATAGCACCAGCTATAAAACACGTGGGGGCCGCACTTAAATGATACTGAGGAACTGTTTGTGTAAGTTATTAAGAATTTTAAGATGGTAACAACAGAACAGAGCCCAGTGTGTGTGCTGTGTGTATATGTGTATGTTAATATGTGTATGAGAATGTATTGTACCTTGGTATGTGTATGTGTGTGAGTGCATGTTTATGTGTGTATGTCAGTGTATTGTGCCTATACGTGAGTGTTTATGTTTAAGTGTGTATGTGAGTGTATATATATACATATATATGTATATATATATTGTGTGTGTGAATGTGTGTTTGTGTGTGTATGAGTGTATTGAGCCCGTGTACATCTAAGTGTGTGTGTGCTGGACTGGGTGGTAGCTTCACAGATGATACAACATGAAAGTGCTTCTGACCAGGGGCTCTACCAGTCAGGCAGCCATTTTTTTAGGTGCTCCTGTCCGGGCTGAAAAGATAACCTCTGTCTCATGAAGAAGACTCAGACTGTTCCAGTCTAACTCACAGGCAAGTTAGTGCTCACGGTGCCAGAGCGCAGCCCCAGACACATAAACCTGCAAGCCTAACAGTTATAGAAGTAGATAGCCTCAAATTCCCACTTTAACAATGAAAATCAAATAAGATACTAAACTTGGGAGCCCTGATCAAAGTCTATCAAATTTATAAAGCTCTCCCCACACACAAGCATGCCTATTGTCAGAATCAAGGCCTGAGATCAGGCCATACTACATTGCCCAATCTAATACAACACAACACAACACAACACACACACACACATACACACACACACACAGAGAGAGAGAGAGAGAGAGAGAGAGAGAGAGAGAGAGAGAGAGAGAGAGAGAGAGAATATAACAGTTATGCTCAGTCCAGGACCCAACATGGTATAAAATAAATAAGTGTAGTTCAAAGGCATTAAGCAAAATAAATTAAAAAACGAGTGTCATTATCCCTAAAATAAGGAACCCACTCCTAAACAAAATGTAGTATTATGTCAGGGGGAACCCCACTCTCTGAGGTGAAAAGAAATATCCCTGAACTGGTTATGGCTTGAAAGCAGGAAAGACCCATCCCTGGTGAGGTTCCGGCTCTTCTGAGGCAGTGATGTCTATGAATAAAATAATCGTGATTAATATTGCATTGCCTTTCCTCACGTAATGAAATAAAAGACCTCTTGTTACCCCAACAGCCACGGGGAAGGAAACCTCACAACAGTAGACGAGGACAGTAAATTGAATTGAGTAAAATCTTGGAAGTATAGATCAAAATGGCACACATGGGCAGGGCTGTCAGCAAGGAATTCTCAAGACATATTTCTCTCCCCGTCCTTGAGAGTACAGTTAGAGAGGAACAAACTTCCTAGGGCTCCTCACAGACACTAAGCGAGATCTTCCATAGCTGGTGTAGGAAAGTCACCGCAGTGATGGACAGACAGAGCAACCAATCCTGTAGGGGGCAGAGGAACAGGGGTGGGAGGGACCAGGCCTTTCATGGAAATAGCACTTTCTTCCCGTCAAAGCTGACAGCACACGACTTAAATTTCATTTTATTTACATGGGAAGCAGCACTGATACCATTAGGCCCAGTGTCAAGAATGAAGTTCCCAGACGGGACACAAGCTTACTAGTGATAGATTTGATTTTGTCAACAAGCTGGAAATAGTGGTTGAACAAACATGGGAAGGAATGAACAGAACGAAAAGACTTGTTAGGCGAAGTGAGTTGCGGATAATCAAAATAAACAGGTGTGAGCTTCCAAATAAAAATTCATAAGACACTATTTGAGTGATAAGGTTTCTACATTAACTTCTGTAAAAAATAATAAGTAAAATATCTCTTACACAGTTCACCTCTTCGCCAAATGATATGAAGCAGGGTGGAAGATAAACTAAATCAACAAAATAAATTCTTAACGGGAAGTTTTAATGGGAGGAGAAAAGTAAATAGTCAAAACACAATGAGTCAGGTCACGTGACTGCGAGGGACTGAAAAAGGCCAATTACAATCACTCGATAAACAAGGGGAAAGTACGATAAGCCTCATCATTCACTTTGCTATGAGAAGAGGAAACCCACAGCTTTCCCGAGGGAGATAACGCCACTCCTAGAACTCAGGAATTCCCCACGTGAGGAAGAGAGAAGGGATCACTCGAGATCTGTAGGCGGCACTTTACAGTTCCGGAGCAAAGGCAGAAACACTTGAAACGGTGCAAGGGCAAGCAGCACTTAACGGAGTCGGAGTCATACACCTAAAACAAAGAAGCAAAGCCTCTCCTAAAAACCCTGGTCCGAGGACAGAACCTCTGGTCCAGTTTGCTTTCTGTTGCTGCAATAAAACGCTGACCACAACCAGCTTGGGGGAGGAAGTCATTTATTTAACCCAGACTTCCAGGTCGTAGTTAATCTTTAAAGAAAATCAAGGCAGGAACTCAAGCAGAGACGTGGAGGACTGCTACCTCATGGTTTGCTTACAGGCTCCCTTCTGCTACCTTTCTTTTACATTTCAGGGCTACCTGCCCAGGGGTGGTACTACCCACAGTAGACTGGTCCTTCTCCCATCAGTCCATCACCTAGGAAACGCCACACAGAGATGCCGACAGGACAATCTGATAGAATCAGTCCCTCTCCTGAAGTTCCCTTTTTCAGAAGACTCCAGTTCATGTCATGCCATCAAAATATAACCTGCACAACCGGGATCTAAAAGTTAGCATACAGAACTAGATGTTGATAAAGGAGGTAATCTAATCCTGGATGTATTTTTTTATGAACTATACTGTAGTGGTCAAAGTAACTATAGCCATGTAAACAAACACATATTTATAAATCTTCCCTGTGTATCTGGTTCTGGGATGGGTCCTTTATAAACATTATGCAATTCACGTTCACAGCAACACTATCACAGCATAGCCTGACATTACCGAGAAAGCAGACTCAGTTAGGAAACTGTCCAGGAAACCTACCACAAGCAACGCGGATCCATCTAACTGCTGTCTTAGCCCCTGTGCCTGTCCGTCTCCTGACTCGAGACTCAGTGGACCCAAAGACTCAGATACATTGCTCAGAAGAAAGGTGGGGGAAAGTCTCTAGAGCATGCTTAGAAAATTGTTTGTTCAGAGCCTTAATATTCTAGAACTCATTCCCTAAATCATACTCAGAAGCCATCTAGATGGTTTCATACCTGCAGAGTTACTTAAAACATAAAAAAATAATAAAAACAAAGATATCCTGGATCAGCTTCCATATTAGACTGAGCTTTGAAATAACTCTAGAAGTTAGAAGAATTCTCCGAGAGCTTAGGTTGGACATTAGCTGAATTGCAATGAATTGATTTCAAAGTCCTCTTCAGAAAAGAACTGGGGGGTGGGGTCCATCCTCGAGCATCTATTGCTGTGAAGAGACACCATGACCATGGCAACTCTTATAAAGAAAAATATTCAATTGGTCCTGGCTTACAGGTTCAGAGGTTTGGTTCATTGTCATCCTGGCAGGGAGCATGGGGGCACGCAGGCAGACATGGCGCTGGGGAAGGAGCCAGGGGTTCCACATCTGGATCAGCAGGCAGCAGGAAGAGAGGATGACACTGGGCCTGGCTTGAACTTCTGAAACCTCAAAGCCCACCCCAGGGACACACTTCCTCCAACAAGACCTTACCTAGTTCACAAGGCCACACCTCCTAATGGAGTCACTCCCTATGTGCCTGTGGGACCATTTCATTCAAATCACCACAGGGTATAATAGTTTAATAAATTTCAGATTTTAAAAAATAGAGTTCTCAGATTCCCTCATTTTGCTGTGACTAACAGAATGCTATAGAGTAATGGGAAGCTGTTGATCCTAATAACTAAGTCTCCCACCTGAAATGGACCTACTTAGATGTGGTTTATCATATCTTCCTAAAATAAAATAAAACACACTTAGCAGAAAACATAAAAACCCTCTATATTCATGACTAACTTCTGGCTTTTGTGTGACTTGTCACCTAAGTAATTTGTTAAAATCTAATTTTGTTTAGGTTTGGTGTCTCAATAATCTTAATTGATTTGGAGATTAGGAGGACAAAGACTTTTCCTACTGCACGTACTGGCTTTGCGGGAGCCTAGGCAGTTTGGATGCTCACCTTACTAGACCTGGATGGAGGTGGGTGGTCCTTGGACTTCCCACAGGGCAGGGAACCCTGATTGCTCTTTGGGAGGGGGACTTGATCGGGGGAGGGGGAGGGAAATGGGAGGCGGTGGCGGGGAGGAGACAGAAATCTTTAATAAATAAATAAATAAATAAATAAAATATAAGTGATTGGTATAGGATCTCAGTAACATAAAATATGGAAGAGGGCTGGAAAGACAGCTTAGTGATCAAGAGCACTGACGAATCTTCCAGAGGACTTGGATTCAATTCCCCGCATGCAAACTAGAAAATGACCTCAATAGGCCAACAGGGCCTTCTTTGGACCGGGCTGAAAGTAGACATTGGGCAAAGACTGTCCTTATTCTCCCAGGCTGGAGAATCGCCTCATGAGGCTTTCCAGGAGCCACCCCCTGCTACAGAGACAAAGGCCTATGGAGAAGAGTTACATCAACCTTCAGAGCAGATCAGAAACCAGAAGCCAATGCAACAAGGTACCAGGACCTTGCTTGTGGAACAACTGCAGCATTTCCAGAAAAAGGAATCAATATTTTCTCTCCTTCCATTTCATATAAGTGGATCTGGGATTAATCTCCCTCACAGTATTGATCCCATGGCTGAACCAAAAGTGGACTGGCTCCAGAGTGACCTAATCACAATGCCCCTAAGTTAGGAGTATCAATAATCTTACCTCGACTTTGTCTCATAATATGATAGCAAATAAATGTTTGCATATTTGTTAAAACCCTGCTTATGTACTACTGCAGACATACGATGCACACAAAAAAATTAAGAATCCAAATGTTACAGATGATAATGTACTTATATGATCTGGACTTGGCCTCTTTCTTCATCCCTCCTCTTCCTCGCCTCACACTCTCCAGTAGTAATTTTCTGCGGCTGTGTAACCATTGTCTCCTCTGCATGAAAGACAACACAGCTTATAAGTCTGGGCTCTCGTGATTATAGGATTTTGAGCCAACTAGAAAACGTAAACCCTGAACTATAAGCCCTGATGTTTTCAATTACCAGTCTACTGGGTATTAGCCCTGTTCAGCTCTGCTCACGATTGGGATATGAAATTATACCCAGTGACTGTGGAGATTAAATGCACAGCTCTGGGCATGCAAACAACGTGGGGGTGGAGATGGCTGGAGGGCGCAGGATGAGGCAGGTCTACCTCACACCGTTATTAACTATAGATTAAAAGGGAAGAAAATCTTTCTTGTTCTGTAGAGCTAACCTGGCTGCCAACTACCACCACAGTATAGTAAACAGCTATTCTTCAATAACATATACCAAATGTTTTCAAGTGCTAAAAAATGAACAACAGAAACCCTTCTCCCTAAATGAGTTTTGATATTGCTAAACAATAAAGTTATTATCACATTAATTCCATGCAGTCCATAGATGTAAAAATAGTTGTAAGTCCCCCAACTCTATTTGCTCTCCCAAATTTAACTGCTAACAGTTTTGTTATGCATCACAGATCGATATAGACAGATAGATTTAAGATTATAAAGGACAGATAGATTATTAATGGTAGATAAATGATAAGTTATAAGATTAGACAGATCATTGATACAGATGATAGATGATAGATAGATAGATAGATAGATAGATAGATAGATAGATAGATAGATAGATAGATAGATAGGTAGATAGGTAGATGATGACAGTCTACACCACAAATGCAAATTTATTATATCCCCCCCTCCCTCCCAGCAGTATTGGCTCTGATTCGTATTCACATGCAGACCGTAAGGAAGAGCAAGGTCACTTCGCATGAAAGCGGTTTTACAGTTTTCAAACTCACAGAGTCACTGTTAATTTCTTATCCTCATAAAGTTAACACTTCCTTTCAAATCACGCAGAGTTGCCGCTGAATCTTGTTGTGGAGCGTCAAGCACAATGAGCCCTCCCTCTCCCGCCTGTGGTCTCAGATTTAATGATCGGTGTTGCAGACTTTCCTATTTTTCAAGTAGCTTTAACCATGAAAACACAAACAGTACTTTCTCCATTCCTATATGGAAACAAATATCATCTTGTGGTTTGATAGATCTTTTTCAGTTTTTTTTTTTTTATCAAGGTATCTAGCCTAGCAAGAAAAGCAGCATCCTCTGTCTACCCAGGGCCATTATCTGTAAGTCAGGCTCGTGTGTGCATGCTCACCTCGGTGTACATAGAGGGCACAGCTTGTTTCTTCATAAATATGATTCTTGGCTTTTGTTTTTTTAAGCAATCAGGTCCCTTTATGATCACCCAAATCACACTTCTAAGGGTGAGGAAACAGTCTGCTTAGCACAGGCTGTGCCTCTGCATCTGTGTGCAGGAGCCCCCCACCCCCACCCCCACACAGACCTTCCAACAGCCCAGCAGCCTCGAGAGTGAACCCGCGAAGCTGTTAAGTAGATGCCATTCACTGGTAGCCACCTCACAGTGCATTCATTATGGCACGTGACACAGTGCATTCCCGGCAAACAATGAAAGCAGGAGAGAAATACCCAACTTTCCTCACTGAGGAAACACGGCACACACCTCCCTCACACAGGTCCTGTTACCATGGGTTACCACCTTCCTGGGCAAGAATGCAGACAGCCAGGAAGGCATCCGTCAGGGAGCTCACTGACAACAACTGTGTTTGTTGTGTCTGTGTGTGTGCACCCGCTGCAGAGACTAACAGATTCTGCCATGAAGTCATTTTTAACCATAGCCCAGACTGAACTAGCAAGCCATTTCCTTGGCTTCTTTCTTCTTGAGGCAAAGTGTTTCGTCTACAATTTTAGTGGTTTTATTAGAAACATCTTCTTCCTGAGGCTTTTAGATCATTCATCTAATCTATCATTCCTGAGATTATTAAGTTCTAGGACTTCCTTGATTTGTTTTATTTTCTCTTTTGGGATTCAGGGCCTTGCGATTGCTAGGCAAACGCTCACATCCCAGCCCAAGGACTTTTCACTACGAAATGAATTACTTCTAGAAAGAGAACTTGAAGCCACTAAATTAAATTTTTGTGATCAGTCCTGACCTGTCCTTCTGAGTCTGTAGACTTTGTGTCTGTGTCAATTACCAAGGAAACAGAATCATTTGATTGACGGGAATATAGAGTGACCTAAAGCAGGGGATCAAATCAACCCAAGGTAAACTTGGAAAGGCTCCAAGCCTACAAAGAAACTACAGTATTCTGATTCACTCAGAGGGCTGAACCCTATTATACCTTAACAACCACCACTAAACAGTCTATTTTAATGGACTATGACATAGTAATGACCTAGGAGGAAAACCCCCACCCTCACCCAAGGTTCTGTAAACTGGTCTATTTTTGTTTTAGTTTAGTTGTGTTTTTGAGAGGGCTAGGGATCAAACCCAAGGCCTTGGCCATCCTAGGCAAGGGCTCTACAACTGACCTATATCCCGAGCTAGATATCTGTGTTTTCATCTGGTCCTTATGAAGGCCATAAAGTATCAGCAGAGAAATCTTAGAGGAAAGAGACCTTTCTCTCAGTTTTTTAAGAGTCTGGGGAGTAACACTGTCAGTGAGCATCACATCTGTATTCAGTGATTAAAACTGATGGGAATCTTTCAAACTCTTCACGGCTTATCCAAGTTTTCCCTCAGGAAGCTCACCATTTCCCCCCACCAGTGTGTCAAAAGGTCCATCCCAGAACAGTGGTGGGTACCACAGAGATGCTCACACTGAGACTTTACAGTACCTTCTGTTTAGCCGAAATGCTGGTATGTGAATTGAGACATCAGCAAACATCATCTTCATTGTCCCAGAGAGTGACTATTTTAAGCTTTGGGGCCATAGAGTCTTGATTGCAAGTAATTAACCCTATCATTTCATATCAGAGCAGACATATACAATTAAGAACAAAAATGGACATAGCTGTATTACAAAGAAATGTTATTTACAGAAAACATAATAGGTAAGTTGTCACATTTGATCCATGAGTCATAGCTCACCTACCCCTCACAAGACTCTATGTAGTCTTATGGTTTATTTTTTCATTTTATTTAGCTTTAGTTTATGTAGCAGTGCAATGGACTGAACCCAGTGTTCAGTGTGAGGCTTTTAAAAGACCAATCATACCAATTCTTAGAAACATTTGATTAGTAGTGTTCATGCTTTTTAACTGACACACTGTATACATATGTATACATATGTTTATTCTTATTATGATTTATACACCACACAAGGTCACTAATAGAACAAAAAGAAAAGGGAGAGAAGACAGCTCAAAATTGACAATATAGAGACTCTAACCTCAGCAAACGCCCATAGAGCATTTTTTGGCTTATGAAGGCTTTTCTCGATTGTTGTCTTATTTGGTTTTGCAGCAGTGGGCAGGAGCTATGACTCTGTCGTTTAAAGCTGAGCTCACGCGCTGTCTGTGGGACTGGGGTTCAGAGGTCAGAACACAGAGTTGTCGGGTTGCAGAGTGACTAGCGATGTCAGCACTGGAGATCTCTGATACACAGCCTGCCTGGCAAGGCAAGATTGCAGACGTCTGACCTCTGCTTCGCAGGCAGAGCGTTTTCTCCTTAAGACCTGAAGATTCCGTGGGCAGGAATGAACTGGCAATTCATAGTGTAAGAAAATGGATCTTGTACTCCAGCCTGCTAATGTCCATTTTGTGCCCGAATTTTCCCAGTGGCACGGAGCCAGGAGGAACGAAGCTACTATAAATGTCTAAGCAAATGCCTGAAAGAAAATGCATAGTTATAGAACTAGTGAACTAACGCTGAAGTTACTCAGTCACAATACTCTCAACATTGCCCTGTGAGGTCCTGCAGCAGGGGCAAGAGATGCAGATGGGCAGGTAATGAAAAAAGATCTGCATATTTTCCTCCTGGAAAGACAGGCACCAGAAAAGGTGCTGAACACAGAAAGGTTGGGAGAGAAGAGAAGCCTCCAATTTGTCCTATGCTACCAATTTGTTCTATGACCAAGAACATTCTGCTGACCTTTTATCCCCCCGCCCAAGAAAAACCTAGAAGAAATATGTCCAAAGAAAGTATAATTAGAAATGTCTTTTCTTTATTGAATTATATGGAATTTTTTAGCATACGTGTACAAAATAATTGGTTTTCCTCTGGCATTTTTATACATGCATGGAATGTGTTTCCTACTCCGGGCGTCAGGCTCCACACAGAGCTCAGGTAATTCAGAGAATGTTCTGGAAGACCTGCTGCTAGGAACATTCCTTTCTGCTGTGTGAAGGGCTCGGCTGGTCTCCCATGGGCCACATCATTTCCTACTTACTCCACATTGCTCTCCCGCACTTCAAGCCGGCCTTTAAGAAGTCCCTAACAGACGCTTCTCCCACATTTCCCACAAGGTCTAAATTTAGCCCTCTGTGTAACGTGCCTCATGGATGCTCTCGTGTTGCCTTTTCTCTGAAAGCATCATGCAAATGAGGGAATATTCTAAGCAACTGCTGTCGGGAACCACGCTGCCAGCTCTGTTTTACGCAGATGGCTGTGTTTTCAAACGTGCATCTGCAGGAACAAGATCAGCACTGTTTTGAAAAAAGAGAGGACTAACCCGGAGATGCTGAGACCATTCCTCAGAGGGTATAAGGACAGGCTTAGATTTCCCCCACACCCGACCTGGAAACAAATCCTTGGAAATGTTCACCGACACCTTCTACCTAAGCAAATTATGGTCCAGTCTTGAAAGAATCCACAAAATGGGAGAATCTATGGGAAGGAGGAAGATAAATGCAAGCAAGCCGCATTTCATCTGCTGACGGCAAGCGGCACGGCACGGAACACAGACCCGGCCCCTTCCATTAAGTTACATAAATCTCGACAAGTAAGTTCAGCCATATGGGTTGCATCTCCTCCATCATAAATATGAGAACGGTGATGTGTGTTATTATGTTTGCACACGAACGAAAGAAATTTGGTTTCCTAAACTGGCATGTGTGATCCAAACAGGAACCTTTGCACAGTCGAGGACCTTGCCCTACTGAGGATCCCTGGCATGTTTATCAACACCACATCTACAGTCAGAGTAGGCATCAACCACACTCAGTAGCTGCGCTGCCAATGCCTGTGTGGAACTGGGTGGTATGAGAGGCATACACTAAAGGGGAGATATCATTTATGTCTATGATCCCATGGCATTTTATTGTCTGGGGAAGTACCTAGAAAAGCTCTTTCTCACTCATGATGTTGAAAACAAAATATATGTGAAATTGCCTTTTTAAAAATTAAGTCAGACACACTCAAATACTGGCAGTTTGACATAGTTCAACCTGGCCAGAGACTGAACCCGAGCTCATGGTTAACGTTTGTTAAACCTTGTTCCATATAATGTACTCCACTGCAGCTTTTCCTCCAGTTTACTAAGTCCTTGGTTAACTAAAGCACTGTTTAAATGATAATAAACTTGTACATTTGGAAACATAGTATCTCAGAGGAGGTAATAAGTAAGTACCATTTAAATACATGAGAAGCACGAATTGCGCCCTATTTTCTCCAGCACTGAAGACCAACCCCAGGGCTTTCTTTGTGCAGTCTCTTAAGGGAGCTGTGGCTTTCACCTTAACATCCCTTCTCTTTTTCTGTTTAAATAATGGAACTCCAATAGTCTTAAAGGAAACAGAACCAAAAGAAGATGAGGAGACTCATTTTAAGGATTGGCTAATATTGTCGTGTAAGTTAGGATTACAAGATTCACAAGGAAAGCCCACATGGTAGTTCAAGTCCAAACCCTCTCTGCTGGCAGGATTCTCTTTGTCTTAGAAAAGCTCTTTCTGTCTTCTGTCCAGCCAAGGCCTTCGGATGATTGACAGAGGCCCACGCATATCATGGATATCAATCTACTTTATCTAAGTATTAACCTAATGTTAAACTCACACAGTGTTACAGAAACACCGGTTCTGGATATTCTTGCAGAAGACCTGGGTTCAATTCCCAGCACCCACAAGGCTACTCACAGCTGTCTTTTACTGCATTCCCAGGGCATCCAGTGACCTTTGCTGGCCTCTGCAAGCACCAGGCATGTATGTGATACACAGTCATCTATGCAGGCAAAACACCCACACATAATAAATAAGTAAAGTTTAAAGAAATAAAAACACTGCATGCCGTATTCTTGTTAAATTTACATTTTATATCCACTTTGTCATAATAAAGATTTTCCCAATAGGTCTTCTATGCCCTTGAAACTGCTGGCAAGGAATGCAAGAGTCACGGGTAGGGCTCTCTTTCCTGTGGTATTTTTGAGAGAGGCTCCATTCCATCTCCCCAGAAGCATGATGTGACATCTTACCTTGAAAACTCAAATTCAGTTTCTAATTTTATCAGATAGCTTGAGCTGAGTCTTTTTTATGTAACCCACCTTGAAAGCCACTGCTGCACCACTGAAGACAAAACCACAGGGTTTCCTCTTGTCGAGAAAACTAATAAAGATTTTTCCTGGGTTGAACTTCTTATGAAAGGCAGAGAAAACGGGCCAGGACACACAGAACGACATTTTAATCTGTCGATCCTCTTTCCCACCTCTAAACTCATTCACTTGGGTTTTATTTTCTCACCTGCTCTTCACAGAACCCATGAGAGACAGACAACACCGAGTAACTAAGAAAACTCACTGTGAGCTTCACCTCTATCCACCCACCAGCTCCCCGGGGCTTTAAGAGGGCTCAGGTATAGGTTCTGAGAACACTGCAAAGCCCTCTGTGAAGAGGGAGCAGGGCAGTGAGGACGGCAAAATTAACCTTCTAGCAATATCCCACTTTGAGGACTTAAGCCAGTGGGTAATCTCATATGTCTTTCCTCCCGTTGGCTTTTTAAAATTAAATTTGTCAAAAATAACCCACCTAATCTTATATACAGTATTCTTATTAGGGTATTGTCATGTAAAATATATTACCATTATACGACGGCTACAAGGCCTAACGCTTAGGAAAATAGAGTAATTATCATCACTTAGAGGTCCAGGAAGAAGTAGTGCAGCGTAATGGAGAGAGAAATCTAATAAATGTGATTGCAAAACCCACTAGACGGGCTCAGAAATATTTCAGAGCACACAGGCACTTTCTTCCCAGCATGCACTTCTTACTGTCTCTGTCCAGTTCCCGTGGTCCTTCTCTTCCCTGCCTGGAGAAGGAGGACACACATAGAATGCCAGCCTTTTCCTGGGTAGTCATAGACCACTGACCTAGCAGACGCACAAGGAGCCAAGGGACCAGGGACCCAGTATTTTACTTATCCAGAGCATCAAAAAATTAAATTCGCCATGCTAACATCACATCGGAATATTATCCTGACGTAGAGTCCTCTTTCTGACCGTTCACGTTACTCTCCCAACAGATAAGAAGGCTTCTGTCTCAAGATCCATTGCTCTGCTTCATCTGGATTCCCAATAGCTAAGCACACAGGAGGGAGTAACTGAGTAAGTGACTATCTGTTTTTATTATTATTATTATTATTATTATTAACTTTTTGAATTTTCAGGGTAAGCAGATTGGAATGAAACAGGGAAGGAAAAGGTAACTGTTTAATTCAATATGCCACTGTGATTTTTTCTTTTCCCAAAGTAGGAAAACAAATTAATTACATGTTATTAATTATTTCCTAAAGATTTAACTATATCTATTTCCCAGGGATGTGGCAATAACGGGCATCCCAGAGGTTAGGACAAAGAAAAGAATAAATATAGAAATCAAAATTTTCACAAGTAGGGGCCAGAGAGATGGCCCAGCAGTTCAAGGTACTTGCTGCTCTTGCAGAGGAATCCTATTTGTTTCCTAATACCAGTGTGGGGCTCACAACTGTGTATAACTCCAGGTGTATGTGACTGGATGCCATTTTCTGCCCTCTGCGTGCACTAGGCATACAGGTGGCACATACAACATACATACAGGCACATGCATGTACAAGAATAATAAATATATCTTTTAAAAGTGAAGATTTTTCACAATGAGACTAGAGGTTTATGGTATGCCAACCCTGACCTTTCTCTTCGCATGCAATTTCCTGGAACGAACTCATTAATCCACAATACATTTTTCCATTGCGACTCTCAAAGCCCTTCTTTTCCTGGACTTGGTCCTGAACTGATTGGCTAGGCTAAAACTTCAACCAAAGCCTCTAATCAGGCTTGAATCCAGGAGTTTCTCTCTAAAGCTCATTGCTAATAACTTTAGGACCAATATTCCATGGTTTAGTCTACCATGTGTTTCAGGAAGCAAAGGAAGATGGTCCCAAAGAAAATTAAACAATTGAACAGAAATCCGAAATGAAAACCCCATGTCTGTGACCTTTCCTGATTCTAGGACCCATTCCTGTATTCCTACAAACAAATCATGATTGTGAACTGAACATCTTTGAATTCATGTCTGCTCCCTTCAGCCCATCCCCCATATTAATATTCTGAGGGCTTATTTTGGTTTTATTTTGAGAGATAAGGAACCATACCTCCCCCTTTCTGGATGGATACATTCATAATAGAAATGTTCTTTTTCCAGCGGAGCCTTCTGAGCTGACCCTGGCATCTGGCAAGTCAGTTACACTTAGGTCCAACCATCATTGTCACCTTCTCGTAGTGAGTGAGTGAAGACTATGTGCGTGGAGCTCTGAGTGAAAGTGTAGGATTTGACATGAGGGAGCCATGGCATGAATCAGGATCTGTGGGAAACTGGCAAAGCCTTTCCCTGAGGTAGGTCTTGGGAAAGCATCACCTTCCTTAGGTCCAAGTTCAAGTGCCTACGAAAGACTGACCCGTGTATGCAAAAATAGCAACTTCAGCCACCTCCTCTCGAGTGTGCTGCATGCAATAGACACTCTGAGGTCCTAAGTGACTGAGGTGGTTGGTGCACCTCCACCAGAGTGCACACAGGCTGCCTGTCCTTGCGTCTGTCCTGTCCTGTGTCTGTCTTTTCTTCCTTCTGTCACTGCCCTGAGTCAGAGTCCCAGGGCCAAGCTGTGCTATCTTCTGACTACTGAAAGCAGAAATGCCGTAATCCTGAAAGTCAGAAGAAAAAGTTGTAGAGATGATTCTCTTTCCTACAGCCTAGCAGATGCACAGCTGACCTCTGAGACTTGTAGTTTTTAATAGGCCATAAAAGGAGATCATCCCTATTGATGGGATCACAGACACTCTTGGGGGAGGAGCCGCACATCATGAATATGTAATAAGAAAGCTGGCACGAGAAATGTTTCTCTCTCATGCTTGCTGGCTTTTTAATTTTATTTTTATTCCCCTTTTCCTTTTTAATCTTTCATGCATAGCAAAACTCCTCACTGGTTCGTTATCTGTTTCTACATCTTTAACACAAGTTCATTTCCATTCTGCCTGCCAATCCCATGGCTCTTCATTGATCTCCTGATGCACCCACACATATGTCTATAATAATGTATTCTAAACACATCATTTGATGTGCATTTTACCTCGCTCCTGTGATCACCAGGCTACACACTGAAAGAAGTCAGGAACTGCTGCTACAGTGCCAGAGTCTAATCACATAGCCAGGCCCAAGCCACAAGTCTCTTAATATCCATCGCCTGCTTCTGTTTCCTTGGTTAGCTGTGACTGATGCAGAAATCGATAGACTATATATAAAGGAAACCAGGTAGTAGGGTCAACTTTGCTTGTGCTCAGAATTCACTCCCTACCCTTTCTGTTCAATGGTTTCACCAATGGCCATGCCAGCTAGTGGTAACTTCTGGGCCTTTCCTCACAGTTGACCAACACTACAGGTTTTTGCAAGTACTTCAAGAAAAATCATTATTTGCTAGATCAAATCAAAGAATACTTTTAATTCAAACCTCCATTTTATTATCTTCCTCCTTTGGAATGTTTGGGGACTTTCTTCTAATTCATGTGTTTCCTTTTATGCTACATGAAATTGGTTAACCTAGCCAATAACTTTAGTCATTATTGCCAATAAAGCCTGTTCTAGTAACTTTATGAAGGCAGGATCCAGTTCCTAACACCTTGTGAAAATTGGTTTCATCTTATTTGCCATAGTTTCCCCCAGATAGTCTACCAAAAGTTTTGTTAGAGCACCAGGGTGTGGCCTGGTGGTGAGGTGTGTGCTTTGTGTGGACAGGTGCTGGGTTCAGACCTCAGCACCAGAAACAAGACATTCCATCCAGCACAAGGCTAAGCCCATTGCTCTAGAATGTTTGCTCCATTTAGAAGTTGTCTATGCTCTTCATTCCCCAAGCCATGTCTGCTCTTAGAATATTTTGTGGCCTTGTCTTTCGTCATTTGATTTTGTTAGCCCACTTTCTCTGTTCTCTTATTCTTCCTGCCCACAAGTCTGCTCCACAGTGAAATTTCTCACCTTCAAAGTCTCTGTCCTGGACATGACTATAAGCCAAGAACCCCTTCATGTGTGTGTGTGTGTGTGTGTGTGTGTGTGTGTGTGTGTGTACATGCACGTGCGGTGTATGACATGTTTATACGAATGTGTACAGTTGGTGGGCACTGATGGCTAAGGTCAGAGGTCGATGTAGGTGGCTTTTTCAGCTACTCCCCACCTTCTTTCTTCAGGCAGGGTTTCTCACTGAACCTAGAACTTAGTGATTTAACCACACTGCCTAGACAGGCAACCCAGAGAACGTGGTGCCCCTGCCTCCGCAGCTCTGGGGCTGCAGGCGTGATCACCATGCTTGGCTTTCTCTGTGGTGCTGACGTCTGAACTCAGATCTCCATGCTTCGTTGGTTAAATGGGATTTTAAGTTGTTCACATTTTGACCTGTTGCATTTTTGCAATTTCTTAGGGAAAAACACTTCATCTGCTGCTCTGGCGGATGTTTTAGAGGCGTTTACTTGCTCGTGTGCCACTTCTGTTATCGCTGGGGAGCACAGCTATCATTAATGTCATTAATCAGCTCTTACATCTCCTATCATACTGTAAACCACTCTGAAATGCTGAGCTTCAGTCTCAGGTTCTGGACTGTTTGTTCTAAGGCTTTAGACAACACCAGTTTTCTCTCATGATATTCCTCCACAGATGGTTGTCCTGACAACACAGAAAGCAATACATTCTAAAACAGATTTTTCATCATATATGTTTTGAAGAGGATGGGCATTTACAAATCTTTTCTTTTTCACCAACTATACCATATTTGGTTCCTAATACTTTCTTGACTCTCAGAATAAGATGTAGATTAAAGGTAGACACGGGTCTCTACAAATATGTTCAGCGAGAAGCAGACACTGTGGGAAAGTGCTGTTTTTTAATAGTTTGGCAAAGTTTGTTCATCAGATCCTGCATTTGTATTAAGAACATCAAGTTCTTCCATTCAGACTGCATCCCTGACTTGAAGGGCCTCTGGGAATTAACAGCGATTGCCTGTTGACAAAAAAGAATATCTGAGAGAACATCTTAAATACCCACACTTTTCCCAAGTGTTTCCCAGATGCTGGACTTACAAATTTTTATAATAAAATAATAGAGAAAGTTTGCTTCTGGTTTTCTAGAAAGAGGGGGGTTTTAAATCATTATACATAGAGAAAGTGCATGTCTAAATATGTTTTGTAGCAGTTATCTGGTGGGGAGTAGGCCAGGATTTCTCTAACAGGGTCTATGAGTAATTACCATAAAGGCAAGAAACACAGGGTGGATGTCTCATGAAGCTGAGGTGAAACCAAAACACTGGAAGACTGCAGTGCTTGGGCCTGGCCTACTTAGCCTGTTAGCCTGAGTGTCCCGTGCTCTTGGGCTGTCCTGTTTAGTCATAGATGACAGACCTCCTGAGCAGAGTTTCCAAAGTCTTGGGGAGTCAGTTTAGCTCAGAACTGGATTCAGATTCTCTTCGGGCACAAAACTATTGCCAAGGCGTTACTGCTGTATGGCTGTTGATGGAAACTTCAAGGTGAGCCAAAGCCAGGCAGAATGTAGGCATCGTTTGAGAACAGAAGCTCGCTCACTGGTATCTTATATAATGGTCCGCAGTGACTGCTGGAGGTTGGCTGACAGCTGTGTGCAAGGATGGCATCCAGAGTCCTGGAGTGACAAGAGCTCTGCCCTCTCAGCACGTGACTTCCACACTGCTGTGATCGGCCAGGAGGAAGGATGCAGAGAGATGGTGAAGGGTGTTCTATCTTCAGAACCCCAGACCAGCAGCAAAACTCAGCTCTATCCAATTCCACAAATAAGAACTTAGCCTCATGGACCACAGCCAACTATAATAAGAGAAGGAAACTGATTTCTATCTTGGTAGTTATATGCTCATTGTGACCCCACAACTATGGGCGAATGGGTTTAATGGTAGTTAGCCTAACAGTGACCATGTTGGTTCACCTCATTCATCTTTGGCAGTGGTGGTCAAAGTTTGACCCTGTAGAATCAGCTGGGAAATTTTTCCTAATGACACATGCACAAATTATATGTAGCTCTACTGTGAGCCTCTATCGGGGGTTATACATATGGGGATTTTTATTTAGAGAGACTTGACTGCTTGCTGCATGAAAATATAGGTATGGTACAAAAAGAGGGGAAGACCCACTCAGGAATTTCTAAACATCTAGATAGGGAACTGCCAGTTGTCAGTCTCAGAACCTAGAAGACAACAGCTAAATGATTTGACCTTTGCAAGGAGCTGAGCTGAGATGCAGTAGCTAAGTTCAAGAAATCGCAGGCAGGAACAGCACTGGGGACACACTGGAGGTGATGCCAAATAAGGGGGAGGAGGGGGAGTCCCACAGTTCTCCAGCTGCCCCCCGTAGGAACAGCATCCACCAGGTAGGGAAGATGAGGTTGGGGATGACTCAGAGAATCATTGAGGGTACTGGGATTTCACCGGCACACATCTCAAGCCCCCTGGGCTGATTATCTAAGCTGTCTTCTCTATGTAACTTAGTCAGTACCCCTCTTCCTCAGCAAACCACCTTCCACAGCACATCTTCTACACCCTTCCTTCTCTAGGTTCCTGTTCACAAACATTATTTCCTCTATTGGACTATAAGCCCCGAAGAGAAAATAATTTTGTCATATTAGTATTTGTGTTCATGTGGCTTGATGCAGGACAGGTATACAATAAGTATGTATTTATGAATATAGTATTTTAAAAAGCATGTCTAGTATGTGCTTGGGAACAAAGAACAGATCACAGCCTGGGGATTGGGAAAGATTCTTCCACAGTGGTAGCTTATCTTAGGGTCCTACTAAAGGGCTTCCCCGGCAGAATGGGAGCAGCAGTATGACAAAGTCAGACACAGGTGGGAAAGAAAGGTAAGAAGAAATGGTTCAGATAGTCTAGCATTCTTCTCTTCGACCCTGAGCCCCTAAAGTGAGACAGGGTTTGTTCTATGCAGTCAGCTCTTGTTGCAGATGTGTGATTCTGAAGATCACAGAAAATTCACCCATTCTCATTCTTCCCCCTTAAAGCTCATTCCTAACTGACTACTCTCTAGCCATGCCTATATCCTGCTTATAGAATTTATATATGGTAGCGACTAAGACCAGATAGGATCTTCTGCTCTTAAATGAGAACATCCAAGCCTTTAGGCTACTTCTTTCTCCTATGTCCTGTCCTAACCCCAGCTGTGACAACACCAGATTTCTCCCATTTTGGTTTTTTTTTTTAGCAGCTCATATTCTAGTAAACATACCCGATGGACAGAAGGTGCTGCGGGTCCTGATCCACTTTGGTTCATTCGCTCACACACCAGCAGAATCAGAACACTAACACTGTATCCCAGAAGCAGTTCTTTAAAGTCTAATTTTTTTTGCAAGTGCTTCAAGGCCAAACCTTTCAATAACTTAAGACATCTCCAAGCATTTCCTCAGATATGCTATGATCCCAGGGCCCGCTGCTCTTTTCCAATGCACACTGTGTGGCATTGCCTCTGCCACTGTGGCAAACAGTGTTCCACAAACCATTTTATTTTCTGAAAGCAGAAAGCAAAAAGATTCTTTTGTGGTTTGGAAGTCCTCCAACTGTGTTTACATCATCACTTCCTACTGTAGATAAACAAACAAGCCGTTGCCGCAAGGCTTACAAATAAATGGCCTACCTGCTATTTCATGGTGCTGTGCGCACCCAACTGCTTTGTGCCCACCTATGTGTGTGTTTTATGGTCTGAAAAGTCACCTAATTGAAAAGTCATCAAACAGGAGCTGTGCATTCACCTATTCACTCCCAGAGATGTGGGCATACATCCATCTGAGATTGCTCGCTATCCTCCGGAGGATCCACTCATTTATCTAGCCATCGCTTCACGGGCGTTTGGAACTGACTCGCCCTGTTCCGGGTTAGTTTGGATGTGCTGTTGTGGCAGAAGTAGCAGTGCTGTTCCTGCTCCTGAGAAGCTAACGGCGTGCAGGGTTTCTCACAGTGCGTCCAGAGTGCAGCCCAGCTACCGTCATTAGAAAGGATGTAATGAGCTCTCCCTCCACTGCATCTTACTACTGTCTCCACCCGTCCTTCACAGAAACTGCTGGACTGCTCTTCTCTTGCCTTTCTCCCTCATGGGTGCTACCAAGAGGTCTTCCATCTGATCCTTTCCCTTTTCCTCTCTTCTTTGCCCTCAGGCAAGGGAACATGATAGTGGGGACAAACTGTCTGTCCCCACAACATTCTGTACATCTGGCCCAAAATCTATCATAACCATTGATCAGCAAAGAAACACAGGTCTTCCATATAGCCACGGGATATTGGTTGCAATATCTGAGGACACTCTGAACTCTGAGGATGGGCAAGCTCCTTCTATAAAATAGCATAACATTTACATGTAACCCAGGCACATCTTCCCGTATACTTTAAACAACCTCTAGACTGCTTCTAAGAACAGTACATCATAGGTGCTGTGTAAATACTTACTATATCACACTGTCAAAGAAGGTGGAGAGAAGGAAGAATCCTATGCACATTCATTTAAATATAACTTTACAAGTATTTTTCCCACTGCAATTGATTGAGCCCACAGATATGGAATCAACAGACACAGAGGGTTGAGTGGATTTCTAAAATTAAGATACTTCCTCTAAATGACATAAATCCATAATGAAAAGAGATTCATGGGCTATCTTTTTTATTGTGCCACAGTGACTTGAATAGGGTCACCCCGACTTAGTCATATCAGTTTTCCAGGTATTTATAGTTATGGCTAGCTATTTTTCATAAAATCAATCTAATTTTAATTTTCCTTTATTCCTGGAGTTGTGTCTATTACCTCATGCAACACTTTTTTCTCTTTAATTGAGAATTTAAAATAGCAAGAAAATGACATCAAGTTCAAAACAAGATGGCAGGGTTCCATGACCATGTCATGGGTTTCCTCAGTGCTCACTGGACTTTATCTGCAGACCAAGGCACCTTTACAAAGCTGACGTAGCATGTGTGGTTGGGCGGATGTGGCTGGGTGATTCAATAAGTGCCCTGGCTTCCCTTTTATGAATGAGGGTCAAGATATGAATCTATGCACGCTCCGGCTCTCTCAACCCTTTCCATCTGGAAACTGCTGAAATGGGTAACATTAGAGATAAAGAACACAGAGCACAGACCAGGACTTCTTCTCAAAGCTTATTGATAAGAACAGAAAGATCAACATTTTTTTTTCAGACTAATTGTCACACTTTCCTGAAACTGGTTTTGGGGGCTCAGACTTCAGGCTAGTCACTAGCTGAGAGATAAAGTTACCACGATATTCTGGCCAGCCAGGATTAGGATTCTACGTTTCTCTGTTCATAGCCAAGAGAAACTGACCACCTGAGCATATGAACTATGTGACCCGGGAACCACTTTTGGATGGAAGGGTGGGTAAATGTTTGGATGCAAGGGCGCTCTAGAGAAGAGGGCTGGAGTTACGGAGGAGACAGACAAGCACAATGAAGGATGATGCTGAGACAGGTTTCCTTTTAGACTAGGAGAAGTTGTTAGGGATCCATGGCAACAGCATTAAGGACCGAAATTAAAGGTATTATACACAGGAGAGCATGCAAGCCTGAGCTTAAGCCGTGCTGGTTTGAGACTTAAGGACGCACATTCCTAGCAGAAGCAGGCAGAGGGTGCTTCCCAGTTTATGACCATAGCATAGCAGAGCTCTGCAGGTCTGTAGAGCAGAGCGGCGTGGTGCTGGGGCCCAGGCAGGAAAGTGGGACGTTTCTGAAAACGGCCAGCCACGGTGGCCATCATCTCTCTCAGGTAGCTAGTTCATCCATTCCCATGTGGTGTCCTGAAAAGTCTGTGTGGGAAATTCTCACAGATGCCTAGAAAAGTATGGGAATAGAAACTCGCTCAGAACTTGAAATGTCTTCAATGGTGGATGTAAGCAGTGATTTGACACAATACTGACTATATCCAGTGTTGCTTTTGTACTCCAAGCCTTGTGAGACCTGTGGTATCCAGTGAAACAAACCAGTAAGACAGGCAGTTCTATAGCTGACTCCTTTGTACTGAATACAAGGAGTGCGACTGAAACAAACGGACTCGGCCAAACGACAAGAGTGTCAGGGCTTGAAGACTGCGTTCGGACCACCTCCGTGCCAGCTATGTCAGGATGAATACAGGCCGTTCTGTTCAGTGTTCGCAGACCTTGTGTCCTGCTCTCCTTTGTCTTTAAGTCAAACTAACCAATCTTATCAGGCACTGAAGGTATGGTTTCCAAAGTCTGCCTCTAGGTCAGTGAGTAACCAGCACACCCTCTTCCTCCTCTTATCTAGTCCATTCCCAGGACTCCATCCCTGAAGCGTGAGCCAGGCCAGACTCCCAGACAGGATTTCCTGGACTCTCTGACCTTGGAACTAACAATCAATACATCCATTGCTAAACGACAATCAACTACATGCGTACATTTGTGCGTGCCTGCGTGTGTGTGTGTGTGTGCGTGTGTCAAAGTTCTCAGATAGCTTCCTTACATCCATAAGGCAGGGTTCCCATGGCACAAAGCCTGCTGGTTGCTCTAGAAATACAGGAAACAAACTGCCAGGAGGAGAGAACGGTGTCCTTCCCTTTCCCACAGTCTCAGAACCAAGGATGCTTATATGATTGGGCCTTTAAGAGAGCGATCCCAAGGCTCACATGGATGCAAAGAAAACTGGTGGCCCTTTAGTTGCTGATATGTGAAGACCTCCGAGAAGGTGGGACTTGGTTAAAAGCATAAAGATGAATCCCAGGGAGCTACCACACCCCCTAGAAGCCCAGGCAGATCCTGTTTCGCACTCTCAGAACAGAGATCAGCGTACAAAGAGAAGAACTAGGGCTTGTCCTCAGGGACTATGAGCAAAGATTCCTCATCTGGGTCCCATGAGCACTGTAGGAGAACGTGGACCTTGGGTGTGGTTCCTCAGATACACACAAACATGTACAAATTCTCTCTCTCTCTCTCTCTCTCTCTCTCTCTCTCTCTCTCTCTCACACACACACACACACACACACACACACACACACACACACACACAGCGTTTCTATGCTAATATGAAGAGTAACTGAGAACTAAAACTAAAAGCAGCAGATGTCTCAGGGTGGATCAGGAACAAAAGCTGGACAGTCATTCCTCATTCCTGCTCAGGGCAACCCTGGGAGAGAGAAAGCACATCTCAGCCCTTCCCAGGCCAGTCTTTCAAAGGGTGTCTTTTGTATAGTCCCCTGGGCAGAAGGTGGGATGTGGGAGTTCGGGGTATGCCAAACATCTACAAACACGAAGGAGGCTTCCTCTGCAACTCCTGGCATCTCTGCTCTTCACAACTGAGCACCAGATCACCTTAAGGACTGAAAAGGGATGGACTCTCAATACCACATCACCCTGATAACGCTAGAAGGCCTCCAGGCCTCCCTGGAATTCCCGGAGCAGCGTGGGATGACAAGATTAAGTTCAGCCACGGCCGCAACCTTTCATCGGGTGAGTTTCACCTGTTCCAGACGCTAACTTTCCTGGCTCCTGACCAAAAAAGAAAACAGCACTTGCCTTTCCCTCCTTGGCTCACCTCTAAATCTGCAAGGAAGCCTTTTCCTGGAAGCTCTCTCCAAAGAAGGAGCCTCAGCAGGAGGACCCAGCACCTGTCTCTCTCACTGAGACAGGTGGACGCTGGCAGTGACTTTTGGGGTAGCAGCAGGTTGCTGGCACGGGCTCGCTGCAGTTCTTTTCATAGCCCACCATGTTCAGGTGCTCTGCGGCGGGCTGCCAGCTCGAGCACTAATTAATTAGAGGACTTCCCTTGCTGAGGATATTGGCCATTTTGACACCTCAGTTGGATGCTTGAGCTCATGGAGGAGCAGCTCTGCCTTCATCCCATTTGATCTCCCCAGTGGGAGAAACCAAGTGCCCAGCGTAGCAATAACCATATTAAGTACCGGTTTCCTTTGCCAAAGCACAGCGCACGCTTTCTTTATCCTTCCCTTGGGGAAAACTCCTACTGAGTCATTTACTGGGTTCTCTGCTTATCTTGCAATTCCACACCAACAGTATCATTTTTTTTCAACACACGTAGGCAGTTCCACAGGCTGCAAGGTTTGTGGTTTTAAAGGGGATCATTACATTTAGGCCCAACCCCAAACAGAGCAGTTCAGCGCTTATGGCCCTTTGGGATAGTATTTACAAGGTGAATTCCCCATGAGATAGGCAGGAATGACCTTCAGAAATAACCTTTGGATACCATACAGGCAAAAATCAACTCAGAATCCCAGAGAGGTGCTTTGGCAGATGTGTTCATGGGTCTCCCAAAGAGGAACATCTGCAACCCGCTCCCTGCTAGCAAAGCAATCCATTTTTGCACATGTTATAGAATTCACCCTTTTGTGATTTCCCCAGCCATGCATAGTTTTATCTGTCAATCCTGAGTCATGAGCTAACTGGTAACAGGACTTTGCTTGATTTGGCTCTCTAAATTATCTCCCGAAACCTTTAATGTGCAACTGGGTCTAGATGAATCAAGGCATCTTCTCTGCCAGGGTCTAAAGAGGAGAAGACATATTACGACTCTGTGGTGGGCTGGGATGATGGAAACCACTTATGATTACTAGCCTGCTACCTTATGTATTAGGTAAAAGTGGGGAGGAGAAGGAAGAATGGATGGGACCACAAAGGTAGGAACAGAGAAAGCTAAACAGAGAAGTTTTCAGAAGAAAGACAGAAGAACAAAGAAGAGGATCTCTTCATGGCTGGAGTTTATGGTTGCAAAGGTGTCCGGTAGATGGTTGGATCTATTTAGCACGCTAAAATGGACTATCTCCCTAACACAATGAATGTTTTCTGCTCCATGCCACAGTAATAATGAAATGCTAGGGAACTAAATCTCTTTGTTAATCCTTGAAATAAATGTATTCAGGCAGCTATAATCCCCCATAAATATAAGCAGGCTTCAGGTGCCAAGCTAAATTTGCCTAATCTGACACTTAACTCTGCTCGAGCTGAGTAGAAATGAAATTTAAATTGTCAAAAACAGGTTGTGTGAAAATTTGGCAATCAATCCAAAGCCATTCTTTTGTCCAAAGAGGAGGCAGAGCTTATGTTTGAAATTCATGAAATGTCACCAAATCTATACCTAACACTCCACACTTTTGTAATGAAATGGTCTAGTTAGCAATGCCCCTGTGATATCAGACATGGTGCCGGGAGACCCTGCTGCTATGATGCTTCTGTTATTGTTATGGACAGGATTCAGACAACACCACACTAACCCACTGGGACTCAATTTCTGTAGATATTAATACACCAATTCTTTATTTTCAAACTCATCAATTGCCCATTACCTAATCCATTAGCATTATTTGAAAGCTCACGGTAGTGAGTCGACATGTAGCAAATGTTTTATAGAATTTTATGAAACAAGGATATATTCTCCATGAGATGTCCGCAAGGCATTGTCCCGGAAGGGCACACAGAGCTCAATAAAATCCTCTACCTTTTATTCAAAACTGATTTTCTCTCTTCACTTTCTCAATATGTCCTGTAAGTTTTCCCCATTTCTATAGATTCCACCCTTGCAAAGTAAAAGAAGAAAAACTAAGAATTTGAGAGAAAAATCGAAGAGTTCAGAGACAAAGGACATGAGAAAAACAGGAAAGCAATAAGAGGGGCCAGCCGTAGGGGAGCCTGGACAGTGGTCCTTAAGTTTGCTTAGCTCCTGTCCATCTTCCGTGACCTTTCTTTGGAGAGCAGCGCTCCACATTCTTGGTCCAGAAGTTTGGGTGACCCTAATCAGTGCCCAGGCCTGTTCAGTCAACATTCTCCATTCTACAGACACTGTAATTTCAATGGGTGACTCCTCGGCCACGCTGGGTCAGTAAGGGTCAATTCTGGGGGTTTGTTTTGAATTTGTCCTTCTTACAAGTTGGTCAGTCAGTAGGCAGTTTCCAATTTCCTGGGAGGAACCTGTTGTAAAATAAAACCAATGCTGTTGAAAATGTGAGCGGATGATAGAAAAAACAGAGTGGAATTCCCAAAGCTCTCACTTGGGCATCTGAATGGGCTCGTGCCTGGGATCAACTCTCCAAGGCTTGTGTCCAGGTATATTTGGCATTTTCCTTAAGCCAGTTGGAGTTGGTTTATGGCATTTAAAGCAATGTGACACAGAGCTCAAATTACTGGCATATTACACACACACACATTTTTGCTAATGGATTAATAAGTGATATTAACAAGACAAATGTTCACAAATGAGGTGATTTAATAAATAATGAAAAGCTCTCACACTGACCTGGGATGTTCTTCAGCTTAAGTGAAAAGCACTTCAAAATCCACTTATGCTCTTTCTAAGTGGTTAAGGAAACAACTTGAACCCTGGCAACAGACAGCCAGGATATTAGTCTGTGTCTTACTACAGGGTGACCTTAGACAAGCTAATTAACTTCTCTTCACCTCCACTTCCTCATCCAGAAATAGAGATGGTAACCGTACCTCGGGAGTCCATTGAAGACTAAATGGATTAATCCCTACAAAGGGTTTAATAGAGTCACTGCACATAATAAACGTCCAATAGCTGTTACATTTATTTAATATTCGATAAGTGCTAGGCTGTTACTTTCATCCAGCCAGCCACATTAGCCTCTTCCCTCCCCAACATATGCTCCAGGCAGAGTCTAGCCTAGGTTTCAACAGTCTGTTCCCTGTACCTGGAAAGCTTTCTCCCAAAAAATTTGTGCAACTTGCTCCTTCATGCCATCTTCAAGCAAATAAAACCTTCTGAGTGGCCACAGGTTAAAGATTGCTATATGTTCTATACCTATACAGTATATATGTCATATGCCCTATAACTATACAGTCTGTATGTCATATACTCTATACCTATATGGTCTATGTGTCATATGCTTACACCTGTACAGTCTATATGTTATATAGTCTATCCTATATAGTCTATGTGTCATATACTCTGTACCTATACAGCCCATACATCATATGATCTATACCTCTACAGTCTATGTGTCATATGCTCTATATATAAGGTCTATATGTCAT